>NC_137793.1:2712933-3009433 GCF_963383645.1 Muscardinus avellanarius
CTCTCTTCTCTTCTCCCTCTCCTCCTCCCCCTCCTCCTTCTCCTCCTCTTCCTCCTCTTCCTCCTCCTCTTCCTTCCTCTTCTCCTTCTCTCTCCCTCCTCCCTAGCTATCACCTCCTTCATGATGGATTGCCAGGCCCAAAAGCAATAGGGCTGATGAGTCACATATAAAACTTCCAAAACCATAATACAAAATAAACCTTTTCAGTTTATAACTTGATTGTCTCAAGTATTTGTTATAGTGATAGAAAGTTAACTAATACAAGTATATCTTATATAAAGAATTTATCTTCTAAAGCTGGGCATCATGGCACACACTTGTAATCCCAATACTAAGGAGGCTGAGACAGGAGGATGGCAGGTTTGCAGCCAGCTTCAGCGGCTTAGTGAGGCCCTCGGCAACTTCGTGTTTCCAATTAAAAAGCTGCGCGTGGTGGCACGCACTTGTAATCCCAGAATTTGGGAGGCTGAGACAGGAGGATCACGGCTCGTGGACAGCCTCAGCTACCTAGTGAGGCCTTTTGCAACTCAGTGAGACCCTGTTTCAAAATAAAGAATAAAAAATAGGGCTGGGGGAATAGCTCAGAGGTATAAAGGCTCCATCCCCAGTACCACACACACACACACACACACACACACACACACACACCAACTAGGATACTGCTTACACAAAGAGTGCGTGTTTAATCATACGACTCTGACAGTAGAAGAGCAAACTTCTCCATGTGCCACTTTCTCCTGGGTTCTCTGAGGCGAACATCTTCACATGTGCCATCATTGAAAAAAAAGTCTTTCAGCCAATGCATAAGGTCCGCGTTGTTAAGTGACTCCTCCTTCCCTCCCCACCCCACCTTCCAAACAAAGGCTGCATCTTGTAAGAAAGAGCTTAACTCCTAGGCCAGGCAAGGCGCCTCATACCTGTAAGCCCAGTACTGGGGGAGGCGAGGAAGGAGACCAGACGTCGGGGACGAGCCCGAGCAATTTAGGGCGACGCTCGGCAACCTGGCGAGGTCCTTCCAGACTAGAAAAAATAGACACAAAGTGCTAAGGGTACAGCTCGGAGGTAGAATGCCCCTAGGTCCAGTCCCCAGTTGGAGGGAGGATAAAAGGAGGGGAAGTAAAAGAAAAGCAACTTTAAATTCAAGGAAATAAAACACTGAACAACTGAAATGAACAATCCTGCCACACCTCCTAGCGTGACACTGAAATTTTGACATTAAAACCAGAAGCAAAACATGTGCCTTATCACCTTTATTATCTAGCACGATTCAGAAAGGCCTGATCAATACAATAAGAAACAATCTTTTAAAAGGATTAAATCTATTAATACGGGACTATAATCATTTCATCCATTCATTTATGATAGGATTTTATCTCCATAAAATTCAAGATAATTTGATCAAAAAACTATCAGAACTAGAAAGAATAGAGTTAGTACTATGGTTGAAAATAAATGTGTAGCCAGGCGTGGTGGCGCACGCTTGTAACCTCAGCATTCGGGAGGCTGCGACCGGAGAATCGCCGTTCGAGGACAGCCTCAGCTCCTTAGTGAGGCCCTCTGCAACTCAGTGAGACCCGGTTTCAAAATAAAGAATAAAAAATAGGGCTGGTGGTATAGCTCTATCCCCAGTACTGCAAAAACACAAAAGGTCTTAAATGATCACACACAAAAAAGTCAGTATTGCTTGTGGCAGTTACAAGTGCTTTCCCAAGAGCTACATTTTCTTGTTTTATTTATTTTTTATTTTTTATGTTTTTTATTCGGGACTGAACCCCCTGCCCTATTTTAGTTTTTTATTTTTATTTGGAAACAGGGTCTCACAAGGTTGATGAAAGTATCACTACTTACTGAGGCTGTCCTCGAACCTATGACCCTCCTGTTACAGGCTCGCCACCACCCCTGGGTGAGAGCTACTCTTTACTACTCCCAGAACCTAAACCTCCCCCCAGATCCAAGGCACCCAGAGTAGTCCTGCTACCTTTTGCTAGCGAGGGGTGCAGGACTGGGCATCTGCTGGACCATGGACCAGAAAGTCAGCCGGAGACTTCAGTCCCCGGGGAGAAAGAACAGTGGCGCGGAACGCCCTTTGGCTCACACCCCTCTCCGTCCTCCTGGGGGCCTGTCAATCAAGGAGGATGTGCTGGCACCACGAAGGCATCTCGGGCCAGGAGGGGACACACTGTCAGTGCCTGGAGGCAGACGGCAGCTGCCTGCGATGTCGCCGCTGGGCCACGGCCCGCAGGCGCGTCTTCCCTCTAACCCCGCCTCTCAGAACACAGGAGCATTCCTCCTTCTCGGATGTCTGGCATCTTCTCGAATGTGTGGTACTGTGAGTTGGACCAGGGGTAGTCCGCCTCTGAGCTACATCCCTACCAAGATTTAATTTATTTATTTGGAAACAGAGTCTCAGTAAGTGGCCAGAGCTGGCCGCCAACCTGCGGTCCTCCTGTCTCAGCCTCCAAGCACTGGGAGTGCAGGCGTGTGCCACCCACTGCACCCAGCTCCTGGCATCTTTTCAACGGCCTCCTGATGTTTTGGTGGTTTCACACGCATTTCTTGTGAGTCCTACCTTCCTGTGACGCACTCAGGAGGATCGCAGCTTCACGGCCAGCCTCAGCAACGTACTGAGGCCCTGTTGCAAAATTAAGAATTAAAAAAAAAATAGGGCTGGGGGTATAACTCAGAGGTGGAATGTCCCTGGGTTCCATCCCCAATGCCACACACACACACACACACACACACACACACACACACACACATCCACCGATAAGACAGCATTACTACTAGACCGAGGACGTGTGTCCCGGGTCCTGCCAATCACACCCAGCCATATGGGATGTGGGTTCGGAGGAGAGGTTGGCCGGCCACCATGTGCAAGGTGCCTGCTCAGGCCTCTAGGAGGCGCTGCTGGGGCGACTGGTCCTTTTGACAGCCTGCCGCAGAGCTCCTGAGCTCTGGCCCTGGCGTCATCAGGCCAAGCAGCACGCAGAGCAGCAGAATTTCACCAGAAAATCCAACAACGGAACGGAGGGGAGAGGGCCGACCCGCTGTTAAGGAGGCTGGCTTAACACGCTCAGTTCTCTGCACATCACCCCGCTTCCCAGAGCTACCGAAACCCTTAAGAGAGACTTCTTTCTATATAGACATCACCAGCAGAAGCTCTCATTTGTAAATTAAAAACCCAAACCTACAATTTCACCTCTAGCCATCAATTCCAAAGAAAATAACCTGAAACTTAGAGCCCTCTACATAAGACGACTACTCCTACGCTGTGCGTAATTGTGAAAAGATGCGAAACACGGCCCCCAGCAAGGCCCTTATCGAGTAATTATAACAAAGCTAGAGTCGCCGTTACTTGGTAATAATATGGAAAAGTGCTCAGACAATAAGGCACAATCACGGAGTCTCATCTCTGCCATCCTCACACCACGGGGGCCCATCGCCCTCCCCCCAGCTGAGCAAAGCACCTCTCTTACCCCTACTGTGGCAAACACCCTAGGGTGTCTGCCTGGCCCTGACATGTGGGCCCTGGGCCTCGCTGGCTGCCGCTGACCAGTGATGTCTGGGATGGCCGCACGACCCAGGGCGAGACGGTGAGACTCTTCTCCCGGCCGCTGCGCCCGGAATGGACCTATCCATTTCCTCGTGTGAGTAGCACTGAGGGCCAAGAAAGAGCTCAAGGGAGATCCGAGGGTGGTGGCGCACCCCAGTAATCCCAGAATTTAGGAGGCTGAGAGAGGAGGAGCGCAGGTTCGAGGTCAGCCTCAGCTATTTATAGCCAGAGGAGCAGAGAAAGCTACCATGTTGAAAAAGAAAAAGGAGAGCCGGGCGTGGTGGGCACGCTTGTAATCCTAGTACTTGGGAGGCTGAGACCGGAGGATCGCGGTTCGCGGACAGCCTCAGCTACTTAGCGAGGCCCTCTGCAACTCAGTGAGACCCGGTTTCAAAATAAAGAATAAAAAATAAAAGCCGGGCGTGGTGGCGCACGCTTGTAATCCCCGCGCTTGGGAGGCAGAGACAGGAGGATCGCGCAGGTTCAAAGCCAGCCGCGCTGGCTTAAGAGACCTATTTCTAAAAATAAAAAAGTATAAAATAGGTCTGGGAGTGTACCCTGGAGGTACAAGGGCTTCCAGGAACCCCAGTACCACCAAAAAAAAAAAAAAATTAGGGCTGGGGGTAGGTTGGAGGTAGAATACCCCTGGGTTCCAACCCCAGTACTGCCCCCCCCCAAAAAAAAGAAAAAAAAAAGAAAGAGAGGAGAGAGGAGGAAAAGAAGGAAAGAAGGGAAGGAGGGAGGGAAGAAGGAAAAAGGAAGGAAGGGAGGGAGGGAGGGAGGGAGGAAGGAAGGAAGGAAGGAAGGAAGGAAGGAAGGAAGGAAGGAAGGGAGGACTCCTGAGTGGTTGGCAGGATGCTTGATCACAAGTTCACGGCCAGCTTCAGCTACTTACTGAGGCCCTCTGTAACTTAGTGAAATTCTGTTTCAAAATTTTTTTAAAGTGAATAGGGTCTCTGTATTTGGGAGGCTGAGACAGAAGGATCTCAGGTTTAAAGCCTCGGCAACTTAGCGAGGCTCTCAGCAACCTACCAAGACCCTGTTTCCAAATAAGAAATAAAATCGGAGCCTGGCATGGTGGCGCACGCTTGTAAACCCAGCATTCGGGAGGCTGAGACTGAAGTATCGCGTTTCACAGACAGCCTCAGCTACTTAGTGAGGCCCTCCACAACTTAGTGAGGCCCTGTTTCAAAATAAAGAATAAAAAATAGGGCAGGGGGTATAGCTCAGGGGTTGAATGCCCCTGGGTCCATCCCCAGAACCACAAACAAGAAAGAAAGAAAGAAAGAAAGAAAGAAAGAAAGAAAGAAAGAAAGAAAGAAAGAAAGGAAGGAAGAGAATTGGGTTGGGGCTATAGCTTAGAGGTAGAACATCTCTCGGTTCAATCCCTAGTACAAAAAAAAAAAAATTGAAATAATGCTGGTGACATGGCTCAGAGGTAGAATGCCCCTAGATTCAATCCCTAGTACCACCACCACCAAAAAAGGGGATGCAACCTTCAGCAGAGCTGTGTATGACCCTCGCCCAAGCTTCTGGAACTGAGTGTGCAGTGTGGTGGCTGCTTAACGGCACCGAGGTTGTCTTATTAAAAGGCTGTCCAGTTTTATTCTGATGACGGGGTGGGGCAGGCAGTAATGGAAACGCTACTTAGAAAATCAAGGATGAGAGCTGCTGGGTTTGATCCTAAAATTAGGAGAGATGGAGGACAGGAGCCACGGAAGGTCTGCCATCCTCTGGGGAAAGCGCCACAGCTCCCAGCGCGCAGAAAGAGCTGTGGTTGCAGAAAACCCTGGCTGGCCTTCTGCACCATTTGCGATGGAACCTCTCCAGGAATCCTGCTTGAAACCTAATCCAATTAACAGCGATCAGTTGACTGCTGATCACCATGATTAAAGACTCTGCTGATGCAGAAAATCCCGAGCCTCGAGCCTCGCCAGGACCAGCGCGGCGCCCGCCCCGCCAAGGGGGGCAGAGGGGAGCTGAGCTCTGCCTGCACACGCCAGGGCCCGCGACCAGAGACCAAGCGCTCCGGCCCTGCCGGCCCCAGAGACACGCCAGGCCGGGGACAGCCCGCCCTCGCCTCTCCCCGAGGAGCTTTGGCGGTCTGTGCGGCCTCCCAGGACCGCTGAGAAGGGGAGGAGAGCTATCAGAGAAGAGCGTCCTGGAAGGCCGCGTCTGCACAGCTGCGCAGTTACTGTGCTAGGTGGCCGGGCGTGTGGTCTCGGGAAGAATTACTTTTCTGGTATTTTTTTCAGCTCTCTTCTATGTTTTTGTCCTTCCGTTGGTGCCTACAGTCTCACACCGTAACGTAAATTGTAGCGATGACGACAGGCAGGCGCACAGCACCCTCCCCACCCTCCCCCTTGCCCGCCAGGGTCTGAGGTTGACACTGGTGTCCCCCACAGGTACATCATGGTAAAGGTCGTGATCCCTGCGTGGCCTCCTTCCCCTCCCCGCGTCCCCTGGACTGCTCTGGTTCCCCTGGAGTTTTTCCCCTCCATCATCCGAAGCCCCTCTGGGATCCCAGTTTACTCCCTCGCTTCCAGGTATGGGGGAAACACAGGACCCTTCCCTTTCTGTGGCTGGCTAATCTCGCTTGACAGAATGTTTTCCAGGCCCATCCATTTTCCTGCAAATGACATGATTTTGTTCTGAGAAAAAAAAATACCTTTTCGTGCGGATATGGTGCTGGGGATAGAACCCAGGAGCATTCTACCACTGAGTGACACCCTCAACCCTATTTAATTTATTTTTTATTGTTTTATTTTTTGCAGTACTAGGGATGGAACCCAGGGGCATTCTACCTCTGAGCTACAACCCCAGCCCTATTTTTATTTTTTATTTTGAAACAGGGTCTCACTGAGTTGCAAAGGGCCTCACTAAGAGTAGCTGAGGCTGTTTGTGAACTGTGATCCTCCTGTGTCAGCCTCCCAAGTACTGGGATTACAAGCGTGCGCCACCACACCTGGCTAATTTTTTATTTTTGAAACAGGGTCTTGTGAGGTTGCTGAGAGTTCGCTAAATTGCTAGGGCTGTCCTCAACCTGAAATCCTCCTGTCACAGCCTCCCAAGTACTGAGATGATAGGTGTGCACCACCACACCCGGCTGAGAAGAATATCTTTCTACATGGCCTCTCCTGTCCCGTTAACTCAGAACCCTTGAAGCAGCTCTGTCCTCTCTCGGCACGCTCTTGGCTCCTCAGTTATGGGACGGTCCTATGATGTTCGCATCAAAAGATGACTGGCCTGTCATCCAGAATTCCCCCACACAGTCTAACACACGTCATCTGCACCTCCTTGTACATCAAGTCCCAGCTTGCAGCCCAAAAATGGCAGAGGTGGCCCACGGGGAGCTGGCAGTGCTAATTAGGCAGAGAGACTTGATTAGCGTAGTCACAGCAATGAGAACTGTCTGGAGAATCCAGTAAAAGCCTGGAGAAGCGCCAAACAGGCCTGGGCAGAACACAGAGAGAGCTCGGGAAGAGAAATGTGAGGCCTGCTGACCAGCACGGCCATGGACACGCCCCTCCTTCGTCCGCCTCCATCCCCCGCAACTCGAGGAGCCACCTGCTCTGGCCCCATCTTCCTTTTGCCCGTCCCATCTGTCCATCCATGCAGCTCTGCACCACCTGCCTTGGGCCTCTTCCTCAGACTCCCCACTCTCCCTCGAGGCCCCGCTCACGCCTTCAGGTCTCTAGCCAGCGTGAGTCGGCCGGCACTCTGGACCCAGCCGGCTGGCCGTGGAGCTGTACTGCCTTCAGCTCCCATGTTTCATGGGCACTTCCAAAACCCATCCCGCCACCCACCCCTCAGCCAGCCTCACTGCGCAGGAGGGTGCCAGGCCCTGCGGGTCCAGGAGTGAGGAGGAGCTGCACCCAGCCATAAAGGCCTCTCCGTCCAGAGAGGAGGGGCCTCCGTGAATGAGGCCACGGGGTAACTTCTTCTGTGGGGCGGGGTCTGGGATCCACAAGATGTTCTTTTGGCTGCCCCAGCCCCAGCCCCATCACTGCCCCACCCAAAGACAGTTTCCTAGCAGGCTCAGAAAGCAGAGGAGGGGAACGGCACCCCTATGCGGGGCCACCAGAGCTCACACCCAGCCTCCCAGGACAGCGGTCACTCAAGGGCCTGGGCGACAGGAGAGCACGGTCCTCTGCATGGGTCCAACCCTCACACCACCACCGTGCAAGGGGAGAATCGTGGAGTCACAGCATCTTACATCTCCTGGCCTGACGTGGCAGCGCACGCTTGTCATCCCAGCATTCGGGAGGCTGAGACAGGAGGATCTCGGTTCTTGGCCAGCCTCAGATACTTAGTGAAGCCCTCTGCCACTTAGTGAGACCTTGTTTCAAAATAAAGAATTAAAAAATTGGGCAAATACAATATATATACACATATACACTAGTAGCCATGTTTGACAAAGAAAAAATAAATAGGTGAAATTTAATATATTTTACTTATCTTTTTTTCTTTCTTGGCTTTCTTTTATATTTTACCTGTATTTTAATTTGTGTGTGTGTGTGTGTGTGTGTGTGTGTGTGTGTGTGTGTGTGTATACTGGGGATGGAACTCAGGGGAATTTAACCTCCAAGTTATACCCCCTGCCCTATTTTTGATTCTTTATTTTGAAACCGGGTCTCACTGAGTTGCAGAGGGCCTCACTGAGTAGCTGAGGCTGTCCATGAACTGCGATCCTCCGGTCTCAGCCTCCCGAGTGCTGGGATTACAGCGTGGGCCACCACGCCCGGCTCCTATATTTTTATTTCCACTGAAAGAGCTCTAAGTTTTGCCCCTGATTTTCAGACCTGCCGCACGCTAGCCGAATGCCATTGGCATATTATGTAACTTGCATCTGTAAAAGAGGGAGAGGGAGAGAGAGAATCAATCTGTAACACTGTCTAATGTCATGTTAATACTTGGTAGAGCTTTGCAAAGTACAAGGCCTGGCTTACAACAGCTGCTTGTCAAATATTAGCTCCTGCGCTTTTCCCCTTCCCTGAGAACACTGAACACAGGCCCGAATCGGCAGCAGGAGGCTGCTCCCAATACACCTGAAACACTGTCACCCCAACACGCACTCAGCGTACAGTCATTAATAATTGACGCTTCCTCCCGAGTCTTCCAAATCCAGTGTGTATGCTGGACTTAGGGTGCTTCTCAATTCAGTCCAGGCACATTTCAAGGCCCATGTAGCAATGGATGGATCAACAAAACCCTGCAGCTGTCAGACAGACCAGCCTCCTCCACTCCGGATCCAGCCGCCCTCCACTGCCCCTCGCAGCAATTGCTCCCCGCCACCTGCAGAGGGCGCCGTTCTGTGTCGGCTGCCTGCTCATCTCCACATATGTCCAGGGCTCCTCTAGCTCCTCTCCTGAACCTGGCTCCATGACCCTCTCCAACCAGAGTTGGCACCAGAGTTGGCTTCCCGTAACGCCTCTCTCCCCCAGGTCAGCAGCCCAGGCTGGGAGGGCACTGAGCTCCTGGTCCACAGGGCGGTGACTTGGGTCCTGAGTTACTGTCTCTTTCTAGGGATGGAAGGAGGGGCTGAGGGATTTGCCCCAAGCCATATGAGTTTTGACAAAAACCATGCAGCAGATGAGACCCCAGGGTGCCCACTGCCCACTCCGTGTCCTTCCTGCCCGCGCTTGCTGGCTGGCAGTCAGCCCTCTAGACAGAGAGGTCTCAGGGGCTCCTCCGAGAACCCAGAACTGAGATAGGATAGGAAAAATAAAATTAATAATAATAATAGGTAAAAAGGAGACCCACTGGAAAGGAAGAAAAAATAATAGTTTTTAAATCTAGAAACTTCATAGCCTTATCTCTACCCTACAGGGTCTGCTTTTCTTAAGCAGAAGTCCTCAGTAGGCCCACCCCATTGTCATAGGCCCTCTCCTCACCTAAGATTCCTGAGATGCTTGGTAAACAAGGGATCCCCAAAAATGTCTGACTGTTGGCCAAGCCCAGGCATCTCCCAGCACCCACCAAAGAAATGGAGGCTTCAAAAGAAAGGACCAGACAGACCCCCATCCCTGCCGTGCACCCCTGCCCACCCCCTGATGGGTGTCCTATAGAAGGAGGGTCGTAAGGACCCCAACGTCGCTCTGTCCCTCTTGAGATGGCTCCATTCCCTTGGATGTATATTCCCCGCTTTCCTGAATAAACCTCTGTCTTTGTCTCTGACTGGCTCACGTAGCAATTCTTTTTTGCCACTGAAGCCAAGGACCTTGCCGATCTGGAGTTCCTGAATTGAAGAACGACCCTGTCACCTCCTAAACAGGACCCTCCATCCCCAAGCCAGGCCGTGAGGAGCAGCCTGGGCAGAGCAGTCTTTCAAGACCCCTCGCCATCGGGTCCCACCCCACCATCTCCCCCAGAAAATGCACACCCTGGAGATCCCAGCCCCTGAGAGATGCTGCCTACAACCTACCCCAGGACCTCACACCTCTGTGCCCTGGTCCTTCTGCCGGGACTGTTCCTCCCTCCCCATCTCTGCTTGGAAAGGACCTAACACCTGCATCGCTCAGCAGCCCCTTGGCTCAGTGAAGGCTCCCCGTGGCCCCAGCAGATGATGGCTCACCCACATCGTCAGGACGACACACTTGATGCACCCAAGTTTCAGTGTCACTCCATGCTCTGAACCCCTCAAGGGCAGACAGGGGACCTGTCACCTCAACAGTGCCCAGTGGACACTTAGTAAGGTCTCAGCAGATGTGCCAGGCACAGTGGCAAATGCCTAAAATCCCAGTACTTGGGAAGCTGAGACAGGAAGGACACATGCCTGAGACCAGCCTCAGCCACTTAGTGGGACTCTCAGCAACTAAGCAAGGCCCTCCTTTAAAGTAGAACATAAAGCCAGGCATGGTGGCGCACGCTTGTAATCCCTGGCATGGTGGCACATGCTTGTAATCCCAGCATTCAGGAGGCTGAGAAAGGAGGATCGTGGTTCTCAGCCAGCCTCAGGTACTTAGTGAGGCCTTCTACAATTTAATGAGACCCTGTTCCAAAATAAAGAATAAAAAATAGGGCAGGGGGTGTAGCTCGGAGGTCGAATGGCCCTGGGTTCCATCCCTAGACCCACAAAGAATAAAATAAAATAGGGGAAAAAAGGGTTGGTGGTGCCACTTAGGCGTAGAATGCCCCTGGATTCAATCCTAGTACCCTCCCCTAAAAATATTAAATAATCCAGTGGAAAGTTTACAGCACAAGAGCCCACACCACCAATGGGCCTCCTGGGCTCCCCACTCTTAGACTTGGCCTGCCTCTACTTCCCTGGAACCCCACATACATACCTGTGGACCCAGCCAGCTTCAGCCCCAACCTTTGGTATGGCAAGACTGCTGAGAAACCCCTGTACACGTGTGGGATCCCAGAGCACCCGGCCTCTGACAACTCTCCCAGAGCCCCACGGCCCTCTCAAATCCCGTCCCCTTTGCTGCAAGCCCCCACCCCTCACCACGCTCTCCGAAGGGTGTCCCCCTGGCTCTGGATGCAGGTATCAAGTGTCACCGATAATTTAGTTGGCTCCAGAGCATATTGGGAGGTTATTTATCTGTGTTCTCTAGAAACTGAAGGGTGCTGTAGATCTTGCTGATTATATTACCCCACTGAGAGGCAGAAATAATCCTGAAGGTGGCAAGTTAAATCACTACTTTGTAATTTACTAAAACAAAACTAATACCCAAAGAAATGTTTTCTCTGCCGCTTTAGAGCAATTTCGTCATTAAGCTGTCTTTGAGTGCAATTCATAAGGATGAATGGAGCTCAGGGAGGGGCTATCTGCAGCCCCGCGGAAGGATTTATTCTGAACACAAATGACTTCCCCCATGAGCCAAAGCGCCAGGCATCATTTCCAGCGTAGCCCCAGCCCGCCCAAAATGACCAGCAGTGGTGATGGGGTCTCCTGCACAAGCAAGCTGCTTCCCAGAGAAAGCCACCAGGGCCTAGGGTCTGGGGCCTGGAGGCCCTCCTCTCTCCCTGAACAAACACGCTGGCTTAGTTAACTCAAGGCACCCTCAGGCTCTCGGCTGCGGAAGTCTTCCTGCCTGGGAGATCCTCCTCAAAGCCCGATTATAACTTGCTTTCATAGGCCTGACTCTTAAATGTCCATCTTCTCTGGGATCTGCCCTCCATGAGAGGCGGGACCAAGAGGCTGTTGTGCTGACCATTCGCCTTCAGCGGACAAATACCATATAAATAATAAGAACCAGCCAGGCGTAATCCAGTACTTGGAAGGCTAAGACAAGAGGATGGCAATTCGGAGGTCAGCAAGACTCTTTAAAAATAAAAATAAGAAAATAAGCCCTTTGCAACTCAGTGAGACCCTGTTTCAAAATAAAAAATAAAAACTAGGGTAGGGAGTGTAGCTCAGAGGTCCAATGCCCCTGGGCTCTATCCCCAGACCGCATACAAAAAATTAATTAATTAATTTTTAAAAAGGGCTTGGGGAGCAGCTTGGAGGTAGAAGGCTCCTGGGTTCAGTCCCTAGTACCGAATAGTAACAAGGCCAAGGTCAGGCTTCTAACGCTACATACCACGTCCGCTTCCTCAAAGGAGGTTCACGCTCTGCAGAGGCTCAGCCAGAGTCGACCCCAGGGGCCCAAGCCTGACCTCGGCGCCAGTCACTGGTCCTTGGCGTGCGAGTGCACGGTGAGCCGTGCTGGTGAACTGCAGGCGTGAGCTAACTGATGGTTCACTTGAGTGACTACCCAGAGACCTGGCGGGCTTCACTTCAAGGTACGTCTGTCAGGAAGGGTGTTTCCAGGAGTGACAGCATTGGACGCCTCCCCTCCCCCAGTCGGCCCTGATAGGATGAAAGGCCACGGAAATCAGGTTCACTCAGGGCCTCTCCTCTCCTAGAACTGGGCATCCTTCCTGGGCACCCTTCACCTCCTGCCCCTTGGACGCCAGAACTCCAGGATGTTGGGCCTGGCACCCTAAGACAGCCTGTCATGAGCTTCTGTCTCCATCCCACCTGGGCCAAGTCCCCCAGTGGCGCCCTTCTGAGATCTGGCAATAGCCTGCTGCTTCTGCTCTCTGGAAAGCCCCAACTAACTCGCGGCTCAGAGACACGCGTCCACCTGCTACGGGACACGTGTCCCAGCGCCATCCCGGGCGTACCCGCTAGGCAGGCTCCTTAGGGAGGCCCTCAGGACCTGGTTCCATGGGGCAGAGACTCAGAAAAACATGTGCGAGCATGTGCCAGCCAGGAGAGGTTAGACTCCCCAGTTACTCTAAAAAAATCTGTAAAACCAAAGTGGTCCCCAGAGACACAGACCTTCCAAATCCAAGCCCAAGGAGACAGGTTCATGGATCATTATTAAATTGCTGAGAAAAGGCATAAACCGGGAGAATATTAGACATAAATCAGACAGATGAGGCCGCAGCCCATTAGGAACGAGGACCCTTGGACGTGAGCCAGCAGCGCCTCGGCTCCGTGGACACGTCCTTCCGAGAATGGGGGTGGGGATGGGGACAGGGAAGGCCTGGCGTCACGGCCCCGGGCCCCTAGCCAGGCCTGCTCCAACCCCCAGCCTTCGTTAAGAAGGCAGAAGCAAAGTCATGCTCATAAGTGGACCGAGGAGGAGCCGGCTGTGGTGGCGCACACTTGTCATCCCAGCATTCGGGAGGCTGAGACAGGAGGATCGCGGTTCACGGACAGACAGCCTCAGCTACTTAGCAAGGCCCTCTGCAACTCAGTGAGACCCTCTTTCAAAACAAAGAATCAAAAATAAGGCAGAGGTGTAGCTCTATCCCCAGACCCACAAATTAATAATAATAATAATAATAATAATAATAATAATAATAGGAAAAAAGGGGCTAGGGGTGTAGTTCCTAGGTAGAACACACTTGAGTTTGATCCCCAGTAGCAGAGGCTACAGAGCCTGCCAGTGTTTAGCACATGGAAAACCGAGTCCTGAAAACTCACCCACTTCCTGTAACCAGTGTAGATCCACACCCTTCGAAAACCTCCCATCTCAGGGTGCCGCCCACGATGGTGGTATGGTCAGCTTTCAGGTCTTTGTAGGTCTAGGAGAGAAAAGACTTTTTTTTTTTTTTTTTTTGCCTGAAATAAAAAGTTAGCAGCATTGGAGGCCAGTGTGGCAGAAGCCGTGCTGTGTGCCAGGTTATCTGCCAACTGGACACAGGGGCAGCTGGAGCTCTGGCCTCAGTGTCCACAGGTCCCAACCCGTCACCAAAGTGGGCACTTGGCGCCCGGGGAACCTTCCTGTGGGACCCCAGGGAGTGCGTGAGAGTCGTGTAGATGATGAGACTTCACCTTCCACCACCCCGCAAGGCCCCGGGAGGGACGTGCCCGGCCTCGTGCCCAGGCCTCACTGGCAGAAAAAGAGCCGCAGACTCAGTGTCGAGGTCACAGCCCACCCTCCCACCTTCAACCCAGGGAATCGCCAGTCAACGAGCTGGCACCCAAGGTGCATGGGACTTCGAGTGCCCAGCGGCCCCACAGCCACCATGGCCCCCCAGGCCTTGCTCGGCACCTCTGCCTTCAGCTGCAGAGGCAGTCGGGGCGGGGGGGCACACTGTGACAACCTGGCTAGAATGGGGTCTGGAGGAGCTAAGAGGGGCTCAGAGCAAGGACCCAGCCCAGGTGGTGGGCTGCAGTGAGCAGCTGTCCCTCCTGACAGCCCTGGCCTGCCACAAGAAAGGAGTCCATTGGGTCTCCCCGGCAGTGCTCCCCAGATGTGGGCTTGGGCCCCTCCCTTCCCTGCACTCATCTCCCACCTGTTGGGTTCCCATACTCCCAAAAAATACAGAGCCCTCACACATGGTCTCCTTACTCTTCAAGTCACCCCAGAAAACAAAGACGATGCCAGGCATGGTGGCGCACGCTTGTCATCCCAGCGCTTGGGAGGCTGAGACAGGAAGATCGCGCAGGTTCACAGCCAGCTTCAGCTACTTAGTGAGGCTCTCAGCACCTTAGTGAGACTCTGTTTCCAAATAAAACATAAAAAAGGTCTGGGAGTATAGCCTGGAGGTAGAAACCCCCTGGGTTCCACCCCCAGTACCACCAAAAAGAAAAGGAAAAAAGAAAAGAAAACAAGCTCCATTTTATAGGTAAGTAAACAGAGGCATATTAAACGTGCATGGCCATGCAAGCCCAAAGGCGTCCTCATTCGGCCCCAACCTCCATGCCCCACAGGGCATTCCTGCCCTGATCTCTCCCAAGGGCCACCCACCGGCTACGCCTCCTCCCTGCACCGCTTTCTCCCCTTGGGACAGGTCAAAGCTTCCTGCCCTCCACCCACCAAGCCCCAGGGAGCCCGAGGAGGCAGGCCAGAGCTCAGATGCTTGGCGCTTCCCTGGCTGCAATGGCTGCCGGCCCCTAAGTGTTGTTTACTAATAAATCCCTGAGAATTTATAATAAAGTTGATGGGGCCTAACTGATGAGCCCAGGACAAAAGGGAGCCAATTACCCACCACTCTCTGCTCTGATCTTAAAACAGATGTTTGAGTGTGCAAAATGATGGCTGGTGCTCGAAGCTGGAGCTGCGGAGACGATGCCAACCTTGCCTTTATTACCACTCATAAATGTTAAATGCGGCGAGATTCACAGCGGAAATTCAGCTGTTGCCATTTTGTTCCCGAAGCCGAGGCTGCTTTTCAGTTGTGTCCTGGTAATTATCCCTCAACTCCAGTGAACAGCATGCCGGGAAGAGCGTCCCCAGTCCCCAGTCAGCGGGGTGGAGGTAAGAGGTCACCCGCTCCTGCACTCCGAGTTTACACTGTAGGAGATGCCAGCCAGCAGCCGGGCCCCCGCAGCCCCCCAGAACCCTGCTCAGCCCGTCTCGGCACATTTAGAGGGGCCACGGAGGAAGCGGGTTCGTACACACGCTGAGATTTGCAGATAGCGTTACACCTGGAATGTTCCGCACAAGAAGACCCTAGGAAGCCGACTGTGCAACGGCCCTGCCGGCCACAGCCACCCTCAGAGGAAGTAGGGGTGCAGAGGGAGGGAGACACAGGAGACTGGGGGCACAGAACTCTTGACCATGGTGTCCTTGTTCCTGCCCTCGGGGCCCAGAGGCCCTTCCTGGAGGTCCCCGTGTGCACCTGAAAGTCCTCCAGAAACCTCCACGAGATGATATGAAATGGAGTCGAGTTGTGCCCCGCTCAAAAAGCCAGGCCAGGGTCCTTTCCTGCTATGCCAGGATGGGGCCTTAGTAGGAAATGGGGTCTTTAGAGCTAGTCAAGTTAAAACGAGGGCGGGCCCTAGTCTAGATGACTGATGTCCTTAGAAAAGGGGGAACTAGCTGGGTGTGGTGGCACACACTTATAATCCCAACTTTTGGGAGGCTGAGACAGGAGGATCGAGGTTCGCGGACAGCCTCAGCTTAGTGAGGCCCTTTGTAACTTAGGAGACCCTGTTTCAAAATAAGGAATAAAAATAGGGCTGAGGGTGCAGCTCAGAGGTAGAATGCCCCTGGGTTCTGTGGCCAGGCCGGAGGCACGGGCGTTGAGCCTCCGGGGCTCGGGAGGAGCACGCCTGCCACGTGTTTCTACTCCTCCGGTGCCCAGGCCAGGTTCCTCCTTGCTTTACTTTTCTTTATTTTGTGTCTGGGGGAAAGGAGGAGCTGGGGATTGAACCCAGACTCATTCTACCTTCAGGCTACACCCCCAGCCCGATCTTATTTATTTGGAAACAGGGTCTCGCTAGGTTGATGAGCCTCACTACTTGCTGAGGCTGTCCTCGAACCTGTGGTCCCCCTAGTCCTGGGAATCCAGGCGTGTGCCACCTGGCCCGGCTCTTCCTCGATCGAAAAGCTCTCCGACTGCCTTGCTAACTGCCACTCCTGTCTGACAGGCCCCTCACCTCTAACTTACAGGGTCCCTTTCCCAGGAGAACTCCCTGCCCACCTGTGTGAAGGAATGCCCGGCCGCATCTAGACAGCCTTCTCTAGGGCCATTCTTCACGTAACTGGGCGCCCAAGCTACGGCTCCCTGCGTGCCTGGCGGAGCTGGCCGTCCTCCCACACACTCCGCCGCTCACACACCCTAACCTCAGCACGGGGCTCGCTCCCAGCCCCTCCCATCCCTGAACAAATGTTAGTTATCTTATTCTTTTGTGTTTTTGGTTGGTTGGTTGGGTTTTTTTTGGTGGTGGTACTGGGGGTGGAACTCAGAGGCTTTTCTACCTCCGGGCTATACAACCAGACCTATTTTATACTTTATTGGAAACAGGGTCTCACTGAGTTGCTGAGAGCCTAAGTAGCTGAGGCTGGCTTCAAACCTGTGCAATCCTCCTGCCTCAGCCTCCCAAGTGCGGGGATTTCAAGCGTGCGCCACCACGCCCGGCTCTACTTATTCTTTATTTTTAATGTTTTATTTTTTTGGTGGTACTGGGGATTGAGCCCAGGGGCCTTGTACCTCCCATCCACATCCTCAGCCCTATTTTATGTTTAGTTTAAAAGTGTCTCCCTAGGTTGCCGAGAGTCTAAGTTTGATGCTGTCCTCAAACCTGGCAAGGGCGCGGACGCCTGTAATCCCAGGACTTGGGAGGCAAGGGAAGGAGACCAAACTGGGCATCGGGAGGCTCCCAGCTAGCCGGGCGTGGTGGCACATGCCTGCAATCCCAGGACTTGACTTGAGAGGCTGAGACGGGGGAGCTCAGGTTTGAGGCTAGCCTCAGTAACGTGACCAGGCTCTCAGCATCCTAGTGAGACCCTGTTCCAAATTAAAATAGAGCTGGGGTACAGCTCACAGGTAAGCCTCTGGGTCCATCCTCAGTACTACAGAAAGAGGGAGAGGGAGAAGGAGGAGAGGGAGAGAGGAAGGAAGGAAGGAAGGAAGGAAGGAAGGAAGGAAGGAAGGAAGGAAGGAAGGGCGGGCCTACACTTCTAGCTCCAGGCTTCCGTTAAGCCACATCTATTTTTTTTCTTTTTAATTTGGCATTGTAATTTTACATCATATTGGGGGACAGAAACTCATACACACAACTCCTGGTCATGTCTATTTTCCCTCTAGCCACCCTGAGGGAGAGCAGGTGGTGTCTCTGTTCTCCAAACTTCTGGGCTCCTCAAGAAGCCAGAATTCCGTGCAGCCACTGAGGCCAAGGAAGAGCCATGGCGCCCCCACGTGGTAGCATCAACCCTGCCGCGCCCAGAAGTCAGAACAGCGGGAGAGGGACCTCAGAGTCTTAGAGAAGGAAGCTGCTTCTAACACACCACACCCTCATCTACTGTCATGCTTCCCACCGCCTGTTATCCAGGCAACCACGATCCGGAAAAGATAAGTAGAAATTCCGGAAATAGTTCCTAAGTTTTAATTGCACACCATTCTGGATAGTGTGATGAAGTGTTAAATCGTCCTGTCCAGTCCTGCCAGGGCGTGCCGCGTCCCTGTGCCCAGCACACGTGGGCCAGAGGTGCTATCAGCCCGGGTAAGGTACCGTCTGGGCTATGATACGGGCTGTCAAAATATTGCCCATCTCTTCCTGCCCTAATGTATAAATCGTATCATATAGGAAGAAAATAGTACACACAGGGTTTGGTACAGGCCATGATTTCAAACAACCACTGGCTATTGGAACGTATCACCACAGGTGAGGAGGAGCTACGGTTATGCCACATTCCGGGCAAATGTCTGGGGGGCAGAAGCCCCATATTTTAGTCACGCAACTTCCCAGATTAATGGTCTGGAAGCCCTGGCGTGAGGACTCGGCGGCGACGCTCACCTGCTTTGGCGATTCCCTCGTGTAGGATGTGCAAGATTGGGTAAGGTGACTTCAGGAGGAACTGTTGTACATTCTGGTTTTTCTTCGCTGAAACCACCGTATCTGTGCATGGAGTATCCACTCAAGTGCCTCCCCACGCGGGCTGCGAGGGGGCAGATGGAACGAGGTGCAGCCCATTCCTCAGTCACAGGACGGAGAGACGAGGACCAGGGACAGAGGAAAGACTCTTCAGGTGGCCTGGGCTGCCCTGGCCGCAGCGTGGCTCTCCCACACCTCAAATCCTACCCACGCAGCCCGCACCAACCCCACCCAGGTCCTAGCACCTCCCCACTAAATGACACCTATCGTCGTCGGGGTTGTTTCGTGTGTGTGTGTGTGTGTGTGTGTGTGTGTGTGTGTGTGTGTGTACGCGCACGTGTACGCACGTGGTATTGACGATAGAACCCAGGGGCATTCCTAGCTACACCCCTAGTAGGTTTTTTTAAATTTGGAAACAGGGTCTAAGTAGCTAGGGCTGGCTTCAAACCTGCGATCCTCCGGTCTCAGCCTCCCAGGTACTGGGGTTCCTGGTGTGCACTCTGGCCACTGTCTGGCACATGGACTTAACCCAGCTCATCCTCTGAATATGTCGCTGAGACTGCCACGCTGGAAGCCGCGCCACTGGGACGGCCCTCCAAGCGCTCCCCGCTTTCTCTTCCCCAAGCATTAGCCAAGTCTAATCTAAATAATAAATCTGGGAATTTCAAAGCAAGTTTTAAAGTGCGTGAAGAAAAACGCAATTAATGTCGGCCTTCAGCAGGCGGGGAGGGAAAGGCCTGCTGACTTGTGATAAGTAGTCTAAGTGTTCACTCTCCCTCCACTGACCAGGGAGGTCAAATCTAACAGCCCACCTGGCCCTCGAAGGACAGAAGCCCAACACTAGAGGAAGAGGCCGAGACTGACAGCTTCCTATGGTCCCTTATTTCCTGTTTCGTGCTTGGACCTCGAGTTCTCCTGAGGGCTAGATCCTCCATTCTCCCGGTTCTGCCAGCGGGTGCCCACACTGGACTGACGAGGGCAGGAATAGCCTGGCCCTCGCTCACGAATTCTGGGCCAATCCGATACGCACTGCATATTTTTAATGATACCCAAGGGCTTCGCTTCCCTGGCCCCAAAATATAGACCCTCCTTCCTCCTCGCAGTTGCGTTGCTCCTCCCCAACAGACGTCATTCCCCTCTTACCTCGTGGCCCCGTACTCAAGAGTTCATTTCCTGCCCACACTTCAGCAGCATCCAGTTCACAAGGGTAAGACCGCTCCCGCTGCTGGGCTGCCCAGCCAGGGCTCTCCAGGGCGGCAGCTCCAAAGCCCCGGGACTCTACAGGCAACTGGCGTGAGCCCTCCCCACGCACACCCAGGACTTGAGCGCAGGGTGCTGCCCAGCCAGCCCTTCCTCCAGAACTGCCCCTCACTCCAACCACCAAGCTGCACGGCCAGGGGCTCACCTCCAGCCTCTTAAGCCCAACCAGCACCCACCTTCTGAAGCACTCCTGCACCACCCACCCTGGAGACCGCTGCCTCCTCCCAACAGGCCTTCCGCTCTGGCAGCTCACCACCACCACCTCCTCAGGACCCGGCCTGACCCTCCCCTAACCTAGACGACACTGCGGGCCCGAGACCTCTCCACACCAGCCGCCTCAGCATCTCCTCTCCATCCTGCACAACTCTTCAACCTTACCCACGCACCACCTCCCGTTACCCCTGCAGACAAAAGCTTTTGGTCCAAGGTGCGTGAAAGGGGAGGAGGGAACTGGGGATGGAACCCAGGGATGTCCTGTCTCCAAGCTACACCTCAACCCTTTCATCTTTTATTTTGAAACAGGGTCTAAGTTGCTGAGGCTGGCCACAAACCTGCAATCCTCCTGTCTCAGCCTCCCAAGTACTGAGATTGCAAGTGCATGCCACCATGTCTGGCAACATTAAGATTCAGACAATTTATATAGTAGCAATATGCCACCAGAAGTTGCCCGCAAGCTGGGTGTGGTGGCGCACGCTTGTAATCCCAGCAACTTGGGAGGCTGAAACAGGAGGACTGCGGGGCCAGCCTCAGCAACTTAGTGAGGTCCTCGCAACTTAACGAGACAGTTTCAAAATAAAAAATAAAAAAAAAAGGGGCAGGGCATGGTGGCTCGTGCTTGTAACCCCAGTGTTTCAGAGGCTGAGACAGGAGGATCACGGTTTGCAGCCAGCCTCCGCTACTTAGTGAGGCCCTTTGCAACTCAGTGAGACCCTGTTTCAAAATAAAGAATTTATTTTTTTTTTAAAAAAAAAGGGCTGGGAGGGAAAAAAAAAAAAAAGAGGCTGGTGGTATAGCTCAGAGGCAAAATGCCCTGGAGCTCAATCACCAACACCACAAAAAAAAAAAAAAAAGAAAAAAGAAAAAGAGAGAGAGAAGGAAGAAAAAATACTGCCCACAGTCCACCATGAAGAGAAAACCATTTCATTTCATTTGGAAGCATCCTTTATTAAGAAATAAATAATGGACTGGGCTTAGTGGGATAGCACTTGCCCGGCATGCACAAGGCCCTTGGTTCCACCCCTAGCACACATTCTTTGCCTGGTCCCTACCCTACAAAGGATAGCTACTATACAACTTCGACCACTACATTCCCTCCCTCGAGCACCAGCAGGGGCCAGGCTGCCATCACCCCTCTAGGAGCCCTCTTCTCCCGAGGATGCCTCAGGACACCACACGTGGCACAGGCGCTTCTGGAGCAGGCTGCTAGAACAGGGCAGGGTGAGCGGGGTGACCCCAGGGAGCAAGCTTCACCCCACCACACCCACCGGGGTCCCACGTACACCCCCATGCAGCCCTCACACACACACCACAGAAACTGGGCAAAGTTCCACAGAAGAGCCGCTTAGCACCCCACAGGCAGAGCCTCGATGGCAACTCTTCAGCGGGGTCTCCAGAGAGCCGAAACTCAGGGCAACTCTGCTCACGGGCTGGTGCGCTCTCGCCCCCCACGCACACACATGCTCACGGAGCAGGCTGCATCGTGAAATTAAGAAAAGCACTCTGCTGAGTGTAAGACAGGTTTCTTTTATTAGTTTGTCCTAAAATCCTGTTTACTGAATGTTTTCTTAGCGTAGAGCGTGACCTGGAGCTTTAACAAGCCAGTGGGGACAGAAACGCAGCCTGGGTGATCGCCTGTTTCCCACAAGGCACCAGTCCCCACCCTCCGGCCTGCCTTCGTATACACCCGACTGGCCTCAAGGCCAGTCTACACAGAGCAGGCAGACCCGACCACCTTACTTCTAGTTTTAACTTTAAACTTCAAATTGCCCCCGTCTCAATGCTCAAACCCTTCCCCGCACACACAGAATGGCTGGGCCGGCTGCCTAAGAGCTGGCCTCATCCCACAGCCAGCACAGCCAATGGCTACCGGCCTCACGGCGCCCAGCTACGACTTGGGCAGGACGGGAGAGTGCAGCCTCCGGGCATGGAGGGGCCGGCCGCACAAGCTCGCCCGGCTCTTCTCCAAGCCCACTGTCGACAGCATTTCAGAACGGCAACACTAAACCTTTTCTGTGGAGAGCGGAACAAAAACTTAGTTCAACTAGGCAAGGTATAGTCTTTAGTTCCAACAACACAGGCCAAAACTAACGAGCACTCTTACACAGAATTTCAGTGATTACAAAGATCCAAAAGGTAACCAGCAAAGTGACTAGCAGTTTCTAAGGCAGGTAGGTAGCAGGCCTGGCCTCTAACCACGTTCTCTCGACGTTTCCAAGCTGCCTCCCTCCTGCCCAAAGGCCCGGCGGCGGCGTGCTGGGCACAGTGGCTGCGGCTGAGCGGTACAGAGGGGGTCCTGGGTGCGGGCACCACATTAACACTAATTTTAGACTCGCCCAGGCCAGGCCAGGCCAGTCCAGTGTATCTTTGTTTTTCTATCATCTGTCAGCTGTTTATCACAAAGAAACTGGCAGATTCATGACAGATATGAACAGTTAACATACAAGTGATTGCGGATGAGCTAAAAAGATCTTTGAATCTTATCCTAAGACTTGAACTATACCTCAGCTTACACAGAGCACCTCCCACCTGAATAAACAGGCCAGGGTGGAAATCTTTATGCCACATTATGAGCAAGGATCCGTTTGCCAGGCCTATAGCCCACAACAGTAAATCTACCCGGTTCTAACCTGCAAATTGTTCTTAGACATTGATGCTTGGGGTATCAGTGAACTTAATAGGAAATATCTTCAAGCCTAAATTCTTGCTTTTAACTTGCTCCGAGGGAGGGGAGGGCGTATTCCAAAGCAGCACAAGGCATTTGCAGTGGGAGCGGCTCTTTCCTTGGCGAGAGGGGGGACCAGGGCTGGGGAAGAGGGAGGACGCACCGCTGCGCGCCTGTGTTAATCCAGCCCAGGCCCTGCGCAGAGGGAGCCCGTCCAGGCTGCGGCAGAGCCCCCTCTGCAACTCCAGCACACGCTCCTGAAGCAGACACATCCCAGAGAGCCTCTGGGAAGCTCCCTACAGCTCTTGCCACCTCTCAGCTTTCCAGAACAAACTCATTCTTGCAAAAGCATGATTAGACATAAATGAGTGAAGCCTGCGCTCAGGGAGAATCACTGGGCTCCTAAACAGTACCATTATGAGAAGGACACAACGCACTTAGCCCTGCGTCTAAAAGTCAAAATGCTCCATACATTACCTATCCCCACCCCACACCCTAACAACTGACTAAGAAATCTCCAGGACTCACTTGCTCTGGTGGTATGTACAACAAAGGTGACAACTTAAAGCTTTATAATAGTCTGTTTTAATATAAACAAGTGTTGGAATTCAATCAATGTCCATCTCCGGCAGCTTCCTGTCGGCCTCGGGGGGCGCAGCTGTGTCTGCAGCGGGCTCTGGCTCGGCAGCCTGGGGGCCGGCGCCGTCACCTTGCCCGTCCACGGGTCCATTCTGCTCCACATTCTTCTGCTCCTCTTTTGGAGGTTCCACTTTGGGTTTGGGCTTTGAAATTATGGGGCTACAAATACTCGTCAGCTCCTAAAACCATAAGAGAGAACTGGAGTTGCTTACAAACGAACAAATTTGACATGGCACTCGAAGGCCAAGCTCCCTGCTCCCACTCAGTCCCCAACCCCAAAGCCAAAGAGCACAGAAAGGTCCCTCCCGAGTGAGGTGCGGTGGCACGCGCCTGTGATCCCAGTGACAGGGAGGCTGAGACACAGGCTCGCAGGCTTGCGGCCGGGCTCAGCAACCAAGCGAGGCCCTGTTTCAAGATAAGAAGGGCCGGGGACAGGGCTCGGAGGTAGGACGCTACTGGGTTCAAGCCGAGCTCATGCCCGCGTAGCCGGGGTCACCTTGATCCGGGCCTCGATCTCCCGGGTCCTGACCACCGGGTCGGCAGCCAGGCTCTGCTTGTTCTGCAGGTTCAGCTTGCTGTTCATCCACTCCATGGCCGCGCTGGTGCTCTTCTCCACCTTCGCCACCTCAGCCGCATCCAGGTGCTCGTACTGCTCCTCCTGCAAGGCAAGGGGCAAGGCCTGCCGGTGAGAGGGACGCCCACTGCCAGCACCGGCCCACGGAGGCTCGGGGTTGGAGCAGTATGAAATACTCAAGAACAAAGAGAGAACCCCACTTTTTCAAACTTTTAGAAAAAATATTCAAAGGCCAAAACTATCCATAAAGTAGCAATGGAAAGGCCTCAGAATTATAGATATACATTTTACACAAAATCTTATAAAAATAATTTCATAACATAAAAATCACTGCATTTAGAGCCGGGCGTGGTGGTGCATACTTGTAATCCCAGCATTTGGGAGGCTGAGACTGGAGGATCGTGGTTCACAGACAGCCTCAGCTACTTAGTGCGGCCTTTGACAACTCAGTGAGACCCGGTTTCAAAATAATGAATAAAAAATAGGGCAGGGGATGTGGCTCAGAGGTCAAATGCCTCTAGGTTCCATCCCCAAACAAAAAAAATCACTGCATTTTATTAGATATGAGAGCTGAGGTCTAGTTATCCTAGTCTGGAACAAAAGTAATATTGAAGCCAGGAAGATGTGGTGGTGCACGCTTTTAATCCCAGCATTTGGGAGGCTGAGATAAGAGGACCCAGGTTCACGGCCAGCCTCAGCTACTTAGTGAGGCCCTCCACAATTTAGTGAGACCCTGTAGCTCAGAGGTAGAATGCCCCTGGGTTCCATCCCCAGTACCACACAAACAAAAAGATTAATAATAATAATAATAATAATAATAATAATAATAATAATAATTTCAGTAATACTGAATACAATTTTTTCTATAGGCCTTTCACATACAAAATTTAAAAAAAAAAAGCAAGCTCATTTAAAAAGTTTTCTGATGCACCAATAAAAGCACATTTTCAAAAGGTTTTCTACAGCCGGGCGTGGTAGCACACGCTTGTAATCCCCGTGCTTGGGAGGCAGAGACAGGAGGATCGCGCAGGTTCAAAGCCAGCCACACGCACTGGCTTAGGAGACCCTGTTTCCAAATAAAAAGATGTAAAAATAGGTCTGGGATGTAGCCTGGAGGTAGAAGGGCTTCCAGGAACCCCAGTACCACAAAAAAAAAAAAAAAAAAAAGTTTTCTACAGCCAGGCGTGGTGGCGCACGCTTGTAATCCCAGCGCTTGGGGGGGCGGGGGGGGGGGGGGGCGCGAGACAGGAGGATTGCACAGGTTCTAAGCCAGCCTCAGCTACTTAGGCTCTCAATAACTTAGTGAGACCCTGTTTCCAATGTATAAAAATAAAAAGTTTTCTATAAGCCGGGCATGGTGGCTTACGCTTGTAATCCCACTACTTGGAAGGCAGCCTCAGCTATTTATTGAGACCTTGTTTCCAAATAAAATATAAAATTGGTCTGGGAGTATAGCCCAGAGGTAGACTGCCCCTGGGTTCCATGCCCATTACCACCAAAAAAAAAAAAAAAAGTTTTCTACAGCAGGGCATGGTAGTATATGCCTATAATCTCAGTTCTTGGGAGACTGAGACAGGAGGACTGTGGGTTCAGGCAGCCTCAGCAACTCAGTGAGACCCATTTTCAAAAAATAAAATAGGACTGAGGGTTTAGCTCACAGATAGAATTCCCCTGGGTTTCATTCCCAGCACCATCAAAAAAAATAAAATAAAATAATAAAAAAGAGGGAGAGAAGGAGAGAAGCAACAAACCCTGCAATTTTTAATAAGATTCTACGAAGATCACAAAATATGTTAAGACTCAAAATGAAGGCCGTATTGCTAGACAGCTGGAACTGCCATGGAGAAGCCTCAGTAAGAGCAGCGCCCGGGAAGAAAGAGAAGCAGATACCTTGTTTTTGAAGGAGCTGATTACTTTCATGTATTGCTGGATTTGTTTCCCTAGTTCTTCAAATAATTTTGGTCTTTCTTCAGATTCCTGGAACCGTGTCTTAATAGGCTGCCCTAAATTCTTAAGAGAGAAACAAACTCTTCAGAGAGCCACTGAACCCGGAGCGCCACTGTTCCTACGACCTCTAAGACCGAAGGCGGTTTGAGAGCGCCTCGTCGCGCGGCACGACGCGAGGCTTTTCTAGACCGTGGCCACGAGCCTACAGAACTGCACGCTCAACAGCCATCACGTCAATGCCACCTGAGCCCTAATCCTAAAAACAGGGCAGAAAGCTGGGCGTGGTGGCACACGCTTGTAATCCCCTCCCCGCGCTTGGGAGGAGGAGACAGGAGGATTGCGCAGGTTCGAAGCCAGACACGCTGGCTTAAGAGACCCCGTTTCCAAATAAAAATAAAAAAAATAGGTGTCTGGGAGTGTAGCCTGGAGTGTAGAAGGGTTTCCAGGAACCCAGTACCACAAAAAAACAACAAAAAAAAAACAACAAAAAAAAAAAACAGGGCCGGAAGGGACAGAAAAGCACTCACTTCCTAGCAGACCCACCACACTAAATATGTAGCATGCTCGGCAAAAATGGTTTGGTGGTTGTTGTTGTTTTAATTAAAACCAAGCAACACCCAGATCTGAAGGAGCGCCTAGACATCAATTCATCCAAAACGTTAAAGACCATTGTGGAGCTGGAGCCAGCAAACCCTGGGTGGGGCCAATCTCCAGGCAAGAGGGCAGGGAGGGGCCAGGGCAGACCCGTAGTAAGAGCTGCCAGTCCTGACACTCATCAAAACCAGAACTTGAGAACTAACGCCCTGGCCACATGGGGCTGTCTTATGTGTGATCCTGGTATGGCATGAGGTTTCCTTTAAAATATACATGGAAACATTTTTAGATTAAACATAATGTAAAACATGAGGGACTTGCTTCAAACAAGTGGGAAAGGAAAGAACAGAGCCGAAACAACCGTGCAGTCACTGAGCCATCAGTCTCTACTCTCCTGTGCTGACAGTCAAATGTGCAAAGCTCCCAACGGGACAGACCTCACACGCAAGTGAGAGTCCTTGCCACAGCGACACTGAGCTCAGACACCACCCTTGGGCAAGGTCGCCGCAGAGGGCAGTCACATCGCCCGCTTCCCAGGAAGCCGAGGGATCCAGGGCTAAGACCAGCGATGGGGGCGCCTTCTCCAGTACAAGAACCCTCACAAACACAAAGTGCTTCAAAGGCTAGATAATTTTTTTTTTTTTTTTTTTTTTTTTGGTGGTACTGGGGTTCCTGGAAGCCCTTCTACCTCCAGGCTGCACTCCCAGACCTATTTTTACATGTTTATTTGGAAACAGGGTCTCCTAAGCCAGCGTGCGGCTGGCTTCGAACCTGCGCGATCCTCCTGTCTCTGCCTCCCAAGCGCGGGGATTACAAGCGTGCGCCACCATGCCCGGCTAGATAATTCTTTTTAAGACTAAAGATTTAAAAGAATCAAAACAAGACAGACGTGGTGGGGCACGCTCGTAATCCCAGCATTTGGGAGGCTGAGATAGGAGGATTGCAATTCACAGCCTCAGCTACTTATAGTGAGCCCCTCTGCAACTTAGTGAGACCCTGTTTCAAAATAAAGAATAAAAATAGGACATAGCTCATAGGCAGAATGCCCCTGGGTTCCATCCCTAGTACCACCAAAAAAACAAACAAACAAATACCAGGATCACACATAAGACAGCCCCATGTGGCCAGGGCGTTAGTTCTCAAGTTCTGGTTTTGATGAGTGTCAGGACTGGCAACTCTTACTACGGGTCTGCCCTGGCCCCTCCGCTGCCCTCTTGCCTGGAGATTGGCCCCACCCAGGATTTGCCACAGGCAGTGCAGGACCTTTGCAGGATCACATCTCACTGGCCTTTGTGTCTCCTGATGCCAAAAATGTACCCAGACATTATTCGTAAGACAACGGGAGGCAAAGCTCATTCTCAGAGGAGCTCTGTTACCATGAGGCTCTAACAGCGAGAATGAGCGGACCAAGCAGGTGTTCTCCAACTCCGAGCTACTCCCCTCGAGGCGCTAAGGGCTCAGGACACCTCTGCTCCAGAGAACTTACTTTCAATTCAGCCAATTTATCTACATAAACTTGTTTTGGCTGGTCTTCTCCATCTTCATACAACCAATTTTCAGTATCTTCTAGTTTCAAAGTAAAACTATTACGATCCTAAAGATAAAGAAGACAGTGTAATAAGGTCAATTGAAAACGAGCTGAATCACCAGGACAGTTGCAGACGCTTGCTTTAAAAGAAACTCATAAAAAGACAGGGAAGATAAAAACAAATGTTTTTACTTCACAGGTTCAGAGGGTTTTACTGTTACTCTCTCTGCTGTAAGGTATATTGGGTATGTTTTGAGAATATCAGGGGAAAAAGCCTTCATTTAAAAGTTATGTGAGAGCCGGACGTGGTGGTGCACACTTGTAATTCCCTCGCTTGGGAGGCTGAGACAGGAGGATCGCACGGGTTCGAAGCCAGCCTCAGCTGCTTAGTGAGGCTTTCAGCAACTTAGTGAGACCCTGTTTCCAAATAAAATAGAAAAAAGGTCTGGGATATAGCCCGGAGGTAGAAAGCCTCTAGGTTCCACCCCCAGTACCACCAAAAATTAAAATTAAAAATAAATAAATAAATAAATAAAAGTTATGTGAGAGCCAGGTGTGGTGATGCACATTTGTAATCCCAGTACTTGGGAGGCTGAGACAGGAGGATCGCATAGGTTCAAAGCCAGCCCCAGTTACTTAGTGAGGCTCTCAGCAACTTAGTGAGACCCTGTTTCCAAATAAAATAGGTCTGAGAGTGTAGCCCAGAGGTAGAAAGGCCTGGGTTCCGTTCCCAATACATCATCATCATCATGACAGAGCTAGCAGTGTAGTCAGAGGTGAAATGTCTGAGATCAATCCCCAATATCAAAAAGATAGAGAAATAAAAAATAAAGGTTATGTGAGAGCCAGGCATAGTGGTGCATACCTATAACTTCAGTACTTGGGAGGCTGAGACAGGAGGATCGCATAGGTTCAAAGCCAGCCCCAGTTACTTAGTGAGGCTCTCAGCAACTTAGTGAGACCTTGTTTCCAAATAAAATAGGTCTGAGAGTGTAGCCCAGAGGTAGAAAGGCCTGGGTTCCGTTCCCAATACATCATCATCATCATGACAGAGCTAGCAGTGTAGTCAGAGGTGAAATGTCTGAGATCAATCCCCAATATCAAAAAGATAGAGAAATAAAAAATAAAGGTTATGTGAGAGCCAGGCATAGTGGTGCATACCTATAACTTCAGTACTTGGGAGGCAGAGACAGGAGGATCACAGGTTTGAGGACAGCCTCAGCAAGTAGTTAGAGTCTGAGCAACCTACCAAGACCTTGTTTCAAAAACAAAAAGAAAAAACAAAAAAACAGAGAAGGGGCTGAGGGTGTAGCTCAGAGGTAGAATTTCAGTCCAGTGGCCAGTACCACAAAAACAAACAAACAAACAAGAAGACCTGATGCTTTGACTTGGAGGTAGAACACCCACGGGTTCAATCTCTAGTACCACCACCACCCCAAAGTCATGTGAATGCAACACAAGAGGCTAACCTGCGGGAGAGTTATGATAAGCACAAAATAAACAGCTGTGCCACAGGCCGGCAAAAGGTGCCGTTTAAGACTCTGCTGCACGCACGGAAGCAGAACAGCCTTCTCACAGGCTGGCGGCGGTGCACTTACGTCCTCGCTCACAAACTTCTCGTACTCCCCGCTGAGCTTGTCTCTCATCTCATACACGTACTCTTCCACGGCGTTCTTGGCGTCGTTCCGCTCCTTCTCCAGCTTGTCCTGCATGATCATCTTGCCCTGAGAGCGAAACGAGCGAATGAGAACCAGGGCGCGCTAAGACAGCTCCCTCCTCATAGGACCAGGCCATTTAAATGGTAGAGGGCCGCTGACCCCCAAGCTCCTTCTAGTTCTGCTAAGCATCCCAACAAAGAGAGTCAGAGACTGGGTAAATACCAAAAAATCAAGAAAGGATTTTGAAGCCAGGCATGGCAATTCATGCCTGTAATCCTAGTACTTGGGAGGCTGAGACAGGAAGATCACGGGTCCACAGCCAGTGTTAGCTACTTAGGGAAGCCCTCCACAGCTTAGTGAGATCCTGTTTGAAAAATAAAGGGGGAAAAAAAATGGCTTGGAGGCATGGGTCGGAGGTAGAATATCTCTGAATTCCCCAATACTGCAAAAAAATAAGGTAAAAAGGGCTAAAGCACATGAATTTAATCTCCAGTAACACCAAGAAGAAAAAAAAAACTATTCTGAGACCCAGTGAATACATAAGAGACTTGATAGTCAACAATCAACTCAATAAATGTGCTCTAGAATCCCAACAAGAGCTGTCTACACATGAACTGGTTCAAAGACAGAACTGGTGAGCAAAACAGCGCTACCATAACCAGGTGCCATAGCGTACACCTATAGTCCCGGTACTTGGGAGGCTGAGACAAGAGGACCACAGGTTTGTGGCCAGCCTCAGCTACCCAGTGAGGCCCTCCACAACTTAGTGAGATTTCAAAATAAAAAAATAAAATCAGGCTGGAGGTGTAGCTCAGAGGTGGAATGTCCCTGAGCTCAATCCCCAACACCAAAACACACCCATCACACCACGGGATCTAAGGCTTCCTTCCGCCTGCCTATCCCCGGAGCGCGGCCCCCACCCCCGGGCTGAGGAGGGCGCAGCAACCTCGTTCTCGATGTACAGGTCGAGCATGTCGCGGTCCAGCTGCCATAGCAGCTGGTTCTCGACGGGCAGGTCCACCGTGCTCGTCTTCACCTTCGCCTTCTTGGCCTGCGGGGGCTGGTCCACCTTTTTGTCTTTCGACCCAGCTTGAGAAGTCTAAGTAAAAACACAGAGACTAACTTAGGTTTCAAAATAAGAGGACCACAGGCTTGAGGACAGCTGTGACAACAAAGCAAGACTCAGCAACCTTGTGGAGCCCTATTTCAAAATTTAAGAAAAACAGGCTGAGAGTGTAGCTCAGGTCAAATATCTCTGGGTTTAATCCCCAGTACCTCACACACAAATACCAGGCATGGTGGTACACTCTTATAATCCCAGTACTTGGGATCCAAGAAGCCAGCCTTGGCAATTTAGTGAGACCCTATTTCAAAATAAAAAATATAATATATATAATACATAATATAATAAACATATATATCAGAATGTCACTTCAATTCCCAGAACCACAAAAAATTATATACAGAGGGAGAGGGAGCGCACGCCTGAGAGCTGGGCGTGGTGGCACACACTGATAACCCCAGTACTTAGGAAGCTGAGACAGGAGGATTGCAGATTTGAAGCCAGTTCAATCCCCAGTACAGCAAAAAATAAAATAAATAAAAATAAGAGTCTGGCTCAGTTGCTGAGGACGGCCCTGAACCCATGTCTCATCGCCCCAAGTACTGGGACTGGGGCATGCGTGCTGTGCCTGGAGAGGGATGGAATGTTAGCAGGCCGGCAACGCATCGCCAGTGGACCTCAGACCGTCCAGAGCTACTCCACACGATGGAGGACAGACACTGCTGCGCCACTCCACTGCCACAGCGCAGCCTCGCGGGGCTTCCTCTCGCACCTGTGCTGAGTTTCTCTGGACCAACGCTCGTTCTCCAGCGACCACAGGCCCCGACCACTTCCTCAAGCTGCCCGCTCACACGTGCCATGTTCCCTTAGGATTCTAGGAAGGTTCCCCCCAATAATTGGGTCTTCTAATTTTTTCTTATTATTTGCCAAATGTGTCCATCATTTCCTTTATAAATACTTTCTGCTTTGGCAGTTTTTACCCATCACATATTAGAAAAACCCTCCTAACTTCATCTGGAATTCACACTTTGCTCTATGACACAAGGCAAGACTTTGATGCCGTCGCCCTGTCTTCTACCAAGTCAGCTACTGAAACTGTCAATTTTATTTCACTTCATTTACAAACTATTATGAAAGAAAGGCTTCAGTTCCCGAGCCGCCCTGGGAGCTGAAGCAGCGGCCACAGCCTCCCGCAGCAGCGGGAGCTGGGGAAGGGCGCGCAGGCCGGCTCGCCCCAGCTCCTCCCGCTCGAATGTGCAGGAGACGCGGGTACTCTCTCCCCACTGCCCCCAACCCACCAACAAAAGAGGCTTCCATCTTGGAAAAGGCCTGAGAATCTGGGACTAGCACATCTTCTCTCATTTTGTGCTGTTATATTGTTCAGACAATACAGAATAACAACCCTCCAAGCCAAAGCCGCCTGGCGGGCATCAAGAGGCGGCCGTGCACCTACCTCCATCTCCTCTGACTCGGCCTTGCTCTCTGCCGGCGTCTGTGGCGGCTGCTGCTCTTCCCCCTGCGGCTCCTCCTGGTCCACCTGCATCTTCTGAAAGGCAGGGCAGAGGGAAGCTAAGGAGAACGCCAGCCCAAGACCAAGCAGCCCGGGCGCTGATGGACAAGGACGGACTCCCCGGCACCACCGCGACCCGCGGTCAGACGGCACACCTGCCCGACAACGCCCTGCCCGGCCTCTCCAAGAGTGGCTGCGTAACTGCTGGTTAAACCACGGGGTACCCTCAGACACCAAGCGCCGCGGTTTAACCGGCTGCACGACAGCCACCATAGAGCAGGAGTGCCTCCAAGCCTCCTAAGAACTTCTCTCCACAGTCCTCCCTCCCTAGGAGACCGGCTCTGCCTCCGCAGCACACGGCGGGAAGACACACCGACAAGGCACGTGTGAGCACGGGCAGGCTCCTGGCCGTGGAGCGGGGACTCAACGCCCACGTCACTAGCAGCGGCCCCAGCCTTGCACGCTGCTGACGCCGGCGCCCAGCCCACTCAAAGCGCTGCGCTGAGACCTCAGCGCTGCGGCATTATCAAGCTCTGAATCGAATGCCCATGGAGGGTGAGACCCAGCCGTGACTCTGGCAAGAGAGCAGAGGGCCTTTCTACCTGGGCTTTCTTCTACAAGCAGAAAGAATAAAATAATCCGTCTTGAGAGCCGCGTGGTCTGAGAGGGGGCAGCTCGTGCCCCAGCCCACCCGCAGGTTCCTGGACGTCACAGACAGCGGATTACCTCCTCCTCCTTTGCGTTCTGATCGGTCTCCATCGGCTCCTCGTTTTCCTCAGACTTGTGCACCTCCACTAGGGATGCACTGGACACGCTGAAGATGCCGTGGACATTGATGCGAACCTTGACCTTCACTTTTGAACTGGAGCCATCGGACTGGGGAGTTACTTTCTGAACTGAAAACTGAGCTGGAGACATGAGGGACAAGAAAGCCGCTTATAAGAGGCAGCAGCACCCAGGCGCCCGCCTGCCCCTTCGGCCGCCACGCCACGCCACGCCCCCTCCCCAGAGACGGCTCACCACCCCGTCCTGAGAAGAGCTCCTTTTCTGGCCCTCTAATCCATCTGCAGCACCAAGTTGCTGGGGCTGACCTCTGGCCTCGAACCTGTAGTTCTCCTGTCTCAGCCAAGGACTTCCCAGCACCTGGCTCCTACCCTGGGGCTGTGCTTGCCATCTTAATGCCACAAGCCCAAGGTACATGAGGTAAGTAAAGTGGTCTCCCTTCTCACGCGCAGGGCTCTCCTAACACTGTCCCAACAAGCTACATTTTAGTATGGCACTCTACTTTCTCTTTCTTTTCAACTGGCATGATTTCCAGTTGAGACAGTTCCCAGAACCTACACATAAAAAGACCCAGTCAGGGGCTGGGCATGGTGGCGCACACTTGAAATCCCAGCATTTTTGTAATCCAGCATTCGGGAGACAGAGACCAGGGAATCTCAGTTCGCAGACAGCCTCAGCTACTTAGCGAGAACCTTCATAAATCAGTGAGACCCCGTTTCAAAAAATAAACACTAAAAACTTGGACTAGGGGTGTAGCTCGGAGGTACAATGCCTCTGGGTTCCATCTCCAGTACAGCCAAAAAACAAAAAACAAACAAAAAAAAACCCACGCCAACACAGCTCTAAAACCTCACCCGGCGTGGTGGCGCACATTTGTAATCCCAGCGCTCGGGAGGCTGAGACAGGAGGATTGCACGGGTTCGAAGCCAGCCTCAGCTACTTAGTGAGGCTTCCAGCAACTTAGTGAGACCCTGTTTCCAAATATAAATATAAAAAAGGTCTGGGAGTATAGCCCGGAGGTAGAAAAGCCTCTGGGTTCCACCCCAGTACCACAAAAAAAAAGAAAGAAAAACAAAACTTAGGACATACTCCTTAGGAGATCTACCAATCTCCTAAGGGTTTCCTGAGTATATCTTATAACTCTGTGTAACTCCTTACGTGGGGGGAGGGGTTGCTGGGGACTGAACTCAGGGGAGTTGCGCTTCCAGGCTGTACCCCAGCCCTTTATTTACTTTAAAACAGGGTCTCACTAGGCTGTCCAGAGTCTTGCCAAGTCACTTAGGCTAGTCTTGAAACTATGCTCCTCCTGTTCGGTCTCCCAAGCACTGGATTCCGGGTACGCACCACCATGCCTGGGCACAGGGAATACCATCACCGTGTGTACTGATCCAGAAATACTGCCCACACAACGTGAAATCAAGCAAGTAAGCGCCTGGGAGGCTTTGACCCTCGAGTAAGGACAGGAAGAGATTTTCTTTGCTCAGCTAAATCACCTGACTACAGAACAGCGCATCTCTTCTTTCTGCTAGCCCAGTTCTCCAAGTAGATTCGAACTTTTCTCATTTTAATCCCCAAAGCCACTTACCTATAGCGGGATCTGGGTAGGGCAAATCCTGAGGAGAGCTGTAATAGGCCTCCAGAGTGAAGGGTTCTTTTCTATAAAATGTGAGGACTTTAGAGAAAGGAGCAGCATGGTTTTTTGGAAAGACTTCACAGTCACTGAGTGGAGAAAAAAGATGAACACACAACTCAGGATATTCCTACCATCTGGCCATGTGACCCAGGGTCATAATTATTGTTCAGCTCTAGCTTCACTCTCATTTTGGTCGCTATAATTTCCAGATTATAAATATTTCTAAGAATCTATAAAGTCAATTTTAAGGAAAGGAATATAGTCAATCATCAAATAAAAGACACCAATGACTTTGGGTTGTTTATTTTGGGCACTGGGGATGGAACCCAGGGGCATTTTATCCCCAAGCTAAACTCCCATCCCTATTTTTAATTTTTTATTTTGAAACAGGGTCTCACTGAGTTACAAAGGGCCTCACTAAGTAGCTGAGGCTGGCTTCGAACCCGTGCGATCCTCCTGTCTCAGCCTCCCGAGTGCTGGGATGACAAGCGAGCCTGGGCCACCAATGATTTCAAATGAATCAGATACAACAAACTTACTGAGGACACACATTTATTTCCTTAGACTCTAACTCACACATTATGACAAAACATTAAGAGAGCTGTTTAGGTGGAAATGGAAGGCAACATACCACTCAGACTAACAGCCACCCACCAAGCAGGAGCTCAAGGCACCCAGTTACCTTGACCCTTCTTCTGCCGGGGAATCCCACTTCAGAGAAATTGGATAGGGCACCACATCCGTGATAGAAAACTCTCGGACTTTGAAAGCAGGTGACAGGATTGCGCACTAGAATGGGAATTTTTAAAATGTTCATTTAGCAAATAGAGATCTTAGGATATTACCTACACAAGAGGCTGGCATCAGACGTAGTCCTTGTTTACATTAATGATTTAAGAGTGTAAAGGAACATTTTCATGAACTTCCAGCACCGTCGAGTGACCCACATAACCCACAGTCCTCAGCCCTTTCCATAACCGCCGTGCCCAGACTCCCCGTGCTGGCAATCAGGAAGGCGCTCTGGCAGCACTCCAAGGGGAGCCGTCTGTTTTCAGCGCGTTAGCCACGCCGCCGCGCGGCGCCACACCACACCGAGGGGAATGCTCCTTTCCTCCGCCCCGCGACCCGCCCCCCCGGGGTTCTAGCCACAGCCTTGCATTCACCCTGCCGCACGCACCACCGTATGTTACCATGACCGCGACGAGACCTCACCTGCAAAGCGCAGCCTCGCGTGACGGCTTCGTCGGCGTTTAGGGTTGTGCTGAGCTCTTTGCCAAAAAACTTGCTGATCTTCTCTTTCACAGCAGGAATTCGAGTAGCTCCACCAACTATCTCCACAGCATAAATATCTTCTTTCTTTAATTCTGTTAAAACAATGAAACACCTAGGTGAAAATGATCTTTAAGTTGATATAGAAAGAGCAGTAAGATCTTCTTTTCTCCTGGTGAAATTAATTCACAGATGTGTGACGGAACCCCTCCACTCCCTTACCGTCCCCCGACAACACCCAAACTCTCCTGCACACTCCCAGGCCTGCGGTATCTGCTTCTTAGAATGGGAGGAGGGGTGGCCAGGGTCACATGGTGTCCAGAAGCGTGCAGGTCCTGCCATCTCTGGCACGATCCCACACAACCATTAAAATGCAAACACTCAAGCCTTCACGCACACCACACGGGAGGGCCGAGACTCTGGATCACCCCTGACCTGCATGAAGGGGGAGCAGCAGCATGCACGGCCCCTCTGGTGTTTTATCCAGAGCATAGGTGTGGTCCAAATTAAAACACATGCACAATCTCCTCATCTCAGAAGACAGGAGGTGCTATCGTGGCTTTGCTGCTGCTCATAAAACAGTGGTTAACACCAGCTGGTATCCTGGCCACAGCTCCCTGGTGGCCCTGAGAATGTCTTGAGAAGGGCTAAAGAAACAGCTGGAGAGGTGGCATGTGCCTGTAGTCCCAGCTACCTGGGAGGGGTGGAGACAAGAAGCCCACAGAAGCCCAGGAGACAGCATTAGCAAGAAGCCCAACTACAGAAGCCCAACACAGGCAGCATTAGCAAGACTCCTTTCTCCAGAGAAGCTGGTGGGGGACCTGGTGGGGAAAGAGCCTGTCTGCCTTAACCACTGGCTGAGGTCTCAGCGTAGCCAAGGCGGCTGGGCATCTGGACGCTGGGACAGTGCGCTCTAGGGAAATATTCTGTCAAGGTTTTAGAAAAATTATTAGTACATTCTGAAATAAACCATCACCTTTTCGCCTGAGACAAAATGAAAGTATTTTTATGTTTTTAAGTAAGTATATTCTAGCCGGGCATGGTAGGGCACGCCCATAATCCGAGTACTTGGGAGGCTAAAACAGGAGGATCGCAGATTCACAGCCAGCCTCAGCTTCTTAGGGAGGCCCTTCACAACTTAGTGAGACCCTGTTTCAGAATAAATAATAAAAAATAGGGCTGGGAGTATAGCTCAGAGGTAGAAGGCTCCTGGGTTCAGTCCCTAGTACTGCAAAAATAAATAAATACATTCTTTTTTGTGTGTGTGGTACTGGGGATAGAACCCAGGGGCCTTCTACCCCGGGTTACACTCCCGACCCAATTTGTATTTTATTTGGAAACTGGGTCTAAGTTGCCGAGAGCCTAAGTAGCTGAGGTTGGCTTTGAACCTGCGCGCTCCTGCGGTCTCAGCCTCCCAAGCACTGGGCATACAAGCGTACGCCTGGCTCAAGTACATTCTTATAGCTTCCTTTTTAGTGCGTTCTTAAAGCTTTCCTTTGCCCTTTTAGCTAGCCAAAGACTCACTGACAGGAAACTGTCCAAAACAACCACATCAGTATTGCAAGACAATTGTTAATAAATAAATGGAGCAATTTAGATCCACCTTCAGGTCTAAATTATGTTTCTTAGAGAAATCTGAATCAGGTCTCCCTGCATACACCAAGATTGCTTTGGGAAGGAGGAACGCTACCAGGAGAGGAGAAAGAGGCTTAGTATATAAGCGAAGGAATTCAGAGTAAGTACCTGAGCAAACGCTTGGGGGAAAAAGATAAAAGATAATAAGCAGCCATTTCCAGAGAGTCTGGTGGGTGCGAACAATACTTACTGGCTTGCTCCAGAACACTGCGAAGCGGGGGCTCCACTCTGGCTAGGAGGTGGTCACACATCTCCAGAAACTTGCCCCTGTTAGAAAACCACAGGTCAAATCACACTGCACCCCGATGGGGAATACTGCTGCAGTAAGACAAGCCTAAGAACAAACGCCGGGCAGCACAGACCGGGACGCCTGGCTCACACGGCCCGCCTAGCACCGAGAGAGGCAGGGCAGTGCCAAGGGTCAACGTGGCTCAGCAATTCCACCCTAGGACAGACTCAACGGAGCTGCAGACAGATGCGCACACAAGACACGTGCAGGACCGCACACCACCATCAGCAGTGCGGGAACAGGCAGAGTGCAAACAACCCTCTCTCTTGCTGGAGAACATAATGGCACACAGCCAGCATGGATGGACCACACGCGTGCCAGGAGAAGCCAGTCAAAACAGAACATGAGCCAGGCATAGTGGCACACGCCCGTGATCCCAGTACTTGTGAGGCTAAGAACAAAGGACCGCAGGTTCAAGGACTGCCTCACCAAGTAATGAGACTCTCAGCTGAGCATGTAGTTTGGTGGAAGAATGCCCCTGGGGGCTCAATCCCCAGTAATACACACACACACACACACACACACACACACACACACACACCCCCTGTGTTACTCATTTATATGAAATCAAAATAGGCAAATGTAAAGACAGGAAACAGATGGTGGCTACTAGTGCCAGGCAAAGAAGCTGAGAAGTCCAGCACTGCAGCTTTTCTGGATCCGTTTTAGGTTTACAAAGAGACAACCCCCACAGACTCGCTCCCCACTACCAGCACAGCTCCTGCACGAGCACATCAAGCCTTAGTGTGTGGCGCATCCGTTACATTTAAGGAGCCAATGGTCACACTGAAGTCAGCCTCTACTGGGGCTCTGTGGGTGTGAGAAATGTTCCAGCGTCCACCGCTCTGGTGTCACCCACAAGAGCTTCTTTATTGTACCTGTTCCTCCCTCCTCCTCGGAACTGCTGGCAACCACTGCCCCAGGCACTGGGTCCCAGTTTTGCCCATTCGTTAGTCACATAGCTGTGACTGCAACATGCAGTCTAGACTGTTGAACCCAAGGACACCGTACCTCCAAGCTATGCCCCCAACCTTTTACTTCTTATTTTGAAAGAAGTTCTCACTAGGGAACTCAGAGTCTAAGTTGCTGAGGCTGGCCTCAAACCCATGATCTTCTGTCTTGAACTCCAAGTATGGGATTACAAGAGTGCACCACCATGCCCAGCTTCGTTCAGGGATTTTTTTTTTTTTTTTTTTTTTTTGGCGGTGCTGGGGATGGAACCCAGGGGCATTCTACCTCTGAGTTACACCCCCCCCAGGCCTATTTTATATTTTGAAACAGGGTCTCACTGAGTTGCAAAGGCCTAAGTAGCTTAGGCTGTCCGCCAACCATTATCCTCCTGTCTCAGCCTCCAAAAGCATGCGCCATAACGCTGAGCTGCAAATTTTCTATTTTTTGAGCATCACATAGATGTCTACAATTTACTTTGAGATATGTCAAAAATAAAAAACCACGAGCCAGGTGCAGTGGTGTATGCCTGTAGTCCCGTTACTTGGCAGGCTGAGAGAGGAGGAGGAGGGCCACAGGACCCAAGAGAGCACAGGGGCTTCGTAAGATCCTACTCCACAATTTAAACAGGACGGGTCGGGTGGGGTATCCCAGAGACAGAAGACCCTGGTTCAACCCGAACGACCACGAAGAAAAAGTCGACGGGTATTCAAAAGTAGAGATGAAACAAGTACACTAGATGCTATCAGCAGGCCCCACATGGTGGGTGGCGGGTGGCACGTGCCTGTGATCCAGCATCGGGGAGGCTGAGACAGGGGGGGTGCGGTTCCAGGACAGACTCAGCTAAGTGCGCCACCACGCCTGGCTATAACCTGATTTTACTTTCTTATTTATTATTTATTTATTTTTGGTGGTACTGGGGTTCCTGGAAGCCTTTCTACCTCTGGGCTACACTCCCAGACCTATTTTTATATTTTTATTTGGAAACAGGGTCTCTTAAGCCAGCGTGGCTGGCTTCGAACCAGTGTGATCCTCCTGTCTCCGCCTCCCAAGCATAGGGATTACAAGCATGCGCCACCATGCCCGGCTATAACCTGATTTTAAAAACCAGCAGAAGCCGGGCATGGTGGCGCACATGTGTAATCCCAGCATTGGGGAGGCTGAGACCAAAGGACCACAGTTCATGGATAGCCTCAGCTACTAAATGAGGCCCTCTGCAACTCAGTGAAACTTGGTATCAAAATAAAGAATAAAAACAGGGCAGGGGCTATAGCTTGGAAGTCGAATGCCCCTGGGTTCCATCCCCAGACCCACAAAAAAAAAAAAAAAAAAAAAAAAAAAAGCCAGCAGAAACCAGGTATGTTCACACACACTTGTAATCGCAATATTTGGGAGGCTGAGACAGGAGGACTGCGGTTCATGACTGGCCTCAGATACTTAAGTGAGGCCCTCCACAACTTAGTCTCTGTTTCAAAACAAAAAAGAAAGCCAGGCATGGTGGCGCATGTTTGTAATCCCAGTGCTTGGGAGGCTGAGACAGGAGGATCCCACAGGTTCAAAGCCAGTCTCAGCTGGCTTAAGAGACCCTGTTTCCAAATAAAATATAAAAGGTCTGGGAGTGTAGCCTAGAGGTAGAAGGCCCCTGGGTTCCATCCTCAGAACCACCAAAAAAAAAAAAAAAGAAGAAAAAATGGGGGCTGGAGGTGAAGCTCAGAGGCCGAATGCCCCTGGGTTCCATCCCTAGTACTGCATACAAACAAAACAAAAACAAAACCCCAGCAGACAGGGAGGCTGAGACAGGAGGATCAGAGGCTCAACACCAGATTCATCAAGTAAGGCTGTCAGCAACTTAGTGACCCTGTTTCGAAATAAAAATAAGGCTAGGCATGTACCTCAGAGGTAGAATATGCCCCTGGATTCAATCTCCATTACCACCCCCCCCAAAAAAGCAGACAAATCAATAAAACAGTTTCTAAAAAAAGTATCAATTACTTAACTAGTTATCAACTTAGTGTTTTGTGGAGGAGGCTGGGGATGAATGCCAGAGGCATTCGACCTCTGAGCTACACCCCATGCCCTATTTTGTAATTCTTTGTGTGTGTGTGTGTGGTACTGGGGATGTAACCCAGGGGCCTTCTACCTCCATGCTACACCTCCAGGCCTACTTTACATTTTATTTAGAAACAGGGTCTCACTAAGTTGCTGAAAGCCTCACTAAGCTACTAAGGCTGGCTTCAAAACTTCAATCTTCCTGTCTCAGCCTCCCAAGTACTGGGATTACCAAGCATGTTCCACCACACCCAGCTCTTTATTTTTTGTATGTGTGGTACTGGGGGTGGAACCCAGGGGCTTTTCTACCTCCGGGCTATACTCCAGACCTATTTTATACTAAGGAAACAGGGTCTCATTAAGTAGCTGAGTCTGACTTCGAACCTGTGCGATCTTCCTATCTCAGTCTCCCAAGCTCTGGGATTACACGCATGTACCACCATGCTTGGCTTTCAACTTGATTTTATAAACACATGTGGTTTCACTGACAATTTCTGAAACACATACTATTTCACCCCCAGTCTCCATCTACACACACACACACACACACACACACACACACACACACACACACACACTTGCTCAGTAAAAATGAAAGCTATCACTTAGAAGCAGGAGAAAGGGCAGTACAAACTTGGATTCCAGTCAGCGATAAAGGCCATCTCAGTATCTTAAGGCCTGCTCACTTACCTAAACAAGCCTCAGTCTGGCCTGAATTCTACTAGTGAAATTCATAACCAAGGAACAGATTGCTCCCATCACCCAAGCACCACCACCAGGCAACAACACTGTGCATCATTCTAGAACAGACCTACATGTTAAATACCCAGAATCCGTGCAATGCTGTACAAAAGGGGCTGTTTTCCTTAAATGACCCTAAACCACTCAAAGAGAACAATTTCTTAATCAGTGGCTATTCTTTTTTGTTTGTCTTTGCAGTCCTGGGAATAGAAAGCACAGGTATTCTACCTCTTAACTGCACCCCCAGCAGTATTTTTTTCTTCTTTATTTTGACATAGGGTAGCAATAAGTTTGAAGGGCCTCATTAAGTGGCTAAGGCTGGCCATGAACCTGTGATCCTCCTGTCTGAGAGTCCCAAGTACTGGGATTATAAGTGTGTGCCACCACGCCCAGCCATCAATGGCTAAACTTTCAGCTTAATTCTGCATTAAGGCATTTTCCCCAGTTTTAAGAAAACTGCTAATTCACATATAATATGTGCATATATAATATATGACTAACTTCTTCCAATATTCAATTATTAGACTAATAAATATTAGAACATCAAATAACCTTAATAGAATAATCAAACCCAAGCTTTACATAAACGGGTTCCAAATGGCCTTTAACTTTTACCCCTAGAAGTGGAGTTATAATAATAACAATCTGGACAATTTCAACAACCAGTTAAAGAGTTAGAAGGGAGCCGGGCGTGGTGGGCACACTTGTCATCCCCACGCTTGGGAGGCGGAGACAGGAGGATCGCGCTGGCTTAAGAGACCCTGTTTCCACATTAAAAAAAAAAAAAAAGTAAAAAAAAAAAAAAATAGGTCTGGGAGCGTAGCCCGTGGGAATGTATCCCGGAGGTAGAAGGGCTTCCAGGAACCCCAGTACCACAAAAAAAAAAAAAAAAAAAAGTTATAAGGGAAACTCCCACTGAGTCCCTCAAGATGTCACCATGGTCACCTGTTCATCATTCCAGACACATCGACATCATCCATGAAGCACTCGATGCTGAGAGGAAGGTCGGACGCGTTCGCACTCATCAACTTCTTGAGTTTCTCACACTCTTGAGACAGTCGTAACAACGCACGGATTTTAGACTTTATGTCTAGTTTATATTTCTTCCCAAATTCTTCACAAAAGTGATTTACTAACACCTCATCAAACTTCCTGCCGCCCAGCGTTGAATCAAATGCCGTGGCCAGAACCTTAAGGAGGAAACAGTAATATTACAACAGTTACCTCATCAGTTTTAAAATTTATTATTAGGGTGTTTATTAAAAAAGAAAAGCAAGCCAGGCTTGATGGCACACACTTATAATTTCAGTACTTGGAAGGCTGAGACAGGAGGATCACAGGTTCGCGGCCACCTCAGTTAGTGAGACCTTGTTTCAAAATAAAATATAAAAATAGTGGTGGCGCACGCTTGTAATCCCAGCATTTGGGAGGCTGAGACTGGAGGATCGCAGTTTGCGGACAGTCTCAGCTACTTAGTGAGGCCCTCTGCAACTCAGTGAGACCCAGTTTCAAAATAAAGAACAAAAAATACAGCCGGGCGTGGTGGCGCAAGCTTGTAATCCCCGCACTTGGGAGGCTGAGACAGGAGGATCACGTAGGTTCGAAGCCAGCCTCAGCTACTTAGTGAGGCTCTCAGCAACTTAAGTGAGACCCTGTTTCCAAATAAAATAGAAAATGGGTCTGGGAGTATGGCCTCTGGGTTCCACCTCCAGTACCACCAAAAAAAAAGAACAAAAAATACAGCAGGGGGTGGAGCTCGGAGGTAGAATGTCCCTGGGTTCCACCCCCAGACCTGCAAAAAAAATAAAAATAAAAATAAAACTTAAAAAATAGGTAGGCCTATGGGTATAGCTTGGAGGTAGAATGTCCCTGGGTTCAATCCCTAGTTCCACAAGAAAAAAAGAAAGAAAGAAAGAAAGAAACAAACAAACAAACAAACACATATTACAGATGAGACACTGTGCTTGATCATTTTATCCTTATTAAAACTACTATTTTAGCCGGGCGTGGTGGCCACGCTTGTGACCCCTATGCTTGGGAGGCGGAGAAGGGAGGATTGTGCAGGTTCAAAGTCAGCCTTGCTGGCTTAAGAGACCCTGTTTTCAAATAAAAATATAAAATAGGTCTGGGAGTGTAGCCCAGAGGTAAAAGGGCTTCCAGGAACCCCAGTACCACCAAAAAACAAAACAAAACAAAAAAAACTACTATTTTAGCTGGGCGTGGTGGCGCACGCTTATAATCTCTATGCTTGGGAGGCTGAAACAGGAAAATCGCACAGGTTTGAAGCCAGCCTCAGCTGGCTTAAGAGATGCTGTTTCCAAATAAAATATAAAAAATAGGTCTGGGAGTGTAGCCCAGAGGTAGAAGGTTCCTGGGTTCCATCCCCAGTACCATCAAAAAATAAATAAAAATAAAAATAATAAAACTACTATTTTGAGCCGGGCGTGGTGGCACAGACTTATAATCCCAGCATTTGGGAGGCTGAGACAGGAGGATCATGGTTGGAGGACAGCCTCAGCTACTTAGTGAGGCCCTTTGCAACTCAGTGAGAACCTGTTACCAAATAAAGAATAAAAAATAGGACTGGGGATATAGCTCAGAGGTACAATGCCCCTGGGTTCCCTCCCTAGTACCACAAAAAACAAACAAACAAAAAAAAACACTATTTTGGGAGAAGGGCTAAATGAGCGCTGTGTGCTGTGTGCCTGTACTATCTCATACCCCATTAGGATGTATGACTACAGTGCACCAATAAAAATATGTACTAGTGATAAGAAACTTTAATTCCTATTAAAACTATAAAAACAAACAATCAACCCTAATTTGTAGATTGCGCTACACATGGAGACAGCTGAAATAGTCTCCACGTCACTAGGTTGCAGAAATGACAGAAGTGGACTTCCTCGCCGAGCCCGATCAAACCCAAGTCCTCCGCACCTGAGCAAGCTGCCACCGTAGAACTCACGTGTCCAAAGTCAAGCGCGCTCGTTTGCCACGCACATACTTCTAGTCTTAACACTAGCACAAACCTGAGAACTCCAAAGGCCTAACTAAGCAACTGGCCACCAGAAAGATGCTTGGCCGTAACTACACTTTGGCTAAAGTGCTGAGTTTCCAAATCTGTAGCAGATTAGAAGCAAACCAGCTATAATTAGATTCAACAAAAAAACTGAATAACATGCTTATAAAAGAAAAAAAACAAAATTAATTTCTTCAAAGAATGCTAAATAGCCAAGCACACACACGCCTGTAATCCTAGTACTTGGGAGGCTGAGATAGGCTGACCACAGATTAGAGGACCACTTCAGCAATATAGACAAGACTCTCAAGAAATCTAGCAAGACCTTATTTATTAAAAAAAAAAAAAGCCGGGCATGGTGGCGCACGCTTGTAATCCCAGCTTTCAGGAGACTGAGACTGGAGGATCACGGTTTGCAGCCAGCCTCAGCTACTTAGGTCCTCCACAACTTAGTGAGACCTTGTTTCAAAAAAAGAATAAAAAATAGGGCAGGGGTTGTAGCTCGGAGGTCAAATGCCCATGGGTCATGATAAAATTTTCTTAATGTTAACTAAAGGAAAAAAAAAAAAAAAAAGGAGCCAAAATTATATGCAAGCTGTTATCAGTAGCAAGCTGGCATGCTGGCAAACACTTGCCGCCTGTTGTCCCAAAACTTGGAAGGCTATGATAAGAGAATCAGGTCCAAGGACAGCCGCAGCAACTAGGTAAGACTTTCAGTAACCTAGCAAGACACTGTTTCAAAACAAAAAATAAGCCAGGTATGGTGTACATGATTGTAATCCGAATACTTGGTAGGCTGATACAGGAGGATTACAGGTTTGCTGCCAGCCTCAGCAATTCAGCAGTTCCTTTTTTTTTTCCCCCATGGTACTGGGGATTGAACCCAGGGGCATCCTACCTCTGAGCTATACCCCCAGCCCTAATTTTCATTCTTTATTTTGAAAAAGGGTCTTACTAAGTTGCAGAAGGCTCCACTAAGTACCAAGTGTCAGGCCCAGCTCAGCCTTAGCAATTCAGCTAAGCCCTCTGCAATTTAGTGAGACTGTTTCAAATTTTTTAAAAATAATAATAAGCAGGGCATGATGGCACACATTTATAATCCCAGTACTTAGGAAGCTGAGATAGGAAGATCACAGATTCAAGGACAGCCTTAGCAAGTAGAGAGCTCATTAATCTAGAAGGACCGTTTTCAAATAAAAATAAAATAGGGTTAGGGGTGTAGCTCAGAGCTGGTTCAACTCCCAGCTCCACCACAAAAAATAATAATAGTTGTTATTATTAAAAAACAGGGCTAAGGGTGTAGCTCCAAGGTAGAATATCCCTGGGTTCAATCTCCAATAAAAAAAAGAATTGAGAAAAATAAAACTAGGGGATCTTAAAGCATCTTCCTTGGAAGTGTGTGTACTTTATACCATGCCAACTCTTATTTTGGTTATAAGATTATAGAATCATAGTTTCCAGGTCAAATGCTTCCATTGCTGAAAGGAAACTCTACCACTCACTTAGAGTGTCTCTCAAAACCATACAAAAACGTGCTTGGGATGCAATCTTCTTGGACAAATGCACTCACCTTAAGCTTCCCTCTGTTGAATGCACACAGAGAAACTTGGTAAGAAGAATGCCCCATGTCTACAAAAACCACGTTTCTCGGCTTCTCTTCTAAGGCAGGGAGATCTTGCTTATAGATTCCATATGCAAGTGCAACTGCACAAGAAAAAAAGCAAGTGTTACTGATTAATACCGCCATAGCAGACGGCACCAAGGTCATCCTCGAAACACACCGCACGGTAGCGCCGTTTTACGAGTGAGAATGAACGTGTCAGTACTGACATCAGGTTTCCTCTGCAGTTTCCCATGGACTGGCAATGTCGACCAAATGAATCCCCCAGTCTCCAAACATGTTTTCCTCAGTCTCTTCTATTCTGGAGCCACATTAATGTAGACACCCAAGTGCTAGTCAATGAAGTAATATTTCACACCTCATTTCAGACTCCACAGTCCACAAGTCAGAGAAAAAAAGGAAAACTTTCAAACCAAAGCACCATCACACCCATAGCAAGTATGTATGTTCCTTCCCAACAAGTATGCTTTAAACACCAAAGTATCTTCTACAAGACACAAAATGTACTGATTAATTCTTCACATACAACGTTGTGTCAAAAACACTAAGACAACAGGTGGAAAACAAGGATGCCAGCCCAGCAAGTAGAGAGCTTGAGGTTTCACAATCTTCAAGATTCAACAAGTCAGCTGGCACAGCGATGCACGCTTGTAACCCCAGCACAAGGAGGCTGAGACACAAGGATCCAGGTTCACAGACAGCCTCAGCTGTAAGACCCTCAACAGTAAGACCCTCTTTCAAAATAAACAATAAAGCTGGGCGTGGTGGCGCACGCTGGTAATCCCAGCATTTGGGAACCTGAAAGAGGAGGATACAGGTTCCCAGCCAGCCTCAGCTACTACTTAGTGAGGCCCTCAGCAACTCAATGAGACCCCGTTTCAAAATAAAGAATAAAAAATAGGACTGGGGGTGTAGCTCAGAGGTAGAATGCCCCTGGGCTCCCAGGTACAAAAAAAAAAAAAAAAAAAGGCAGCAGCAGCACTAGGCACGGCTTGGCAGAAGCCCCGGGTGCCCGTCACCCCCAGCCCTCCCCTCACCTGCAGTGGTTTCGTTCATCAACCGCAGGCAGTTGAGACCAGCAATCTGCGTGGCGTCCATCACTGATCGTCTTTCTGCATCGGTATAGAAACAGGGGACCTACAACCAAATGTGAGACATCCCTTATGAAACCCCATTTTTCAGTTAGTAAAACCCAGGAGCAACCTCAAATACCCACAGAAATTTGTTCTGTATATGATCAAGGAAGTATTTCAACCCAGTAGGAAAAAGAACGCTAAGTACTGGGGAAAATGGAAGCCCTGTGTGACATGCCCAACAAAACGCATGTTACACAGCAGACCACAGCAACAAGAGCATGAGCTTTTATTTGTTGTTTTTTGAACTGGAGTTGAACCCAGGAGCTTTCTACCTCGGGACTACACCTCCAGCCATTCTTATTTATTTTGAAGCCGATCTCACTAAATTGTGGAGGCTGGCCTCAAATTTGTGGTCTTTGCCTGGGCCTCCCAAGTACTGGGCTTCCAGGCATGGTACCACACATCAAGCAAAAGCGTTTTTATAAAAAGGCCAGAGACTGTTCTCCTTGTATACAGAGGCCTACGTACAAAGCCGGCCCTTGCCTGGCACCTAGGAACATGATTAAGAAAGCTTCACCGCCGGCATGGTAGCACATGCCTACAATCCCAGTACTTAGGAGGCTGGGAGAAGATTGCAGGTTTGAGCACAGCCTTAGTAGGTAGTAAGACTATCAATGTAGCCAAGACCATGTTTCAAAAAAAATTTTAAAAATAGGACCGATGTTGACTGAGCGTGGTGGTGCACACTTGTAATCCCAGCATTCGGGAGGCTGAGACAGGAAGATAGAGGTTCACGGCCAGCCTCAACTACTTAGTGAGACCCTTTGCAACTCAGTGAGACCCTGTTTCAAAATAAAAGAATAAAATGTAGGGCTGGGGGTGTAGCTCAGAGATAGAATCCCCCTGCTTGGAAGTGGAATGTCCCTGGGTTCAACCCCCAATATCACTACTATACACACAAACACACACACACACACACACACACACACACACACAAATATATATATATTTCTATTTTATTTTTGCTGCATGTGGTGGTGCACGCTTGTAATCCCAGCATTTGGAAGGCTGAGTCAGGAGGATCATGGTTCACAGACAGCCTCATCTACTTAGTGAGGCCCTTTGCAACTCAGTGAAACCCTGTTTTAAAATAAAGAATAAGCCGGGCGTGGTGGCACATGCTTGTAATATCCACCCTTGGGAGGCTGAGACAGGAGAATCGCACAGGATCGCCTCAGCTACTTAGTGAGGCTGGCTTCCAAATAAAATATAAAAAAGGTCTGGGAGTATAGCCTGAAGCCTCTGGATTCCACCCCACTACCAGCAAATAAAAAGAAAGAATAAAAAATAGGGCTGAGAGTGTATTTTGGATATAGAATGCCCCTGAGTTCTATTTCCAGTACCGCAAAAAAAAAAAAAAAAAAAACTTCCCTGAACTGGGTGTGGTGGTGCACCCATTTAATTCTAGTACTTGGGAGGCCAAGACAAAAGGATTAGAGGTTCATAGACAGCCTCAGCAAGTAGTAACACTGTCATCAACCTAGTAAGACCTTGTTTCAAAAAAATAAAAATAAAAAAATCCAGAGCTGAGGGCTAGCATGCCCCTGGGTTCAATCCCCAGTACCACCAAAAAAAAAAAAAAAAAAACACTTCCCTGATAGAAAATTTTCTATAATTGATTAAAAATGGTCACTATGCTTGAATTATCAAGGAAGGCTGGGAAAACACAGATACACAGCCGGGCGTGGTGGTATACGCTTGTAATCCCTGCACTTGGGAGGCAGAAACAAGAGGATCGCGCAGGTTCGAAGCCAGCCGCGCTGGCTCAAGAGACCGTTTCCAAATAAAAATATAAAAACATAGGTGTCTGGGAATGTAGCCTGGAGGTAGAAGGGTTTCCAGGAACCCCAGTACCACAAAAAAAAAAAAAACCAGATAAACAAATGAATGCAAATGTGTCATATCCTTCTGTTTATTTGCTTTATACAGGTAGGTTGCAGCCAGGCATGGAGGCACTCACTTGTAATCTCAGTACTTGGAGGCTCAAACGGGAGGATCACAGGTGCCACTGGCTTCAGCAACATAGTGAGATCATCTGCAACTTAGTGAGACAATAAAAAAGGGCTGGAGGCGTAGCTCAGAAGTAGACTGCCCCAGGTTCAATTCCCAGCACCACAAAAATAGAGAAAACCCCTGGACTTGGGGGCTCGGGCGGGCCTTCCCGGTGGAGCTTCTGCTGCTACGCCTCGCTGCAGAAGGAACCGCGCATCCTGCCCGCTCCTCACAGCGCGCCTCGGGCCCCTCGGGGCCTCCTATGTGTTTCCCTTTTGTGATTTTGCGCCGTGCTCTTTCACTAGGACAAACCCTGCCAGGAGCCCAGCTCCATGCTCAACTGTGAATCCTCGAGCAAATCATGTAAACCCTGTGAGCTTGAAGACCTGACACTGTCTCTCAACCTGACCCTAAACTGGAAAAAGCCGCTCAGGCATTCCATGGTTTTACGTGAAGTGTTACTTGAGCATAACTCAGAACCAACGCCTGAGGCCCTAGATGGGGAAAGGGGCCCAGGTGAGGGGTGAATCGAAGTGTGAAGGACAGGACGCGCTGACAAGCCAGCAGCGGCTACGCCAGCCCCTGGGAGCAAGGCCGCGCCCTCCGCGCCCCTCTCATCCCCTCTGAGAGTGGGGCACGGGTGAAGTGCAGTTACTCCCAAGGGCCTCGGCACCCACCGGACAACGGCCCAGCCAGTCCTTGCTTTACCAATCAATCACCAGCCTTGAAACAGAAGGAACAGAGATCTACAGTACTAAACAACAATGGCGGAATGAGGAGACTCGGTGGCAAAGGCAACAGGGCGCTCACGAAGCTACAAGTAGCCAGGCACCCACTTGACCAGGGCGTGAAGGGATGAGAAGTCTGCTGGCCCTGGCTTTGGTGCAGGCACAGCACAGAGGAGCCACTTATATTTCAGGCACTCAACTGATTCCAACAGGGCTCACTGTGTCAGACAGACACCATGCTAGGTGCTGGGAAACCTAGGAAAAGTGGGATTCGAGAGCTGCCTTCAGTAAGCAAGAGAGTAGGCAACATAAGCTGGGCGTGATGGGCACGCTAGAACCCCAGCACTCGGGAGGCTGAGACCGGAGGATCCTGGTTCGCAGCCAGCCTCAACTACTTAGTGAGGCCCTCTGCAACTCAGTGAGACTGTTTCAAAATGAGAAATATAAAAAAGAAAATAGGGTAGGGTGTAGCTTGGAGGTAGAAAGCCCTGGGCTCCATCCTCCGCACCAAAAAAAAAAAAAAAGAACATGACGGAGCATTAGCAAAAGAGAAAATGGCCGGGCACACCAGCCAGGTACACCAGCACACGCCCGAGACCCAGGATTTGGGAGGCTGGGCAGGAGAACCACAGATCAAGGTAAGCCTCAGCAACTTAGCAAGACTCTGTTTCAAAACCAAAAAGAAAAAAGCCAGGCATCGTGGTGCACACTTAAAACCCCAGTACTTGGGAGGCTGAGACATGAGGATGGCAGGTTTGAAAGCAGCCTCAGCAACCTAGCGAGGCTCTCAGCAACTGAGCGAGACCCTGTTTCCAGGTAAAAGATGAAACCGGTCTGGAGGGTGTAGCCCGAGGCCCCCTGGGTTCCATCTTCAGTAGCACAAAAATAAATAAGTAAATAAAACAAAAGGGCTGAGGTACCCCCAGGCAGAATGCCCTTCGGTTCAATCCCCAGTATCAGTGAAAATGAAAATGACTTTGGTAAGCTGGGAACCATTGCAACTTGAGGGGAAGACAATTTTCCTCACAACCGACAGCTTTCTTCTGTCCTGCTTAAGCCCTAAACCAGAGGAGCCACTCACCGAGACGACACAGTCTACGACAGGCTTCTTGAGGACGCTCTCTGCGGTCTCCTTGAGCTTGGACAGAAGCATGGCGGTCACCTGCTCGGTGGTAAAGCTCCTCTCCTCTTCCATGTACGTCACCTGCAGGTAACAACCACAGGACCCGGTTCCAGTCTAACTAGAATGACCGACACGCATCATCCGTGGAACACCGCCTTAGAGAACTCAGGAAAGCTGCACCTGCCACCAACAGCTTGGCAATAGCTTGAAGGCTGCTTTCAGCTTCACTGTGCTTTCCAAATGTAATACTAAGACACCTGAGACGATTGCGCATGCAGGAGCAAGCAGGGATCATGCCTGTGACCCCTGCGCTGCCCCCGGGGAAGGCTGGCTGTGCAGCCGACTTGGTCGTCGGGCGTGCTGTGTGTTTCACTTGGTCCAGTTTTATTTTATTACCCCTCTCTCCAATTAGGATCGAACCTAATCTGAGAACATGTATTTTGTCTAATTTGTCCCAACAACTAAACAGCCACAATATAAATAATGGTTGAATTATAAAATAAATAATCAGTTGGGTGTTGTGGTGACGCACGCTTACAGGTTCTCGGCCAGCCTCGGCCACTTAGTGAGGCCCCCCACAATTTAGTGAGACCCTGTTTCAAAATAAAGAATAAAAACTAGGGCTGGGGGTGTAGCTCGGAGGTAGAATGTCCCTGGGTCCCATCCCCGGTACCACAAAAATAAAATAAATGTTCAAAAAAAGTTTCAAAAGGCCCAATAAAACAAGTTTCGAGATAAAGCCCCAGCCTGGATAAACGTCTGTGACTTTGATAAGAATTGCAAACTTTACTTATTTTTACAGTACCAGGGATGGAACCCAGGAGCATTCTACCTATTTTATTTTGAAGTGGTCTCCCTGAATTGCTGACACTAGCTGAAAACCTGCAATCTTCCCGTCTCAGACTCCCAAGTACTGGGGTCACAGGCACAGACCTCTAATTACGGGCCTCACGCCACAAGCTCACCTTGATGCCCGTTAGCCCAGAGGGCAGCTGCACAACGTCATACGCGAGGCTCGACTTTTCTGCTTCCACAAATGGATCAGAGAAGGCTCGCCCGTGGAATCTCTTAAACCCTTGCACTGTGTTCTTCGCATTGGAAATCACCTAAAAAAAGAATATAGAAATGGAAACACCATCCTCAATTTTCCTTTTAATTGTCCACAGCCTAATCGGGATCATTTTAACCTCAGAGTTCCTTTTTGGGTGTCAGTTTTCCTCAGTCACGCCCCCCACAGTAGTGGGGATGGAGCCCAGGGCGTTCTACCTCCAAGCTACACCCCCAGCCCTGTGTGTGTGTGTGTGTGGTTGGGGTGGACCCCAGGGCTCTCTACCTCCGGGCCACACTCCCAGACCTGTTTTATACTTCTTTTGGAAACAGGGTCTCACTGAGTTGCTGAGAGCCTCACTCAGTAGCTGAGGCTGGCTCCGAACCTGCGCGATCCTCCTGTCTCAGCCTCCCAAGCGTGGGGATTACAAGCGTGCGCCACCACGCCCGGCTTATTCTTTATTCTGAAACAGCATCTCAGTAAGTAGCTGAGGCTTTCCTCTAAGCACGATCCTCCTGACTCAGCCTCCTGTGCTGGGATTACAAGCGTGCACCACCACACCTGGCTCCTCAGACAATCTTTCTGAACTATACCCACTAGCAGGTGGAGTGAGAAACTTACATGGGTCTCTCCAGTACTTGGAAAGCTGAGACAGGAGGATCGCAGGTTCAAAGCCAGCCTTGGCAATTTAGCAAGGCTCTTAGCAACCCAGTGAGACCCTGTTTGCAAATAACAAATAAAACCAGGCTGTAGCTTGGAAGTAGAATGCCTCTGGGTTCAATTCCCAGTACCACACAAAAAATTGGGGGTTGTACTAGAAAGTGAAGCCAGGGGCATTTTACCTCTGAGCTACCCCAGCCCTTTTCATTTTTTATTCTGAAACAGGGTCTTGCTAAGTTGCTGGGGCTGGTCTTGAATATGCGATCCTCCTGTCTCAGCCTCCCAAGTCCTGGGATTATAGTGACGTGGCATCGCGCCCAACTTGCTCTTATACTGAGCGTAATGCCGAGGGAAGACTCGTATGCGAAGACTAGCATGGACTCTACAGCACCCTCTCACACCACAGACACAAAGCAGGCAAAGGCCACCCACTCAGAAGCAGCTCGCCACGCCTCAGGCGTTGCTCACTGCCAGAGTACTTGCCCGGCATGAGCGCCCGGGGCTCAACCCGCAACGGGGGCTGAGGGGAGTCTGCTGGAAAAGTCAGAGCAGGGCTGGGGATGTGGCTCAGGGGTGAAGCACAGAGCACACAGGGGGCCTGGGGTCAGTCCCCAGGACAGACGAAAAGACATGAGCAGTGTTCTCCAAAAAAGAAATGGCCGATCAGGAGATTTCCAAATTTCTTACACTTATAGATCTATATTGTCTAATTCCTCTAGAAAAAACGGTACTTAGGCTCAGACAGGGAGATCACAGGTTCAAGTACAGCCTCAGCAACGCAGCAAGACCCTCAGTGACTTAGTGAGACCCTGTTACAAAATAAAAAGTCAAACAGGGTGGGGGTGTGGCCTGAGGTAGAATGCCTCCGGGTTCAACCCCCATTACCCAAAAATTAATTGATAATTTAATTAAACTAGAAAGATTTAGCCTCTCTTCCTGGGTCCCACCCCAAGACTGGGAGTGAAGGACACCCTCCCAGGACACTGCAGAGCTTGGGAACCGCTGTGGCAGAGGCCCCGGGAGCAGGGCAGCTGCGCCAGCAGGCACCAGGAGCTGTCCGGGAAGACCTGCCACCCAGAGCCAGCCCGCCCGCCAGCCAGCACAACCCTGTTCTCGGGAAGACACACAGATTCCAAACAGGAAGCACTCACTGAATTTTATTTATTTATTTTTGAAGGTCTGGGGATGGAACCCAGAGGCATTCCACCTCCAAGCTACAACCCCTTGCCCTATTTTTTATTCTTTATTTTGAAACAGGGTCTTCACTAAGTTGGGGAGGGCCTCACTAAGTTGCTGCGGCTGGCTGCGAACCGCGATCCTTCGGTCTCAGCCTCCCGAATGCTGGGATTACAAGTGTGCACCACCACGCCCGGCTCTCACTGAAATCTTAAAAGGGTGAAAATGGCTCTAAATTTGCTATGTACTACCTCCTGAATACTTGAACATTCAACAAATAAGACAATAAAAACACCCAGATTTTTTTTATTTTTTTGCGGTATTGTGGATAGAACCCAGGGGCATTCTACCTCCAAGCTACACCCCCAGCCCGATTTTTTATTCTTTATTTTAAAACAGGATCTCACTGAGTTGCAAAGGGCCTCATTAAGTAGCTTAGGTTGTCCACAAACTGCGATCCTTGTGTCTCAGCCTCCTGAATGCTGGGATTACAAGCGTGCGCCACCACGTCCAGCCAAACTCCCCAGTTTAATTAAAAATCGAATGGCTAAGCACCGTTCTCTTGAGCTCATTAATTTTAGGTCCTTACTAATCCAAAAGAGCTCTGCACTCTACATGCTGCCCTGAGCAGAGTCAAATGTTCAGCCTTCATTTTATAGATATCCAGGTTCGGGGACAGTCTCAGGAAGTAGTGACTCTCATCAACCGACAAGACCTATAAATAAAAATAAAATAGGGCCAGGGGTATAGCTCAAAGGCATAATGTACACGGGTTTAACCCCCAGGACCACAAAAATAAGCAAATGTAAGACGAAAGGCCCAGCAAGATAGACGTTAAGGAGCACTTAATATATCAAGAATTGAGCTGGGCATGGTGGCACACTTTTAATCCCAGGATGGAGGCTGAGACCGGAGGATCACGGTTCCCAGACAGCCTCAGCTATGTAGCAAGGGCCTTCACAACTCAGTGAGATCATTTCAAAATAAAAAAAACTAAAAGAATCAGGCTACGGATATAGTTCGAAGGTAGAATGCCCCTGGGCTCCATCCCCAGTACCGCAAAAATAAAAAATAAAATATCAAGAATCACCAGGTAGCGGTGCACGTCTGTAATCCCAGTGCTCGGGAGCCTGAGACAGGAGGATCCCAGGTTCCAGCCTTGGCGACTCAGAGAGGCTCGCAACCTAGTGAGATCTTGTGTCCAAATAAGATCAGCCTGGGGTATAGCTTGGAGGTAGAACATTTGCCCCTGGGCTCAATTCCCAGTACCACAAAAATAAATAAAATTTTAATAATCGAGCAAGCTTAAGTGAAATCTGGGCAGAAACACATTCTACAGTTTGCATTAAACATACTACCATTGCTGTTTGAAGGCTCTGCTTCCCGCTCACGTACCCGAGAAGAGGGCAGGTCTGCCTGCTAGCTGTACCCCTCAGGATGCTAGCTGGAGGAATAGACCAACCAGGGAAGTAAGTCATTTTAGGAAAAGACAAAATTATACCTGGCTTTTAGCTGCTGCTCCAATCGAACGATTCTTAGGACCAAAAGAAATACAAGCCCTGGAAGATAAAACAGAGTCTAAGAATAAAACATCGCGACCCCACACTCAAGACGCAGCAGGCCAGGCTCCTGACTCTGCTGTAAGAGCCACATGTTGCAACAGTGCGCTTTGCGTCTGATCTTGGACGTCCATGGAACAGGCGGCCCCCCTGGAGCCCACCTCTGCTGTGATACCACCTGCAGAGAACATGGAGGGAAGTGGTAAGACAGCCTCTGCCTCCCGATTCAAGTCTTGTGCTCAAAATCTTTTGTTTTTCCTTTTGGTGGTACTGGGGATGGAACCAGGGGCATTCCACCACCTCCAAGCTACCCAACCTCTATTTCTTTTTTTTTTGTTAATTTGAAAACAGGGTCTGAGTTGCAAAGGGCCTTACTAAGTAGCTGAGGCTGTCCATGAACCACAATCCTCCCATCTCAGCCTCCCAAATGCTGGAATTATAAGCATGTGCCACCACGCCTGGCCTCAAAATCTCTTAAAATGTACTCTCACGCCAATATATCACTTAAACTGACTATTGTAGTACACACCTGTATTCCCAGTGCTTGGGAGGCTAGGGCAGGAGGATCACAGGTTTGAGGCCAGCCTCAGCAACTTAGCAAGATCCTGTTTCAAAATAAAATATAAAATAGGGTTGGGGTAGCCAGGCGTGGTGGCGCACGCTTGTAATCCCCGCGCTTGGGAGGCTGAGACAGGAGGATCACGCAGGTTCGAAGCCGGCCTCAGCTACTTAGTGAGGCTCTCAGCAACTTAGTGAGACCCTGTTTCCAAATAAAATATAAAATGGGTCTGGGAGTATAGCCCGGAAGTAAAAAGCCTCTGGGTTCCACCCCCAGTACCACCATTAAAAAAAAAAAATAGGGTTGGGGTATAAACGCAGAGGTACACCACCTCTGGGTTCAATCCCCAGTACACAAAAAAAGAAAACAACTAATATTTAATTGAGAAGAAGGCTGGGTGCAGTGGCGCACACTTATAATCTCAGTACTTGGGAGGCTGAGACTGGAGGATCTCAGGTTTGCGGCCAGCCTCAGTGATTTAGTGAGGCCCTCCCCAACTTAGTGAGACTCTGTTTCAAAATAAAGAATAAAAACTAGAGCTGGCAGTATAGCCTAGAGGTTGTTAATGGTCAAGCTGATGTACCCAGAAACATCGTGAGTAGACGTTAAACTCCAGGATTAAAATTCAGGAGCCACAGACCCCAAGCCCAGGGCATGTGCCCACCTACCTCCTCCTGGGGGCCTCCAGAGCCCACCTTTCCTCCCAGGGTTTAATCCTGCTTGTTGAGGCCCACTCCCATGTCCTCTGCACCCCGCCCTGCCCCGGCCTCCCTTGAACAGGGCCTCAACTCCACAGCCATGTCCGCAGCTGCACCTCCTGTTGTAAGCGCTGCTGCCCTCTGTACTTCCTCCTAGGCCAACGGGAATCTTCCCTCCCACGTGCTCTCCACTCCACACACCACGTCAGAGAGGCACTCACACAACTGCTATCTACATCACAGCACTTTCCCTCCATGTCAAGCTACAGGTTGACAGCACAGGAATCGAACTCGGATTTAAGCTCCACATCGCTCTGTTCTGAACTCTGTCCTAGAAGCAATATCCTTTTTCTGCCAGAAAGCAGTGCTGCTCTCCCTCGGCTGGGAAGATGCTCTTGACCAAATATTCAAGCACACTCTGATGGGCTGTCATGAACTGCTGCGGGCACAAGCTCCTTACAAGGCTTGGCTTCAGGTTTGGGTGTGCACAAAACTACTCTCAGGACGGTAAGGCAAATGTTGCTCTAATTGACCTTAAGAAACAGGAGAAAATGAGCTGTGCAGAGAATACACAAGAAGCTATCAAATAAGAGCCGTGGGCCAAGTTGGCTCGGAAATGGATGCTGCCCTAATCATTCTCTCGTTCCTGCCCGGCCAGAAACTAAAGAGCACCAAAAAGCACCACACACGCCAAACAACTCAAACTTTTGAGATCTTCAGTTCCTAAAATACAGTAAACTCTTGGTCAAAAGCTTTGCACAAAGCCAGACATGGTGGCGCACGCTTGTTATCCCAGTACTTGGGAGGCTGAGACAGGAGGATCAGTTTGCAGACAGACTCAGTTACTTAGCGTGACCCTCTGCAACTTAGTAAGACCCCCGTCTCAAAGTAAAGAATAAAAATACCAGAGCAGGGGGTATAGCTCGGAGGTCAATTGTCCCAAGGCTCCATCCCCAGACCCACAAAAAAAAAAAAAAAAAAGTAATAGCAATATTAGCAAATACTCCGACAATATGCACTACCAGGCACTACTCTAAACACTAAGAAAAAGGCATGAGTTACAATTTTAACTCAGAATCCTCATAAGCTCCAATAAGATAAGGACAACACTTATGTCCCTTAAACAAAATTAAAAACATTAACAGGCAAACAAAAGATGGATGTGGGGTACAAGCGTGTAATCCCAGAACTTGAGAGGCTAATAAAACTCATCACTAGGTTCTAGTTTGAATTTCCATTTATTTTTTTCTGACTTAACAAAATACGTGTCTGCTGTTAATAAAAACTATAAAGTACTAAAATAACATTATGTTTCTATTCCTGATTACTTGCTGACTGCTGCGATCCTGCCTGATGGCAGAGTCAAGGATAGCCTCAGCAAGTAGTAAGAATCTCATCAAAAGTAAATAGGGCCGGGTGTGGTGGCACTCATGCTTGGGAGGCGGAGAAAGGAGGTTCGCGCAGGTTGGCTTAAGAGACCCTGTTTCCAAAAAAAAAAAAAGTATAAAACTAGGTCTGGGAGTGTTGCCCGGAGGTAGAAGGGTTTCCAGGAACCCCAGTACCACCAAAAAAAATAATAAAATAAAATAAGTAAATAGGAAGCCAGGCATGGTGGTGCACGCTTGTAATCCCAGCATTCGGGAGGGTGAGACCAGAGGATCGCGGTTCGCGGACAGCCTCAGCTACTTAGTGAGGCCCTCTGCAACTCAGTGAGACCCGGTACCAAAATAAAGAATAAAAAATAGGGCAGAGGGTGTAGCTCGGAGGTAGAATGCCCCTGGGTTCCATCCCCAGACCCGCAAATAAAATAAAATAAAGAATAAAAATTAGGGCAGGGGTGTAGCTCTGAGGTTGAATGCCCCTGGATTCCATCCCCAGACCCGCAAAAAAAAAAAAAGTATATAGGAGCCAGGTATGGTGGTGCACACTTGTAATCTCAGTACTTGAGAGGCTAAGACAGGAGGATCCCAGTACTTGGGAGGCTGAGACAGGAGGACCGCAGTTTAACAGCCAGCCTCAGCAACCTGTTTTCAAAAAAAGAATAAAAAATAGGGATGGGGTAAACTGGGCATGGTGGCACACGCTTGTAATCCCTGCGTTTGGGAGGTGAAGACAGGAAGATCACGCAGGTTCGAAGCCAGCCTCGCGCCTTAAGAGACTGTTTCCAAATAAAATATAAAAAAATAGGTCTGGGAGTATAGCCCGGAGGTAGAAGGGTTCCATCCCCAGTACCACCCCCCCCCAAAAAAAATAGGGATGGGGTACAACTCAGAGTTAGAATACCCCCAGGTTTAATCCCCAGTACCGCAAAAATAAATGAATAAAAATAGCCAGGCGTGGTGGCACATACTTGTAATCCCAGTACTTGGGAAGCTGAGACAAGATGCTTGAGAAGGTTCAAAGCCAGCCTCAGCTACTTAGTGAGGCTCTCAGCAACATAGTGAGACATTGTTTCCAAATAAAATATAAAATAGGTCTGGTAGTGTAGCCCAGAGGTAGAAGGCCTCTAGGTTCCATTCCAAGTACCACTAAATAAAATAAAATATAAAAAATAGGGCAGATGGTATAGCTTAGAGGTAAAATGCCCCTAGGCTCAATCCCTAGTACCCCCCCACACACACACAATAACAGGCAAACTAATATACAAAACTACCTGAAGAAATATTTTTGTGGCAAAAAAATAATTAGAAATTAACTGTTTGAGCCGGGCGTGGTGGCGCACACTTGTAATCCCCGCACTTGGGAGGCGGAGACAGGAGGATCTTGCTGGTTCGGAGCCAGCCTTGCTGGCTTAAGAGGCTCTGTTTCCACATAAAAATGTTAAAAAAAAATAGGTCTGGGAGTGTAGCCCGTGGGAGTGTATACCGGAGGTAGAAGGGCTTCCAGGAACCCCAGTACCACCAAAAAAAAAAAAAAAAAGGAAAGAAATTAACTGTTTGAACAAAGTGTATTATAGCCATTCTATGGAATACTACATATTTCAGAAGGCAAAATCATAATTATTGACTTTGAAAATATCTAAACTGTAAGTGAAAGAAACCAACTCTGAACTGGGCATTGTAGTGAATGCCTATAATCTCAGTACCTGGGAGGCTGAGAAGGGAGGATTCCACGTTCAAAGCCAGCCTTAGCAACTTAAGACTCCACAAGAAAAAACAAAAAGGGCTGGGGGTATAGCTTACAGGTAGACCATCTCTGGGTTCAATCCCCAGAGCCCCCCACACACACCAAAATATAGTGTGTCTATGTAGGGTTTTTTTTTTTTTTTTTTTTTTGGTACTGGGATTAGAGATTGAAGTACATCCCCAGCCCTACCAGCCTTATTTCATTTTTATTCCGAAAAGCATCTCACCAAGTTGCTGAGGCGGCTTTGAACCTGGGATCCTCCTGTCTCCGCTTCACAAGTTCTGGGATTACAGGCACCACCATGTCCAGCTCTAACTCTTATGTTCTGTGGAGGGTGGGGTTTTACTGGGGATAGAACCCAGAGGCATTCTACCTCCCAGCTACACCCCAAGCCCTTTTTATTCTTTTTATTTTTAATATCTGCAGAGGGCCTCATTAAATTGCTGAGGCTGGCTTCGAACCTGCGATCCTCCTATGTCCTATGTGTGTATTTGAAGAAGTCGAGAAATGTATGGAAAGATCACAGCAATCAGTAAGTAATCAGGAAAAGAAACAATTTTATTTTAGTTCTTTATAGTTCTTATTGTTACAGCAAACAAGTATTTTGTTAAGTCAGAAAGAACTAATACTGGAAACTCAAGCTAGCAGTGGGTGAAGTCCCTGCAGATTACCCCACTGACTGCACGCGGCATCGGCTCTTAAAGGACCCCGAGAGGCTACTTCCACAACCTCTGAAACCATGCAAAGGAGGAGTGCACTGTGAGGCTGCTTAGACTTGACCTTTTGCTCTGAATGTGAAGGATCGAAATCATCCTGCTGCTTCACCTAGAGCTGCACAATACACAAACACATTCACTTCAAAGACCATTTTTGCCCGAATGAGGAACCAGGCGTTAACCCACCCAGGCTGCTTTCAGCTTCTGGCCGACCACTGTCTCTGAGACCCACAGAATAAACAGGTCAATAACCCCTCCTGACCTACCAAACTGTTCGTGATCTGGGCAGGATGTGGTGGCACATGCCATAATCCCAGCGCTTGGGAGGCTGAGACAGGAGGATTGCAGATTCGAAGCCAGCCTCAGCAGTTTAACAAGGCTCTCAGCAACTTAGTGAGACCCTGTTTCTAAATAAAATATAAACTAGATCTGGGGGTATAACCCGGATGGAGAAGGACCCTGGGTTTCATCCCCAGTACCACAAAAAATAAAAACGTAAAATAAAAAAAATGGGGCTGGGCATTCAGGTCGGCAGTAGGCTGTCCCTGATTTTAATCTCCAGCCACAAAAAAGGATAACATCACTCAGCACACAGCTCCCCCGCTCCCGGCCGCCATCACACCAGTGGACAGGACGCCTCCCACAGTTACAACTTAGGTCGTAAGTACTACAACCTAAGCAGCAGTCTACTTACTTCTGCTCTCCTCCAGTAACCGCCCTCACAAAACCAACCACATTGTAAAGCCTAAGGCCACTCCCCGCAGGGCGTGTAGGGAGACTAGGGGATTCTACCTGAGCCACGCACTCCAAATCCAACGTGTGTGTGTGTGTGTGTGTGTGTGTGTGTGCTGTGATGGAACCCAGGGGCATTTTATCTCAGAACTATTCCCCCAGGCCTAGTTTTAATTCTTTATTTTGAAATGGTCTGAGCTGCAGAGGGCCTCACTAAGTAGCTGAGGCTGGCCACAAACCACAATCGTCCTGTCTCAACTTCCCAATGCTGGGATTGCAAGCGTGTGCCACCACACCTGGCCTCTATCTCTATTTGAAACTAGGCCTTGCTAGGTTGAGGAGTCCCACTGCTTGCTTAGGCTGTCTTGAACCTCCGATCCTGGCTCAGCCTCTCAAGTGCTGGGCCTCAGACTTGTGCCACGACACCGGGCTTCAACCCCTATCATTTTATCTTTGCGGGGCTGACCCAGGGCCATTCGACCTCTGAGATGCACCCCAACCCTTTTTTGTTGTTGAAGCTGGGTCATTCAGGCATGATGGTGCACGCCTGTAATCCCAGTGTTTGGGACGCTGAGACAGGAGCATCTTAGGTTAGAAGCCAGTCTCGGCAATTTAGAAAGACCCTGTTTCCAAATAAAAAAACTAAAAAGGGGCTAGGGGCTTAACTTGGAGGTAGAATGCCCCTGGGCTTAACCCCAGTAAATCACACACACAGAAACAGGGTCTCACTAAGCTGGCAGAGGCTGGCCTCGATCGAACCTGCGATCTTCCCATCTCAGCCTCCCAGGTAGGAGGCAGGCTGCCGGCTTCAGAGCACCTTTCAACTCCACTCAACTTAAACCCGGCCTCCCTCCCTCCCTCTCCTCGTAGTCTGTACTTTTCCACCTTCTCACCAGCAGTAATTACATCCTTTTGTTTAGTGCCTGGCTTTTTCCAGGCCACAGCTGAGGCACTGGCCTGTTCACCACGCACAGGTCACGATGGCGGCAGCCAGCAGCTGCTCAGGTGAAGGCTGCCTGAACCTGGGGGAAAGGCCTGCTGGGGGGAAAGGCCTGCTGGGGGGTCGCCCCTGACTCCTCAAAACCTGAATCCAGGTTCTGGCCACACTTTGAGATGAGGCACATCCACCCATATCGCCTTTCCACTCACGTTAAAACAAACCCACATCCCCTCAGTCTGCACATAAGGGATCCAAATCTGTTCTTTCAAAAACAGCACAAACATCAAGTGTTCTGCTCCCATTTCCTACCTAGCCAAGACTCCCAACACAGAAACCTAACCACAACCATAGTTCAGAAGTCGTTTGAATGTATGACATTTCTACATAAGGAAAATTACGTGATGCATCTGGGTACCTGTCAAGTCTTGTTTGCAGTACTGGTGATTAAACCCAAGAGCATCCAACCTCTAGGCTACACCTCCAGCCTCTCTTTCTTTCTTTCTTTCTTTCTTTCTTTCTTTCTTTCTTTCTATGTGTGTGTGTGTGTGTGTGTGTGTGTGTGTGTAACAGAGTCTTGCTAAATTGCAAAGAGCCTAAATTGCTAAGGCTGGCTGTGAACCCATGACTTCTGTCTCAGGCTCCCAAGTACGGGGCTTACAAGCATGAGCCACCACAGGAGCTTATTTTTGTTTTTGGTTTGTGGGTTTTTGTGTGTGTGTGGGGGGGGGGGTACTGGGGGTTCCCCCAGGGGCTTTCTACCTCCAGGCTACACTCCTAGATCTATTTTATATTATTTGGAAACAGTCTCACTAAGTTGCTGAGAGCCTAAGTAGCTGAGGCTGGTTTTAAACCTGTGATACCCCTGTTTTAGCCTCCCAAGCACAGGGATTACAAGCATGGGCCACCACACCCAGCCATTTTGTGTATGTGTGTGTTCTTTGGGGGGGGGGGGTTCTGTGTGTGTGTGTGGTACTGGGAATAGAACCCAGAGGCCTTCTACCTCCGGGCTACAATCCCAGAACTGTTTTATATTTTATTTGGAAAGAGGGTCTCACTAAACTGCTAAGAGCCTAAATAGCTGAGGCTGGCTTTGAACCTGAGAGCGCCTCCTGTCTAAGCCTCCCAATCCCACTGGGATTACAAATGTGCACTACCACGCCTGGCTTTTTTTTTTTTTTTTTTTTTTTAGCAGAACTGGGGATGGACCTCCAAACTACACACCCAGGCCTATTTTTTATTATTTGTTTTGAAACAGGGTCTCACTAAGTTGCAGAAGGCCTCAGTAAGCAGCTGAGGCTGGCCTTGAACTTGCCAGCCTCCCAGATACTGACATTTTTTGGTTTGGTTGGGTTTTGTTTTGTTTTGTTTTTTTGGTGGTACTGGGGATGGAACCCTGGGGCCTTCTACCTTTGGGCTACACTCCCAGACCTATTTTTATATATTTATTTTAATTTGGAAACAGGGTCTCTTTTTTTTTTTTTTGGTGATACTGGGGATGGAACCCAGGGGCCTTCTACCTCCAGGCTACACTCCCAGACCTATTTTATATTTTATTTGGAAAGAGGGTCTCTTAAGCCAGCAGAGGCTGGCTTCAAACCTGCGTGATCCTCCTGTCTCATCCTCCCAAACGCTGGGATTACGAGCGTGCGCCACCACATCCAGCGGAAACAGGGTCTCTTAAGCCAGCAAAGGCTGACTTCGAAACTGCACAATCCTCCTGTCTCAGCCTCCAAGAGCAGGGATTACAAGCATGCACCATCATGCCTGGCTGGGTTGTTTTTTGTTTTTGTTTTTTTTTTGTGTGTGTGGGGGGGGGGGGGTAGAACCCAGGGGCATTCTGCCTCTGAGCTACACCCCCAGGTGTATTTTTTATTCTTTATTTTGAAATAGGGTCTCACTGAGTTGCAAAGGGCCTAAGTAGTAGCTGAAGCTGTCCCAGAATCGCAATCCTCCTGTCTCGGCCTCCTGAATGCTGGGATTACAAGTGTGCACCACCAAGCCCGGCCTACTAAGTGAGTTTAAAAGCATGACCCATCAGGCCTGGCTCCCTTTTATTTATTCCGCAGTACTGGGGATGGAACCCAGGGGTACTGTGCTCTGAGCTACACCCCCAGCCCTATTTTTTATTCTTTTCTTTTTTCTTTTTTTTCTTTTTTTGGTGGTATGGGGGGTGGAACCCAGGGGCTTTCTACTTTCAGGCTATTTTGTATTTTATTTGGAAAATATAAGATATTTTTCAGACCCATTTTATATTTTATTTGGAAACTGAGTCTCACTACTTTGCTGAGAGCCTCACTAAGTAGCTGAGGCTGGCTTCGAACCTGCGTGATCCTCCTGTCTCAGCCTCCCAAGCGCTGGGATTACAAACGTGCGCCACCACGCCTGGCTTTTATTATTTATTTAGAAACAGGGTCTCACTAGTAGCTGAGTCTGTCCACAAACTGCAGTCCTCCTGGCTCAGCCTCCAAATGCTGGGATTACAAACATGTGCCACCACGCCTGGCTTCCTTCTTTTTTTTTAATGTAGAAACAGGGTCTCCCTCAATTGCTGAGGCTATCCTCAAAACTATGATCCTACTTGTTTTGCTTGGTAGTAACGGAGGCTGAACCCGGGGCAGTCAACCACCAAGCTATCCCCCAAGCACTTTCAGTCTGAAACAGGGAGGAAGATAAAGCATGCTGTCTTTAGACCCGAAATCCTCCTGTCTCAGCCTCCCAAGTGCTGGGATGACAAACAGCCACCATACGCAGCTTAGTTTTTTAAGGCAAATTTAACTGCCCTCTGACTTTTTTCATCTGAAGACATCTCCCTTGGTTTCAAATAATGGAATTCATGGTAAAACTACTCTTACGGTTACTATCTAAAAGAAAAACAGAAAGATATGACAATCTAAAAGAAATAATAGAGTGTGGTAGCCCACACCAGCAATCCCAATACTCCAAAATTAAGTATGACAGAGCTGGGGATGTAGCTTGGAGCTTGAACACAGAAGGAAAATAAGTTCAGAAGAAAGGATACTACCCAATAGTTGGGACTCTCTTCATGTGTCCCCTTTGAGGTCAAGGTATGTCCAATTCTAGGCAGTAAAGACCAGAAACTACATGTTAAAAAAAAAAAAACTACGTCTAATTCAGTTCAGAGACTATCTTTACAGATAAAGAAAACTCCAAAGGAGTCGATATTAACTAGAAAATTAATACTAACATGCTTAAGATGAAACTTTTTTTTTTTTTTGGTAATAGGAATTGAACCCAGGGGAGCTATACCTAGCCCTTTGTTTTGAAAGTCTCTCAAGCCAGGTGTGGTGGTGCACACTTGTAATTCCAGTACTTGGGAGGCTGAAAGAGGAGGATCACAGGTTCAAGGCCAGCCTCAGCTTACTTGGTGAGGCCCTCTGCAACTCAGTGATACCTCATTTCAAAATAAATAATAAAAAATAGGGCTAGGAGTGTCGCTTGGAGGTAGAATGCCCCTGGGTTCCATCCCCAGTATTGCAAAAAGTAAAAAATCCTACCAAGCCAGTCAGGCATGGTGGCACATGCTTGTAATCCCAGCATTCAGGAGGCTGAGACAGGAGAATTGCTCCCAAGCACAAACAGCCTCGGCTACTTTGCAAGACACTGTTTCTAAAATATAGAACAAAAACTAGGGCTGGAGGTATAGCTTGGAAGTAGAAGGCCCCTGGGCTCAATCCCCAGTTCCAAAAAAAAGCCAGGCTGGGTGGGACACACCTGTAATCCCAGTGCTTGAGAGGCTTAAACAAGGCTAGCAACTTTCAGGTAAAATACCTGAGTTAGGTCTAGGGAAGGCAGAAATTTGACAAATGGAAGACCTGTGAGCTTTGTTAGTAATAAAACTGCATGTACTTGGGAGGCTGAGACACACAGACAGCCTCAGCTACTCAGTGAAACCATGTTTCAAAACAAAGAATAAGATATAGCCGGGTGTGGTGGACATGCTTGTAATCCCAGCATTTGGGAGGCTGAAACCTGAGGAACATGGTTCATGGATAGTCTCAGCTACTTAGTGAGGCCCTCCGCAACTTAATGAGACTCTGTTTCAAAATAAATAATAAAAATCAGGGTAGGGGTGTAGCTCAGAGGTCAAATTCCCCTGGGTCCCATCCCCAGACCCCGAAGAAGAAGAAAGAAAAAAAAGAAAAGAAAAAAAAGGATATAAAACAGGGCTGTAAGCCAGCGGTGGTGACACACACTTATAATCCCAGCATTTTGGGAGGCTGAGACAGGAAGATCACGGTTCTCGGACACCCTCAATTATTACTTAGGCTCTCTGCAACTCAGTGAGACCCTGTTTCAAAAAAAAAAAAAAAAAGAATAAAAAAGAATAAAAAATAGGGCTGGGGTTGTAGCTCAAGAGTTGGAATGCCCCTGGTTTCCATCCTCACTACTGCAAAAATAAAAATAAAACATTCGGGAGGCTGAGACCGAAGGATCACTGTTTGTGGACAGCCTCAGCTACTTAGTAACGCCCTCTGCAACTCAGTGAGACCCAGTATCAAAATGAAGAATGAAAAAAAAATAGGGCAGGGGTGTACCTCGGAGGTCGAATGTCCCTGGGTTCCATCCCCAGACCTGCAAAAATAATAATAAAATAAAAATAAAATAGGGATGTGGATGGAGGTTGGAGGTAAAATGCCTCCGGGTTCAAAGCCCAGTACCACAAAAAAAAAAAAAAAAAATGTAGTATATAGAGCAATCTAGTATGGCTAGAAACCTGCCGCCGAACTGTGATAAAACTCAGCGTGAACCGGGGGCCATGTTTGTAATCCCAGTACTTGGGAGGCAGAGACAGCAGGATCGCAGGTTCACAGCCAGCCTCAGTTACTTAGTGAGGCCCTCCACAACTCAGTGAGACCCTGTTTCAAAATAAAGAATAAAGAATAGGGCAGGGGGTGTAGCTCAGAGGCAGAATGCTCCTGGGTTCATCCCCAGACCCGAGAAAAAGAAAACCTCGAGGTGGGTGAGCCAGGTTTGGTGGCATTTCTTGTAATCCCAGTACTTGGAAGGCTGAGACAGAAGGACTGCAGGTTCCAGGACAGCCTCAGCAACCTAGCAAGCCCCTCCTTCAAAACAACAACAAAAAGGCTAGGGTATATCGCCAAAGTAGAATGCTCCTGGGCTCAGTGCTCAAATCCCAGAACCACAAAAAGGGGAAACAATAAAACTCGGTGAAAATGATGCCCCCCCCCCCAAAATTGAGAAGCCGGATAATAATACAGAGCTTCTCCCGAGGCTTTGTCTAAATGGAAACAATGAACTTCAAGTTACTTCCATGTATTCAAGAGAGTCCACTACAGAGGCCAAGGAGGCCTGGCTGAGTCATCTTTTTCGGAGCTTTGTCCGTACTGGTCCTTTCACTTAGTGTAGGTCCTAAAAGTCCGAGCGAGTCCTTGAGTCATTCATTAACGACCGTGGCCAACACCCGGCGGCCAAGTACTATCGTCCCGCGGCCACGCCAGGAAGGGGAGGTGTGCACCGATTAGGCAAAGAACGGCCCCAAGGGCTCAAGGGCCCTCAAGAGGTGCGGAGAGCGAACTCAGGATGCCAAGACGGCACTGATTTCGCTCAAGCCCTTCCTGTGATCGACCCGCGCCACCCCAGATCAGGATGCCGGGTCCATCCGGAGCCCGGCCTCGGGGCTCGCTCCCGGGCGCCGCCCCGCCCCCACTCGCGTGGGGCTCGGCCCGCCGGGCGGTCTGGGGCGGAGCACGGCCGGGCCCGCTCAAGTGGACGAACTTATGGAAGGCCCAGCTCTGCCCGGGCTCGGAGGGCGCGCGCCTCTCCCGGCCCGCGTCTTCACCGTCCGCACTGCTGGCCGGGCCCCTGCGGCCTGCGTCCCCGGCCCTCGTGCCCCGCGGCCCGGGCGCGCTCGGCGGCGGGAGGCCACGCGGGCCCGGGGCGGGGCGGAGGGGCCGCGCTCCCGCCCGGCCGCACTTACGGCGTGCAGCGGTCGCTGTACTCGTTGGCGATGGTCTCGATGCCGCCGGCGCGGGCCACGGCGACGTAGCAGCTCTGGAAGCCCAGGTCTATGCCGACCACCGACATGGCGCCGGCTCTGCTCGGGCCGGGCCGGCCGCCGACTGGGGACGGGGACCCGGCGGGGCGGCGGGGCGGCGGGGCGGCGGGGCGGCGGAGCGGCGGGCGAGGCCGGCGAGGCTCGGCTCCGCGGCCGCAGAGGGGGCGCCGCTGGCGGGGGCGGGGAAGATCTCGAAAGATCTCGTTGCGGCGGAGCGCGCTGCGGCCGAGGTCTGCGCACGCACGCGACGTTCTCGCGAGAGCGCGGGCGCGGACGCCTTTCCTCCCGAGGCCCCGCCCCGTGACGCAGGCGACGTCACGTCCTGCAAGGGACGCTGGGAACGGGGTGGGCGGCTGGCCGGGGCCCGGAAGGCCCGCGGGCCGGCGGCGCCTCCGCTCCGAGCCCGCCGCGGGGCGCTCGCGGCCGAGCACACGGCACCTCCCCTTCCAGAAGAAAGGCACGGAGCCGGCCTGCGGCCTGGACCTCCGCGGCGCCCCGGGCCCACGGCCGGCTCTCTTTATCCTAAAGACACTTCTCAGCCGGACGTGGTGGCGCACACTTGTAATCCCAGTACTTAGGAGGCTGAGACAGGACGATTGCATGTTCGAGGACAGCCTCAGCAAGTGAGAGTCATCAATGTAGTGATACCCTGTTTCAAAAATAAAAAATAGGGCTGGGGGGAGGTAGCTCGGAGGTAGAATGCTCCTGGGTTCAATCCCCAGTACAGGTGGAGGGGGGGGGGGACTGGGAGTGTAGTTCAGGGTAAATAGAGCAACCTGGGTTCAATCCCCAGTACTAATAAATATGTCCCACGCAATGAGGTCACCATTTCAGAAGGCTTAACCATGTACACAGTACATGCTAAGTGGAAATTGTCCCCAAGCAGACAATCCTTGGACCAGATGGAACAAAGGGTGAGCCTTGATGACTTCCCTTCTCCCAAAGATGTGCCCCTTGCCACTCCCTACGCTTAGCTTGGGATTGCTTTCCCTAAACTTAACCTGTAACCCTAAAGCTAACTTATGACTACTTTGCCCTTTAAATTTTTTATGATGCTTTTTAATTTATTTTATTTTATTTATTTATTTTGGTAATACTGGGGTTCCTGGAAGCCCTTCTACCTCCGGGCTACACTCCCAGACCTATTTTATATTTTTTATTTGAAAACAAGGTCTCAAGCCAGCATCGCTGGCTTCGAACTTGCGTGATCCTCTTGTCTCCGCCTCCCAAACGCGGGGAGTACAAGCGTGCGCCACCACGCCCGGCTATGATGCTTTTTTAAACATTTAATAAAAGAATGGTGCTGGCTGCAGGAGGACTGGAGAATTGCCTGGTTCCTCCTCTGCCGATTCCGATATTAAAAAATAATGTTGGGCCGGCATGGTGGTGCACACTTGTAATCCCTGCGCTTGGGAGGCGGAGACAGGAGGATCGGGCAGGTTCGAAGCCAGCCGTGCTGGTTTAAGAGACCCTGTTTACACACACACACACACACACACACACACACACACACACACACGCGTCTGGGAGTGTAGCCCAGAGGTAGAAGGGCTTCCAGCAACCCCAGTATCACCAAATAAAATAATAATAATGTTGGACCCAGAGTCGTTCATGCAAGGGACTTCAGCATGCGCAAACGCAGTACTAAGACCAGTACACACATGAATGTTTATTTTGTGGCTCTTTAGGAGTTCCCGACAGAGATTTAACTCTAAAATCTGGATCTTTCTGATCAGGAAAGTATAGCAGGTGCTATAATCACAGTCTGATGGAGAATTAGGATGACTTCCCAGGAAAAGAAGGCAGTGTTCAGTTGGAAAACCCAACACCCTGGAACTGATGGGGTTCGAAGACTACAGTAAGATTTGTACTGCAGGAAAATGGACCGTGAGTTGAAAATCTCAAGTCTGCAAAAATGGCCCTGGGACCATTCAGAAAACTGAATGAGCCTCATGGTGGTGCAGGCCTGTAATTACAGCTTCTAGGGAGGCTGAGGCAGGAGCATCACAGGTTGGAACTAGCCTCCAGAATTTAGAGAGACCCAGGCCCTTTAAAGAAGGGCTGGGAGCCGGGCGTAGTGGCGCACACTTGTAATCCCAGCATTTGGGAGGCTGAGACTGGAGGATCAGGATTCGTGGACAGCCTCAGCTACTTAGTGAGGCTCTCTGCAACTTAGTGAGACCCTGTTTCAAAATAAAGAATAAAAAATAGGACAGAAAAATAGGGCAGTGAGTGTGGCTCAGAGGTCCAATGCCTCTGGGTTCCATCCCCAGACCCGCAAAAAAAGGAGGAGGAGGAGGAGGAGGAGGAGAAGGGCTGGTGCTGGAGCTGGGGAGGGGAGCACCCCTGGCTTTGAGCCCTAATACTGCAGGTGGGAGAGAAGAAGCAAAGAAGAAAGTGCCCGACCCTGGCACCTGCTCTTATTTTTACTTACTCATGCTGGGGGTGGAACCCAGGAGCATTCTACCTCCAAACTCCAAGCCCAGCCCTTTTTTGTTTTCAAATGGAGTCTAAATTGCTGAGGCTGGCCTTGAACCTGCAATCCTTCTGTGTCAGCCTCCCAGGTACTGGGATTATAATCATATACCACTGCTCCTGGTACCCCTCCGTGTGTGTGTGTGTGTTACTGGGGACTGAATTCAGTTGTTTCTGGTTTTGCGGTACTGGGGATGGAACCCAGGGGCATTCTTCCTCTGAGCTACACCCCCAGTCCTATTTTTTATTCTTTATTTTGAAACAGGGTCTCACTGAGTTGCAGAGGGTCTCACTCAATCTTCCGGTTGCAAAGCTGAACCTCGATCCTCAGGTCTCAGCGTGCTCCACCACACCAGGCGCCCCAGCCGGGTAAGGTGACATACACTCGTAATCCCAGCACTCAGGAGGCTGAGACCTGAGGATCGCGGTTTGCGGCCAGCCTCAGCTACTTAGTGAGGCCCTTGGCAATTCAGTTTGAGACCCTGTTTCAAAATAAAGAATAAAAAATAGGGCAAGGGGTGTAGCTCAGAGGTCGAACGCTCCTGGGTTCCAGGCCCAGATCCAAAAAAAAAAAACTTTCGCACAGGTGGTGTATGCTTGTAATCCCAGTACTTGAGAGGCTGAGATAGGAGGATTACAGGTTTGAGGACAGCCTTGGCTACTACTTAGTGAAGCCCTTTGCAGCTCAGTGAGACCCTGTTTCAAAAAATAAATAAAAAATAGGGCTGGGGTTGTAGCTTGGAGGTAGAATGCCCTTGGGTTCAATCTTCAGTTAAAAAAAAAAAAAAACTTTGACACAGTGGCATACATCTATAACTTGACGAAGTCATATACACCTATAGTTCCAGCTATTTGAGGGGTTAAGACAAGAAGATCCCTGAGTTCAGGGCTAGTGTGAGAAATATGGCAAGACCCCATCTTAAGATAAAAAGTAAAAAGTAGTTAATCATGTTAAGGTTGACCTTGACTTTCCCCTACTTCCTATTTTTATCCTAACTGGCGGGGTAGTGTTAACACCAAGGACAGTATTGACCTTAACTCTGACAGTCCTGTCTCTGTCTTATTAAGCACTTGGCAAACACAGCCCGGGCTGCCTCTCCTGGTGTCCTGTCTCCCACAATGCTCACGCTGGCAGGGTTGCTGATCCTCGTCTCTGCCTTCATTCTCTTGGACAGCGTCCCCAACCTTAGCTACACTAGCCAAAAGAACGTCCCTGTCTTTTTATACTCCGGCTTCATACCTTACCTGTTCTGTCGGCCTTGACACCATTTGAGTATCTAAAACATGCCCAGCCCTATCAGTCTCAATGATTTGTCCTTCTCAAAATAAAATATAAGTAACATCAGTCACCGAGAGTACTCACCCTGCTATAAATAGTTTCCTGGATCATCAAACTTATAGCTCAAGAGGCTATTCTGGGATTTTTAAATAAATGAAGTCAGAAAAAGTTATGTGAGAACTCTGAAGACTCTGAGGTGGCAAGGCTCCAAGAGTCACAAATGTGAAGCAATAAATCTTCCAGAGTATTTAATGCCGGAGACATCAAGACTGGAGCACAAGTTCTTTTCATCCCGCTGAGCATCTTGGGTATTTTAAGAAATGAATGAATGCATTTCTCGGGTACATTGATTAAATTTAGTTCTAAGGAATAGCCAAAGGTATGTGCCTTTAAATAAACGCTCCACCAGCTGCCTACCAAGAGATAATAGGTTCTCGGGCAGTTGGGAACTGATCTTCCCTGACACGTGTCCATCAGGATCTCCTGTGCCCCAGACCAGCTTCTGCAACAGTTTGCTTCACAGGGCAGCTGCTTCCTCAGGTAATGGCGCCTTCCTGGGCTCCCGGACTTCACGGTGAATAGATTCTTAGCCAAGCATCACCTCTAAACTCTGGAACTCTAACAACTCAGCACGGTAGTTACCACAGCCCTAGTTCCTAACGTATGTGCCAGAACTGTGCCCAGTACTTTGGGTGTTATGATGACTCTGCATAGAAAACCCATCAGATAGGCGTTAACTTCTTCCCCTCCCTGCCCAGTCCCTGCGTGAGGGTGTGTATGTGTGTGGGCGCGCATGCAGGCAACTTAGGGTTCGACCGCTGAGCCGTACTCCTAACCTAAATAAAGTATATATTTACTTATTTATTTGTTCTAGAGATTGAACCCCGAGGCCTTCTACCTCTGAGCTACACCCAGCCTTTTTATTTTTTTATTTTTTATTTTTTCCAGTACTGGGAACTGAATGCAGGGGCATTCTATCTCTGACCTACTTCCTAAACCCTATTTTTTATTCTTTTTATTTTGAAACAGAGTCTCACTAAGTTGCAAAGGACCTCACTAAGTAGCTGAGGCTAGGTGCAAACCTGCAATCCTCCTGTCTCGGCCTCCCAAATACTGGGATTACAAGTGTGGGCCACCACACCGGCTAGACTCCCATTTTATAAACGAGAAAACCAGGTCCTGACCAAGTAGAGGAGCTTATTCAGGGTCACACAGCTTTTCAACTGCAACGCGAACACTGGCTTTTGGCAGCCACACAACTGCTTCCTTTAAGCACACGCTCCTCGTCCAGGCTCCTTAAATATGAGAAACAAGGGGGAAACATCACTGGAATCACTGCCTGTGGACATTCTCCTTCTTTTCAGTATTTTTGTGGTGTATGTGTTCAATTTTGTATACATTTTATTCCGTTTTTATTTTTTATTGTTAATTTCTTTTGTGTGTGTAGTACTGGGGATTGGACCTAGGGGCATCCTATCTCTGAGCTACACTCCCAGCCCTGTTTTGTTTTGTTTGTTTGTTTGTTTGTGGTACTGGGACTGAGCCCAGGGCATTCTACCTCCAAGCAATACCACCAGCCCTATTTTTTTTTTTTTTAAGAAACAGGGTCTTGCTAAATTGGTGAGAGTGTCACTACTTGTTGAGGCTGTCCTCAGATCTGCACTTCTCCTGTCTCGACCTTCTAAGTACTGGGATTACAAGCATGTGCCACCATTCCAAGCCTATTTTTACTTTTTTTTTTTTGTACTGCATCCAACTGCCAAGCTACACCCTCAGCATATATTTTATTCTGTAATTTGAAAGAGGTTCTCACTAAGTTGCAGAGGGCCTCACTAAGTAGCTGAAGCTAGCTATGAACCTACGATCCTCCCATCTCAGCCTTCCAAGTCTATTTTGACTTTGAAACATGGTCTCACTAGGTTAAGAGTCTCACTACTTAATGAAGCTTTCCTAGAACCTGTGATTCTCCTATCTCAGTCTCCCAAGTTCAGGAATTACAGGTGTGCCCACCATGACCAGCTTTTCCTTTAGAAATGTTCGATTAAACCAGGTTTGAGCCAGGCGTGGTAGCACACACTTGTAATCCCACACTTGGGAGGCTGAGACAGGAGGATCGCACAGGTTCGAAGCCAGCCTCAGCTACTTAGTGAGGCTCTCAGCAACTTAGTGACACCCTGTTTCCAATAAAATATAAAATAGGTCTGGGAGTGTAGCCTGGGGATAGAATGCCCCTGGGTTCCATCCCCAGCCTGCCTCTCTCTCTCTCTCTCTCTCTCTCTCTCTCTCTCTCTCACTCACACACACACACACTCACACACACACACACACTCACACACACACACACACACAAAGGTTTGTAGTTAGTTACTTTGTTTTTTGCGCTACTAGGAATGGAACCCAGGGGCATTCTACTTTCAAGCTACACTCCCAGCCCTATATTTTATTTGTTATTTTGAAACAGGGTCTCACTGAGTTGTAAAGGGCCTCACTAAGTAGCTGAGGCTGTCTGCAAGCTGAGAGCCTCCTGTCTCAGCCTCCTGAATGCTGGGATTTTAAACATGAGCCACACCCGGCAAAATCAGATTTTTGCAAACCGTGGTTCCATAGGAAAGTGCTCTAGAAGATATAATAAATTAATATTACTCCCTTTAAAGGTTCCTACAAGACCTGAGGAAAACCTGTTTAACTTTGTGTGATTCTAAGTATAAATACAAATAACAATATAAGAAATACTAGGCTGAGAGGTGGTAAAGTAGCCAGGCACAGTGGCATATGCCTATAACCTCAATACTTGGGAGGGTGAGACAGGAGGATTGCAGGTTTGAGACCAGCCTCAGAAGCTTAGAGAGACCCCCCAGCAATTTAGTGAGACCCTGTTTCAAAATAAAGAATAAAAAATAAGGATGGGGGTGTAGCTCGGAGGCAGAATGCCCCTGGATTCTATCCCCAGTACTGCCAAATACATACACACACACACACACACACACACACACACACACACACACACACATGCCAGACATGGTAGCCCATGCTTGTAATCCCAGCATTTGGGAGGCTGAGACAGGAGAATCATGGTTTGTGGACAGCCTTAGCTACTTAGTGAGGCCCTTTGCAACTCAGTGACACCCTGTTTCAAAATAAAGAATAAAAAACGGGGCTGGGGGCTGGGGGCTGGGCGTGGTGGCACATGCTTGTAATCCCCGCACTTGGGAGGCTGACACAGGAGGATCAGGCAGGTTTGAAGCCAGCCTCCACTGGCTTAAGAGACTCTGTTTCCAAATAAAAAAATATAAAATAGGTCTGGAAGTGTAGCCTGGAGATAGAAGGTCCCTGGGGTTCCATCCCCAGGACCACCAAAAAAAAAAAAAAAAAAAATGGGGCTGGGGATGTAGCTTAAGGTAGAATGCCCCTGGGCTCCACCCCCAGTACAATAATAATAATAATAATAATAATAATAATAAGGCTGAGGTATAGCTCTGAGGTATAGCTCAGTGATAGAATGCCCTTGGGCTTAGTCCCCGTAACCAAAAAATAAAAGAGCTGAGCATGGCACACTCTTGTAATCCCAGTACGTGAGAGGCTGAAACAGGAAGGTCACAGGTTCAGGGACAGCCTCAGCAGCATAGTAAGACTCCCTATAACCTAGCAAAACCTGTTTCAAAATAAAATAAAAGCCGGGCATGGTGGCCCATGCTTGTAATCCTAATACTCGGTAGACTGAGACAGAAGGATTACAGGTTCACGGACAGCCTCAGCAATCTGTGAGGCCCTCCACACTGAGTAAGACCCTATTTCAAAATACTAAAGAGTAAAAAGTAGATCTAGGGAAGTAGCTTGGAGGTAGAATGTCCCTAGATTCCATCCCCAGTACCACAATAAAATAAAATATAAATTAAAATAAATATATAAATAGAGCTGGGCATCGTGGCACACCATGCTTTTATTCCCAGCATTTGGGAGGCTGAGACAGGAGGATCAAGGTTCTCAGCAAGCCGCAGCTACTTAGGGAGGTTCTTTGCAACTGAGACCCTGTTTCAAAAATAAATAATAAAAAAAATAGGACTGGGGGTGTAGCTCGGAGGTAGAATGACCCTGGGTTCAATCCCTAGTACCAAATAAATAAAATTAAAAAAAAATTTTTTTTTTGGTGGTACTGGGGTTCCTGGAAGCCCTTCTACCTCTGGGCTACACTCCCAGACCTATTTTTCCATTTTTATTTGGAAACAGGGTCTCCTAAGCCAGCGAGGCTGGCTTCGAACCTGCGCCGATCCTCCTGTCTCTGCCTCCCAAGCGCGGGGATTACAAGTGTGCGCCACCACACCCGGCTCTAAAATAAAAAAATTTTAAAGCTGGGGGTATAACTTAGAAAAGGATGTCCCTAGGTTCAATCCCCAGTATCACACAAAAATTAGAAGAGGAGGAGGAGGAGGAGGAGCAGCAGCAGCAGCAGCAGCAGAAGGAGGGAGGGAGGGAGGGGATGAGGACGCATCCATCTCCGGCTTTTTCACTCAAGGTTCCTCTAGACATGGTGCCCTCTGTCATTTGCAGATCGCAAACCCCTGTGGCGGCCCTTGGAAGGTCTCAAAGCCCGTGGCTCGCGGGGCAGCGCTGTGTTGTCCTGCGAGTCTGTGTCCAGCGCTCGGCCCTCACACCCGCAGCCTGGTTAGCGCCGCCTCCTTCCCCTCGTCCTAGTCCCGCAGCGCTGGGTGAACTGTGCGCCACTTCTCCAGGCCCCAGAGGCTGACAGATCAGGCAACTCCTTCACTAAGCCGGCACCACAGTCATTCCCCGGGCAGGACTCAGCTCCACCCTCCACCCTCCCGGCTTCCACGGAGCTGCGGACATTCCTACTCCACCCGAGGCCCGCCTGTGGGTCGCTCAGTGGACAGCTAAACGTGACTCCCTGCTCAGGCCAGCTCGGGCTCTGCCCGCTTCCTGAGTACGCCCCCAGGGAGCCGTCCTGCCTGGCAGCAGCTGTCAGCCTCCTCTAGGGCTGAGCCAACCTTTCTCCACCGTTTCTTATTTTAACTCAGATCATCCGGCTGGGGTATCCTGAGCTGGAGTCCTCGCAGCCCCATGGTCTCCGTGCACAATACTAGCTTCTGCTCTAAGATGGAGAGGATGATTTAAAGGTCCCCGGTCTCTAGTTCTTTTTTTGCGGGTCTGCGGATGGAACCCAGGGGCATTCAACTTCTGAGCTACACCCCCTGCCCTATTTTTTATTCTTTTTTTTTGTTGAAGATTTAAAGAAGTTTATTAGAAAGATAGAAATACAGAAAATAGAAATACAGCCCCATGCCAAAATGGCATGGGGGGGGTGACCCGAAATAAATACACCCTTTTTTATTTTTTATTTTGAAACGGGGTCTCACTGAGTTGCAGAGGGCCTCACTAAGTAGCTGAGGCTGTCCACGAACCCTGATCCTCCAGTCTCAGCCTCCCGGATGCTGGGATGACAAGCGTGCCCACCACGCCCGGCTCTTTTCTTTCAATGGCACTGCAGATTGAACCCAGGGGCATTCAGCCTCAGAGCTAGAACCCAGCCCGGTTTTATTTTTATTTTATTTTATTTATTTTTGTTAGATCTGGGGCTGGAACCCAGGGGCATTCGACCTCCCTGCCCTATTTTTTATTCTTTATTTTGAAATATATATATATATATATATATATATATATATATATATATATATATTTGGTGGTACTGGAGGTGGAACCCAGGGGCTTTCTACCTCCAGGCTATATTCCCAGATCTATTTTATATTTTATTTGGAAACAGGTTCTCACTAAGTTGCAGAGGGCATCACTAAGTAGCTGAGGCTGTCCAAGAACCATGATCCTCTGGTCTCAGCCTCCCAAATGCTAGGATTGCAAGTGTGCGCCACCATGCCCAGATTATATATATATTATATGTATGTATTTGGTGGTACTGGGGGTGGGCTTCAGGGGCTTTTTCTACTTCCGGGCTATATCCCAGACCTATTTTCTAATTTATTTGGAAACAGGGTCTCACTGAGTTGCTGAGAGCCTCACTCAGTAGCTGAGGCTGGCTTCGAACCTGTGCGATCCTCCTGTCTCAGCCTCCCAAGCGCGGGGACTGCAAGCGTGCCCCCCACGCCCCGCTTTATTGTTACTGTTATTCCAGTAGCATTTAGCGTACACTGAACAGCCACGAGGGGGCAGTACATTTGTCTTTAGCATATTTATCTTGCTCCTAAAAGGAATGAGGTCCAGAGGCCCACGAAGGATCCCACCTGGACTAAAAGATCTCTAACAGTAATTCAGAATGGCACCTGAAAAGCTGGGCATTTTCATAAGCTGTTTTCCCAGTTCTGGAGGTAGAGCTGTGGGAGCGTGGCTGTAGCGTCAGTGTGTCTTCTCCTTGTGATCTCCTAGCTGCCTCATAACACAGCGGAGGATGTCACGGGGCAAGAACAGGCGGAGAGGAGAGATAGCAGAGAACACGCCTGCCCTATTTTTTATCCTTTATTTTGAAACAGGGTCTCACTGAGTTGCAGAGGGCCTCACTAAGTCGCTGAGGCTGGCTGTGAATCTGTGATCCTCCTGTCTCAGCCTCCCAACTATTGGGATTACAAGTGTGCGCCAATTTGCCCCGCTCCTATTTTATTTTGAAAGAGTGTCTCATTAAGTTGCAGATAGTCTCCCTAAAAGTTGTGGAGCCTGGCCATAAACCTGTGGTCCTCCTGTCTCAGCCTCCCAAGTACTAGGATTCCTGGAGGGTGCCACCACTCACAGCTGGAGAATGCACTTTTATAACTAAGCCCCAAGCTGGGCTGGGCATGGAGGTGTACTCCTATAACCTTTTTTTTTTTTTTTTTTTTTTGGTGGTACTGGGGATGGAACCCAGGGGCCTTCTACTTCTGGGCTACACTCCCAGACCTATTTTATATTTTTTATTTGGAAACAGGGTCTCTTAAGCCAGCGAAGGTTGGCTTTGAACCTGCGCGATCCTCCTGTCTCTGCCTCCCAAGCGTGGGGATTACAAGCGTGGGCCACCACGCCCGGCTCCTGTAATCTTATTACTTGGGAGGGTGAGATAGGAGGATTGCAGGTTCTATACCAGTCTCAGCAATTTTTTTTCCCTGTGGTACTGGGGATGGAACCCAGGGGCAGTCTACCTCCAAGCTACACCCCCAGCCCTATTTTTTATTCTTTATTTTGAAACAGGGTCTCACAGAGTTGCAAAGGGCCTCACTACATAGGAGGCTGTCTGCCAACCCAGATCCTCCTGTCTCCGCCTCCCAGATGCTGGGATGACAAGCGCGCACCACCACGCCCGGCTTCAGTCTCAGCAATTTAGTGAGAAATTCAGCAACCTAGCAAGACCCCATTTCAAAGCAAGAACTATGAATTGAGCCGGGTGTGGTGGCACATTTGTAATTCCAGTACTGGGGGGCTGAGACAGGAGGATCACAGGCCAGCCTTGGCAACTAAGTGAGACCTGTTCCAAAATAAAGCCTAAAACACAGGGTTGGAGGTATGTAATTTGGAGGTAGAATGCCCCTGGTTTCAATACCCAATAACTGCAAAAAAAAAAAAAAAAAAAAAGAAAGAAAGAAAGAAAGAAGAAGAAGAGAAGAAGAAGAAGAAGAAGAAGAAGAAGAACAACAACAACAACAACAACAACAGGCTGAGGGTGTCAACAACAACAACAACAGGCTGAGGGTGTAGCTTAAAGACTGAATTCAATCTTCATTACCCAATACAAAAACCAAAACTACATATATTGCATATGGTTTTATACATATGCACATGGTTTATATGGCTACACACGCACACTCAAATCCACTGCCTCAGCCGGGCATGGTGGCGCACGCTTGTAATCCCCGCGCTTGGGAGGCTGAGACAGGAGGATCACATGGGTTCGAAGCCAGCCTCAGCTACTGAGTGAGGCTCTCAGCAACTCAGTGAGACCCTGTTTCCAAATAAAATATAAAAAAGGTCTGGGAGTATAGCCCAGAGGTAGAAAGCCTCTGGGTTCCACCCCCAGTACCACCAAAAACAAACAAACAAACAAAAGAAATAAAAGCCGGGCATGGTGGCACATGCTTGTAATCTCCCGCCACCCCCCACCACCCACCCCTGCTTGGGAGGCTGAGACAGGAGGATCGCACAGGTTTGAAACCAGCCTCAGCTACTTAGGCTCTCAGCAACTTAGTGAGACCCTCTTTCCAAATAAAATATAAAATAGGTCTGGGAGTATAGCCTGGAGGTAGGAAGCCTCTGGGTTCCACCCTCAGTATCATAAATAAATAAATAAATATTAAAAATAAAAAATAAGCCAGGTGTGGTGGTGCATGCTTGTAGTCCCAGCATTTGGGAGTCTGAGACAGGAGGATAGTGGTTCGCGGCCAGCCACAGATACTTAGTGAGGGCCTCTGAAACTCAGTGAGACTCTGTTACAAAATAAAGAACAAAAAATAGGGTTGGGGGTGTTGTTTGGAAGTAGAATGCCCCAGGGTTCCATCTCCAGTACCACAAAAAAAAAATAAAAAATATTTAATAAATGAATTGAGAACAGCCTCAACAACTTAGTAAGACCTTGTTTCCAAATAAAAAAATAAAATAGGACTGGGGTTATAGCCTGGAGGTAGAAGGCCCCTGGATTATACTTCCAGTACCATAAAAAAAAGTATTGGGAATGTAGTTCAGAAGTGGAATCCCCCTGGGTTCAATCCTCACTACCACAAGATTAAAAAAAAGCAGCCAGTAATCCCAGTGAAACGGGGTTTCTTGAGAAGAAACACGGCATTTCCTTAAGATGAAACAGAGTGTTTCCTTACCGGATTCTTGTCTGCGGTGAGCGAAGAATGACACCCGCAGACCGCAGGAAAGGAAGTAAAAGGTTTATTGGAAGCAGCAGGGAATAGAAAAGTGACCGAACACCCCTAAGGGGCTGTCGGAACTCTGAAGTCCAGCAGCTGCCTTCAGGTCACTACCCAAGTGTACCCCAGGCCAAGTGCCTTCAGTTGCAAGCTGTTTTCTCTCAAAGTCCACGCAATCTGCCAGAAAGGAATAGGGAAAGTGGCAGAACACCTCTAAGGGCTATCGGGGCTCTGGGGTCCAGCAGAGGCCTTCAGGTCACTACCCGAGTGTAGCCCAAGCCAAATGCCTTCAGTTGCAAGCTGCTTTCTCCCAAAGTCCACGTGATCTGCCAGAAAAGAAGTGCAGGTCACCCCTAGGGGCCTTGGTCGGCCTTGATGTCCAGCAGAGGCCTTCAGGTCACTACCCGAGTGTAGCCCAGGTCAAGTGCCTTCAATTGCACCCCACCTTCTCTCAAAGCTAACGCGACCTGCAAGAGAGAGAGAAAAGCTCCCCAACGGGGAGGGGTTCCCAGAGTGGGTAACCGTCCTGGTGACTGCGCTAGGGGTTTACATATCTCTGCATGTCCTCTGTTGGTTGGAGTTTGGGAGGCAGTTCTTAAAATTTGCATAGGGTATTTGCATGTCCTTTGAGGGGTCTCCTTTCAGTAGGAGTGTCAGACTTGCTCCAGTGATGTCTCCTGGGTTTGTTGATTAATAAACAGATGGTTTTGTGAAGCTTTGGTCATTCTTATCTCTGAACCTTGGAAGAGCTGGTCTCTTTTAGGAGCCTTGGAAGTTAATTAGTATTTGTCGCCCCTCAGGAAATTAAGTTTTTTTCTACCGAGGCCTCTTCCCTATCTGCCTACTTTCCTTTCTACCTCCTCACCAGCACTTGGGAGGCTGACAGGATCACACAGGTTCAAAGCCAGCCTCAGCTACTTAGGCTGTCAGCAACTTAGTGAGACCCTGTTTCCAAATAAAGTATAAAATAGGTCTGGGAGTATAGCCAGGAGGTAGAAAAGCCCCTGGGTTCCACCCCGGGTACCCCCCCCCACACACACACACACGCAGCCAGGGCTTGTAATTTGAGCATTTGGGAGGCTGAGACAGGCAGACAGCCTCAGCTACTTAGTGAGGCCCTTTGCAACTCAGTGAAACCCTGTTTCGAAATAAAGAATAAAAAATAGGGCTGGGGGTGTAGCTCGGATGTCGAATGCCCCTGGGTTCCATCCCCAGACGCGCAAAAAAAAGCATAAAAAATAAAAATTATTAACATACTCTTGCACTTTATAGTTTTCCAATGCAATTCTTTCAACTGAGGGTCTAAATCCTGTTCATTTTCATTTTTTTACACTACCTGGGGTGTCCTGTACCCTGTATGATTTAGGCTCACTCTGTGTATTCATATATTCATATATTTCTTTCCCTTTTTGAGAACATTCTTCCCAATCACTATAGACACTGTTCCTCCGCGTTCTAAAGTCTATGGCGCCAGCCCACGCGACTCACAGCAGAGACCGTACACAGCCTCCTCCGCTTGCTCAGCCTCCACCCAGACGCGGCTGGGACCCTCGCGGCCTCCGGCCCCGCCCACCCCTGGAGTTTCCCACAAGCCTGCGCGGCACGCCGCCGGCCCAAGATGGCGACTCCCATGCACCGGCTCATAGCCCGGAGACGCGCGTAAGCCAGGGGCTCGCCGGGGCCCAGGGGCGGCGGGGGACGCGCGGCGGCGGGCCGGGCGCGGGCGGGGGCCGGCCTCGTCCTCCCGGGGGCGCTCTGGGCGTGACAGCTCCCCAGGCCCCCTGCTTGCTCCTGTGGGACTCGGCCCGGCCATAAGTTTGGTGACCCCTGGCTAGTGATTTCGCGGAATACGGCCTGAGCGGGGTCTGCAGAGAGCCGGTGCGTCGGGGCTTCCCCAAAGAGGACTCCCGGGGATGGCTACCTAGAGGTTGATGCCCCTCTGCCCACCCCTGGCGTGGCCAGGAGACGCCCAGGTCCCTGGTCGGACACCTCCTCTCCAGCCGACGTGAACTTCGGCTCCCTTCATATCCCCGTCAGCCCCGCCGACTCTTCTGTTGCCTTTCCTAACACAGCGCGCCGGCGCCCCGCCGTCCTTCCCCAAGATCCTCTCACCTTCTGCAGTTCCTTCTCTCCCCCAGTAAAGAGTAATTTGTTTTAGCTCGAGTGTAAAGGGGAAGACGTTCCAGACAAGAGTTTGAGTGTAAAGAAAAAGAGAAGCTCCCGACAGTCCCCGCTTTCAGGGAGCTTACATTCTAGTGGTGGAATCAGTTGAAAAACCTAACAAGTGGTTTCAGCCGGTGCTAAAGCTTTGCGGGGACTGTGAGGGCGGAACACGGAAGCCCCTCCCGAAAGCTTGGCATTTGACGAGAGGTTGAACGGGGCGGAAAGGAGCCAGTCACTAGGAGAAGTTGAAGAAAGAGCAGACAGTGGCATGATTGCTTTGAGGCTGAAAGGAAGATGTCATGAACTGAAAAATGGCCTTAGAGCAAGAGAGAGTGGCACAGCAGGTTTGAAAAGGACAGACCACGTGGTACCAGTACCAGCCGTACCCCTAAACGTCTGCAGCTTTTGTACTCCCATCCCTTCACGCCTCACTAATTGCACATCTGTAATACATAGCTCACAGTCTGCTGTGCATATATGTATGTAATTGTGTTTGTATTTCATTTTATTTTGTATTTGAAGAGCACTGTTCTATTAAGCCAGGCATGGTGGTGCACACTTGTAATCCCAGTACCTGGGAGGCTGAGACAGGAGGATCAGGGTTCAAGGACAGCCTCAGCTACTTAGTGAGGCCCTCTGTAATTAGACCCTGTTTCAAAATAAAGAATAAAAAATAGGCTTAGGATGTAGCTCAGAGATAGAATGCCCCTAGATTCAATCCTACTACTGCAAAATAAAAATTAAAAAAATAAAAAGACATAACAAAGAGCACCTTTCCTTTTCTGTTTATTTATTTGGGCACTAGAGAGTAAACCCAGGGGCATTTTACCTCAGCAGTACTGGGGAATGAATTTAGGGCATTCTGCTGCCAAGCTACACCCTTAGCGCCCCCCCCCCCCTTTATTTTTTATTTTGAAACAGGGTCTCACTAAGTTGCAAAGGGCTTCATTAAGTAGCTGAGGCTGGCCCCAAATTGTGATTCTCCTGTCTCAGCCTCCCAAATGTTGGGATTACAAGTCCAGCTTTTTTTTTTTCCTTCTTGAAACACAGTCTCTGAGTTGCTGAGGTTAGGCTGGCCTGGAACTTGTGATCCTCCCGTCTCAGTCTTTTGAGTACTGGGATTACAGACGTGCACCACTCTGCCCAACTCATTTATTTATTTGGTCCTGGTCATTGAACCCAGGGACATTCTACCTCTTGAGTGATGCCCCCAGCCATTTTTTATTTTTTGAAACAGAGTATTGCTAATTTGCTGATCGTCTCCCTAAGCTTCTGCAGCTGTCCTTGAACCTGGCATTCTCCCATCTCAGCCTACCAGGTACTGGGATTACGGGTATGCGACACCACCATGCCTCGCTGCCCATTCCTTTTCTTCTCTCCACATACTCTTATCTTCGTAGGCCTAAGGAGAAGATTTTCTTAAATGCAAGGATAAAGACATAGGGAGTCAGAACAGTGAATCTGAGGCTGGCCTCGAACCTGTGCCTGTGCTGCTCCTGTCTCAGCCTCCCAAGTGCTGAGATTGCAAGTTTGCACCGCCACTCCTGGCAGTTGTTTTGAGATGAGGTCTTCCTATGTTGCCCAGGTTAGTCTCAAACTCTTCAGCTCAAGGGATCCTTCTGCCTCAGCCTTCTAAGAAGACTTTGAAATCAAGACTGGGATGATAACTGGGCATGGTGGTGTGGGCCAGTAATCCCAGTACTTGGGAGGATGAGACAAGAGGATCACAGGTTTGAGGACAGCCTCAGCAACATATTGAGACTCTCAGCAACCTAGCAAGACCCTATTTCAAAACAAAAGGGCTGGGAGTATAGCTCAGAGGTAAAGTGTCCCTGGGTTCAATCCCTATTACCACACATACACAATATTGTAATTGCAAGCTGAGTATGGTTGTGTACCCCTCTCGTCTCAAGTCCTTGGGAGGGTGAGATAGGAGGATTGTGGGTTCAAAAGCAGCCTCAGTAATTTAGCAAGACTGTCAGGAACCTAGCAAGATCCTCTTTCTTTCTTTCTCTTGTTTTTTTCTTTCTTTTTTTTTTTTTTTTGGTGGTACTGGGGATTGGACCCAGTGGCATTCTACCTCTGAGCTACACCCCCAGCCCTGTTTTTTATTCTTTATTTTGAAACAGGATCCCACTAAGTTGCAGAGGGCCTCACTAAATAGTTGAGGCTGGCTGCATACCTGTGATCCTCCTGTCTCAGCCTCCCAAGCGCTGGGATTACAAGAGTGCGCCACCACGCCCAGCTGTTAAATTTCTTCTTGGTAGAATCAACGGAGTTCTAGAGCGTCAAGACCTTTTGGTTCCTGTGTCAGTCATGCGCACAGTAGCCGTCCTGCTGGGTTTGTGGGGACTGCAGCTTTGATAAATAGGCTCATTTGTGTCCTCGTCCAAATAGCGTGTGAGGTACTGAACAGGGCTAAACTCAGGGCCAAAGCGTGCAGGCGCTCACTGCGTCTCTCCGCGTGGCTCCCCATCAACAGCACTCTGTCCATGGTGTCCAGCTGCTCCACCTGCCTGTGTCCTTCACGGCAATGCCAGAAGCTGTCTAAGCTGCTCAAAGATGGATACCCGAAAGGCCACGGATCGTCCAGTTCCTTGATAACTCATGATCACGGCTTTTCTGCGTGGATTTATTAAATCCAACTGCAATATTGTACAAAGTGGAGATTAATCAAGTTCACTGGTCTAGTTTGTGGAATCTGCTTGTTTGAAAAGTAATCCCTGCACTTGGGAGGCGGAGAGAGGATCATGTAGGTTCGAAGCCAGCCTCGCTGGATTAAGAGACCCTGTTTCCAAATATAAAATAGGCCTGGGAGTGTAGCCCAGAGGTAGAAGGGTTCCATCCTCAGTACCACCAAAAAAAAAAAAAAAAAAAAAGGCGAGGCTTTTCATGGCACACACTTGTAATCCTAGCATTCAGGAGGCTGAGACAGGATTGCGGTTCACGGACAGCCTCAGCTTCTTAGTGAGGCCCTCTACAACTCAGTGAGACCCTGTTTCAAAATAAAGAATAAAAAATAGGGCTAGGAATGTAGCTCGGAGGTAGAATGCCACTGGGTTCCATCCCCAATACCACAAAATAAATAATTAATTAAAAATAGGGCAGAGGGTGTAGCTCGGAGGTAGAATGCCTCTGGATTCCATCTCCAGTACCACAAAATAAATAAATAATTAACCAAAAATAGGGCTGGGGATGTAGCTCAGAGGTATAATGCCCCTGGGTTCCATCCCCAGCACCACAAAAATAAATAAATAAATAATAAAACATAAGTGACTTTCCTCTTTGGACTTGGTCTTCTCCCTAAAATATCTCATTGTGCATATGCAAATATTCCAAAATTTAAAAAAATCCCAATTCGAAAACACCTCTAGTCACAAGCGTTTCAGATAAGGGACACTGAATCTATACTACCAGCTTTCTACAACTTACAGATTGATGAAACAGCTGAGAGACCAGACGGGGGCAGGCCCTTAGCAAGGGTGGGCTGGGCAAGACGCCCGTAACCTTTCCCTCTCCAGCACTGTCACACGCAGAATGAGAGGAGGAGCCGAGCTCAGGATGCTCAGAGCTGGGGCAGTGGAGCCTTTACTTGGTCCCTAAGTATATAGGCCTCGTGGCTAGGCGACTGCTGTCTGGTCGTCGCAGTGGCTGCTGAGAGCCCTGGGGTACAGGAGAGGTGCTGGGCCTGGAGGTGGTCAAGTAGGCAAGCGCCGTCTGTCTTTTTTTTTTTTTTGGTACTGGAGATGGAACCCAGGGCCATTCTACCTCCACCGATACAACCCTGGCCCCATTTGTTTGTTTGTTTGTTTGTTTTTTGTAGGTCTGGGGATGAAACCCAGGGGCATTCGACCTCTGAGCTACACCCCTAGCCCTATTTTTTATTCTATATTTTGAAACAGGGTCTCACTGAGTTGCAGAGGGCCTCACTAAGTAGCTGAGGCTGGCCATGAGCCTCGATCCTCCTGTCTCAGCCTCTGGAATGCTGAGATTACAAGTGTGCGCCACGACCTGTAATCCCAGTAGTTGGGAGTTTGCGACAGTATCCCAGGTTGAGGACAGCCTCAGTAACACAGACCCTGTTTCAAACTAAAGTTTTAGCCAGGCATGGTGGTATACACTTGTAACTCCAGTACTAGGGAGGCTGTGACAGGAGAATCGCTAAGTTCAAGGACAGTCTCAGCAAAGTAGCAAGACTGTCAGCAACCTAGTGAGACCCTATTTCAAAACAAAAAATCAAGAGCCAGACATCGTGGCAAGAAAGTGTCACAGGAAGAATTTTAAGGCTTGTCTTTGTGTGTGTGTTACTGTGGATGGAACACGTCGGAGCTACACCCCCTCAGCCTGATTTTTATTCTTTATTTTGAAACAGGGTCTCACTGAGTTGCAGAGGGCCTCACTCAGTAGCTGAGGCTGGCTGCGTGCCGCGATCCTCCGGTCCCAGCCTCCCGAGTGCGGGGATTGCAAGCGTGGCCCCATGCCTGGCTCTGAGACTTGTCTTCTATTTCACTCTGTAGTGAGGCAAATAAGCAACATGTCAGATGTCAGAAATGCTTGGAATTTGGACATTGGACTTATGAATGCACAGGAAAAAGAAAATACCTCCATCGGCCTTCAAGAACGGCAGAGCTGAAGAAAGCCTTGAAAGAGAAAGAAAACAGATTATTACTACAGCAAAGGTAGGTCTGCGCATGCATGTCACGGAACCTTCTGCGTGCTCCTATGTATTTCATTAAGGAGGGAGTGGTCGGGCCCTCCAGAGCTCGGCTGTGTGTGAACCAGCGTTTGCCGAGTGCCCCGGCACTGCACGGAGCTCTTGACAGGTGTTACCTCCTGCAGGCCTCAGATCTGCCCAGGTCCACGGTGAAGGTGAGTACTAGTATTGCCCTCATTTCACATAGGAAGAAGCGCGAGGCACAGAGAGGTTAGGAACTTGTTCAGTGCCACACAGCTAGCAAGTGTCCCTGGAGTTCATTCTTTTAGTCTCTTTGCTTTATTGCCTCAACTATTGATGGAATGACAACAGAAAACCGGGAGATAATAGGGACATATAGGACAGCTATCCAGACGTGGTAAGTCTGAGCAGGCTAGCAAATGGTATATATAATGTGCCATGATTTATGTTCAGAAAAGGAAAAGAGCCGGGCGTGGTGGGCACGCTTGTAATCCCAGCACTTGGGAGCCTGAGACAGGAGATCGCACAGGTTCAAAGCCAGCCTCAGCTACTGAGTGAGGCTCTCAGCAACGTAGTGAGACCCTGTTTTCAAATAAAATATAAAATAGGTCTAGGAGTGTAGGCTGGAGGTAGAAAGCCCCTGCTTCCACCCCCAGTACCACATATAAAAAATAAAGAAAGGAAGAATAAAGCCGGGCATGGTGGCGCACGCTTGAATCCCAGCATTTGAAAGGCTGAGACAGGAAGATCCAGGTTCACAGACAGTCTCAGCTACTTAGTGAGGTCCTTTGCAAACTCAGTGAGACCCTGTTTCAAAATAAAGAATAAAAAGCTGGGCGTGGTGGCGCACGCTTGTAATCCTCATGCTTGGGAGGCGGAGACAGGAGGATCGCGCAGGTTCGAAGCCAGCCACGCTGGCTTAAGAGACCCTGTTTCAAAAATATAAAAATAGGTCTGGGAGTGTAGCCCGGAGATAGAAGGGCTACCAGGAACCTCAGTACCACCACCACAAAAAAAAAAAAAAAAAAAAAATGAATAAAAAATAGGGATAAGGATGCAACTTGGAGGTAGAATGGCCTTGGGTTCCATCCCGGGCTTGGGGTGTAGCTCAGAGGTAGACTGCCCCTGGGTTACAGCTCCAGTATTGCAAAAGAAAAAAGAAAGGAAAAAGAAAAAGAAGAGAGAAAATATTGGGACTTGTACTAGAAGGTGGATGTCCAGAATTGCTGGGAGCAAATTATTTTCTTAGATTTTTTCCCCCCCCAACAAAGTTGAAGGTGGTACTCTAGTCATGGTGGCCCACACATGCAATCCCAGTGCTTGTGAAGCTAAGGTGACAGGTTTAAAATTAGCTCAGCAGCTTAGGCTCTCAGCAACTTAGCAAGACCCTGTTTCTAAATAAAATACGTCAAGCCAGGCATGGTGGCACATGATTGTAATCCCAAGACTTGGGAGGCTGAGACAGGAAGATCACCAGTTCAAGGACAGCCTTGACAACCTAGTAAGGCCCTCTGCAACTTAGTGAGACCCTGTTTCCAAATAAGAAATTAAATCAGGCTGGGGATTTAGCTCAGAGGTAGAATGCCCTTGGGTTCAATCCTTAGTGCCACAAAAAATAAAATAAAAAAGGAAAGAAAAATAAATGAATAAATAAATAAATAAATAAATAAATAAATAAATAGGTCTGGGAGTGTAGCCTAGAGGTAGAATGCCCCTGGGTCATTTCCAGTACCACACACAAAAAAAGAAAAGAGTAAATTGAAGGTGGTGGTTCCATTCGAGTTGCCAATTTGTTTTGTTTGTTTGTTTGTTTGTTTGTTTTGGTGGTACTGGGAGTGGAACCTAGGGGTTTTCTACCTCTGGGCTATACTCCCAGACCTATTTTATACTTTTATTTTGAAACGGGGTCTTACTAAGTTGCTGAGACCCTCACTAAGTAGCCGAGACTGGCTTCAAACCTGTGTGATCCTCCTGTCTCAGCCTCCCAAGTGTGGGTATTATAAGCATGCGCCCCCACACCTGGCTGCCAGGTTTTTTTTTTTTTTTTTTTGCAGGTCTGGGGATGGAACCCAGGGGCATTAGACCTCTGAGCTACACCCCCAGCCCTATTTTTACATTTTTATTTGGAAACAGGGTCTCCTAAGCCAGCGCGCGCAGCTAGCTTCGAACCTGCGCGATCCTCCTGTCTCTGCCTCCCAAGCGCGGGGATTACAAGCGTGCGCCACCACGCCCGGCTCTATTTTTTATTCTTTATTTTGAAACAGGGTCTCACTGAGTTGCAAAGGGCCTCACTAAGTAGCTGAGGCTGTCCGGGAACCTCGATCCTCCAGTCTCAGCCTCCCGAATGCTGGGATTTATAAGCATGCGCCATCATGCCTGGCTTCGGCTGTCAGTTTTTTAAATAATTATTTTATTTTTCGTAGTACTGGGGTTGTAGCCCAGGTGCCTTCTACCTCCAGGCTACACCCGCAGACCTGTTTTTATTTCTTATTTGGAAACAGGGTCTTACTAAGTTGCTGCAAGCCTCATTAAGTTGCTGAGGCTGGCTTCAAACCTGTGATCCTCTTGTCTCCCATGTACTGGGATTACAAGTGTGCGCCACCACACCTAGCTTATTTATTTATTTATTTATTTATTTATTTATTTATTTCGTGTGTGTGTGGTACTAGGGATTGAACTAAGGGTCATTCTACCTCCTGAGTTATACTCTCAACCCTATTTTATTTTATTTATTGATTTGTGGCATTACGGATTGAACCCAAAGGCATTTTACCTCTAAGCTAAACCCCACCCTGATTTTCTTATTTGGAAACAGAGTCTCACTAAGTTGTGGAGGGTCTTGCTAAGTTGTCGAGGCTGGTTTTGAACCTGCGATCCTCCAAACTCAGCCTCCCAAGTACTAGAATTACAAGCGTGCGCCACCATGCCTGGCTTTTATTTATTTTATTTTTATTTTATTTTATTTTTTGTAGTTCTGGGGATGGAACCCAGGGGCATTTGACCTTCGAGCTACACCCCAACCCTATTTTTATTCTTTATTTTGAAACCGGGTCTCACTGAGTTGCAGAGGGCCTCACTAAGTAGCTGAGGCTGTCCGCGAACTAGGATCCTCCGGTCTCAGCCTCCCGAATGCTGGTGGCTCTTTATTTTTATTTTGAAATAAGGTCTCACTAAGTTGCGGATGGCCTCACTAGTATCTGAGGCTATTGGTGAACTGTGATCCTCCTGTCTCAGCCTCCCATGTACTGGGATTAAAAGCGTGCACCACCATACCCGGCTTATTTATTCCTTGTGTAGTACCGGGTTTGAACTCCAAGGCATTCTAGCTCCAAGCATTGAAACTGCACGATCCTACTGTCTCAGCCTCCCAAGCGCTGGGATTACAAGTGTACGCTACCATGCCCAGCTCATTTTAGGTTTTTAAACAATAAGTGAATTCCATTTGGAGAATATAGAGAAAAAGTTAAAGTTGATTTTTTTTTTTTTCTGGTACAAGGGACTGAACCCAGTGTAATTTTAGCTCTGAGCTATCGCGCTATCCCTTTGTATTTTGAAATAGGGTCTCACTAAATTGAGGCTGGCCTCGGACATGCAATTCTCCTGTCTCAGCTTCCCAACTACTGGTTTTACAGGCATGTGCCACGCCTGCCGCCTCCAGTACTTTTTTTTTTTTAAATGTGTGTATGTGGGTACTAGGCATTGATTCCAGGGACGTTCTACTTCTTAGGTATACTCCTAGCCCTGTTTTATGTTTTACTTTGAAACAAGGTCTCACTGAGTTGCCAAGGGCTTAAGCTGCTGAGACTGACAGCAAACCTGCAATCCTCCTGCCTCCCAAGTCTTGCAATTTTAGGCTTGTGCTGCCATGCCCAGTTCTTTGATTTTTTAAAATTTTATTATCAGTATTATATTGTTGTTGTGGTACTGAAGATTAAACTAAGGGGCGTTTTATTATATGGTACCTGGGATGGAGCCCAGGGGCATTCGACCTCTGAACTATACTCCCTGCCCTGTCTATCTGGAAACAGCATCTCACTAAGTTGATAAGAGCCTCACTAGGTGGCTAGGCTGGTGTCAAACCTGCAATCCTTCTGTCTCAGCCTCCTGAGCTAATTGGGCTTAAAAGCATGTGCCCCCACACCTGGCTCGGCATTATTTTTGTTGTGCTGGGGATTGAACCTAGAGGCATTCTACCATTGAGCTATCCACCAGACCAGTTTTATTTCTTATTTGGGAACAGAGTCTTCCTAGGTTGATGAGAGTCTCACTGCTTGCTGAGGCTGGCCTTGAACTCGCAATCATTCCATCTCAGCTTCCTACGAACTGAGATTACACGCATGCACCACCAGCCCTGGCTTCAGCATTTTATAGGATTGTGGAAACTCAAATTACAGCCACGATTGTGCTCTTATTTGCTATATTTGGTTTGTTCAGTAAATAGTGTTGTTTTGTTTTGTTTTGTTTTGTTTGTGGTACTGGGGGTGGAACCCAGGTGCTTTTCTACCTCCGGCCTATACTCCCAGACCTATTTTATACTTTTATTTGGAAACAGGGTCACTAAGTTGCTGAGAGCCTCACTAAGTAGCTGAGGCTGGCTTCAAACCTGTGCAATCTTCCTGTCTCAGCCTCCCACGCCCAGCGTAAATCGTGTATTTAAGTTCCAAGCTAGAAGGTGTCAAATCAGTGCACTCGGCAGGCATGGTAGCTCAGGTCTGTTATCCCAGTGGGAGGCTAACACAGAAAGATTGCAGGTTCAGGGCCAGCCTGGGTAACTTAGCAAGACCCTGGCTCAAAATAAAAAATAAAAAGGACTGGGGAAGTACATGGTGGTGCATGCAGTACTTGGGAGGCTGAGACAGAGAATCGGCAACATAGACTCAGCAACCTAGCAAGAACCTGTTTAAAAATAAAAATGGCTGAGTGCGGTGAGGTGGCGCATGCTTATAATCCCAGTACCTGGGAGGCTGAGACAGGAGAATCACACAGGTTCAAAGCCAGCCTCAGCTACTTAGTGAAGCTCTCAGCAACTTAGACCCTTTTTCAAATTAAAATATAAAATAGGTTGGGGGTGTAGCCTGGAGGTAGAGGTCCCTGGGTTCCCTCCCCAGGACCACAAAAATAAATAATAAATAAGGCTGAAAGTGTAGCCCGAAGGTAGAATGCCCCTGGGTTCAATCCCCAGGACCACAAAAATAAGCAAATAAATGATTTGTGCATTCGATCATCTTACCTGCTAACAGTTTGCAAGAGAAAACGTTCCATTTGGGTACAGCAAGAAGTCCCTTTGCGTGTACGGCATACAGCCAAGTGTTTCTCCAGTGTCCAGCGCTTTGGGGTAGCAGAGGGTTGTCTGAGCTGTGCACAATCACTTATTAACAGGAGCTTTTTTCCTTCTCATGTCTACTAGCATTGGAGAAACTAATGTAGAAAGAAAGACCAAGAAAAAAAGGTACGTGCGGCTTTAGGAGTACCTGGAGCTAATGTGTACTGGGAGTTGGGGGATGAGAACGGCGACTTTGAAATAATAGGTATAAGACTTCCGTCTCAAGCCTCTTGTTTGCAATTTGTAATTATCATCTTCTTTTCTGCAATTTTCCTGTTCTGACCTGTTTGTATCTTATTTCCTCCAGTGCCCCGTTACTGGAGATAGTAAAGCATTGTCTCTTGGTTGGACAGGCACTGTGCTAGATGGACAGGCAGTTGTTAGGCGGCTGTCTCTGGTCTGAGGTAGTTGAATGAAGAGGGGAGAGTGCAGCGCAGCCCCCAACCCCAGTGCTGGGAGGCCGGGGCAGGAGGATTGCCATCCGAGGCAGCTCTGGGACTCAGAGAGGCCCTCGGCAACTTAGCGAGACCCTGTTTTGAAATAAAAAGAGTTGGGAGTGTATCCGATGGCCGGCAGGTGACGGTGACGGTGGGAGGCGGCTGGGTGGTGGAGGCTCGCCTGGCACGCTCCACACCTTGGGTCTGGTCCCAGGACGGCACACACACAAGTCTGTGCCAGGCGTGGCTAGACTCGGCTGTCCCGGCAGCCTGGCCCTCATAGTGTCCCCTCCCAAGCGCAGTAGTCGTGCCTGTGGCGATCCACCGCAGAGCTGGCCGGAAGGAGTAAGACCGTGCCGGAGGGCCGGCGCTGGGCTCAGCGAGGCCGACATGGCGGCTCTGGGTGTGCGCAGCGCCGGCTCCCGGTGCACACCGTCCGCTCTCCGGCAGGCCCAAGAGTATGACGAGCTCCAGCAGCAGCAGCAGCAGCGGCGGCGGCGGCGCGCCCGACAGTGACTCCTCCTCGGACAGTGAGGACTCGTCTACCTCGTCCTCCTCGGAGGACAGCGACAGCGACGACAGCTCCTCCAGCTCCGCGTCCTCCTCCAGCTCCTCCTCCTCCTCGGGCTCAGACTCGGACTCCAGCTCCTCCAGCAGCAGCAGCAGCAGCTCGGACAGCAGCTCCGAGGACGAGGACGAGCCGCCGAGGAAGAGGAAGAAGTAGGGCAGCCGGGAAGGGGCGAGCGTGCTGGACCCACGGGTGATGGCCAGTTTCCAGGCTCAGAAGTTTCTAAGTGTTCGACGTGGTAAGAACACAGAGTATTGACAATGGGTTCTCTATATATACGTACATATATATAAAGACTTATTTTAAGGTGACTCTTGTTTTCTTTTTTATCTTTAAAATATATCTCTAGAAATTAATCAGAGCCGAAATCCTGTAAATCTGTTTTTGTGATGAAACTTATTTTGTCTCCCTGTGAAATAAACGCCATACTTTGTTATATATTAAAGGGATGTATGGGATAGGTTTTCAGAGTAATGCATTAGACTATCTGACATTGAATTTCTAAAGCTTTTGGCTGTGTACTATGAAAGACTTGATACATTGTTACTATAAGCTTAGAAGTTTTCCTATGTTAATAAATGTGCTCTTTTTGTTACAATTATGTTCAGAAAGCTATTTGACTTTCTGTCCTAAATATAGTTCACCGCCTGTCAGTCTACGTATGCCTTTCGAATGCTTCGGGTTTTCAGTTGTTGAGTTTTATCATTTCCTTCTGGTTCCTTAAGTTTTTAGAGGTGTCCTTTTTTGAGAAAAATCATTATAGAAGAACCTAATGAGAGACAAAGAATCTGAACCTATGACTCAAATTTTGGTGCCTTTAAAAAATTTAGTATGCTGGGCGTGATGGGCGCACGCTTGTCATCCCAGCATTCGGGAGGCTGAGAACAGAGGATCGCAGTTCGCGGACAGCCTCAGCTACTTAGTGGGGCCCTCTGCAACTCAGTGAGACCCAGTTTCAAAATAAAGAATAAAAATTGGGGCTGGAGGTGTAGCTCGGAGGTAGAGTGCCCTGGGTTCCATCCCCAGTATGGCAAAAAATAAAAGTTTCCAAATAAAAAAATAAAAACCGGGCATGGTGGCGCACTCTTGTAATCCCAGCATTCGGGAGGCTGAGACCAGAGGATCACGGTTCGTGGACAGCTTCAGCTACTTAGTGAGGCCCTCCGCAACTTAGTGAGACCCTGGTTTCAAAATAAAGAATAAAAAATAGGGCAGGGGGTGTAGGTTGGAGGTTGAATACCCCTGGGTTCCATCCCCAGACCGCCCCAAAAAAATAAAAAATAAAAGGGGTTGGGGGTATATCCCAGAGATAGAATGCCCTGGGTTCCATCCCCAGTACCGCTCACACACACACACACAAAATGTGCATTCTACTGTTGTTGGGAGTGTTCTGTAAATGGTAATTACATCAACTGGGTTAAAATAAAAATAAAAAGCTGGGCGTGGTGGCGCATGCTTGTAATCCCAGCATTTGGGCGGCTGAGACCTAAGGATGGAAGGATCATGGTTTGCGGCCAGCCTCAGCTACTTAATGAGGCTCTTTGCAACTCAGTGAGACCCGGTTTCAAAATAAAGAATAGATTTATAAAAAATACCCTGGGGGTGCAGCTCGTAGGTAGAATGCCCCTGGGTTCCATCCCCAGTACTGAAAAGAAAAGAAAAAAGAAAGAAAAAAAGAAAATGAAAAAAAGATGATCTGTACAGTAGGCAAATCCATGATCAAGTCTAGAATCACAAAACAGGGGAGCCAAAACAATTCAATATTTGCACAAGAAAAGTCATCCCAAACTAGTTAGCTATCTTGAAGAGTCACTGAGCACATGCAGAGTCCACATGTAGCCACTGTTCCCTGACCCTGACCCCTGAGGGTTTGCAGGCTGTGCAGGAACAGTGATAGATGCCGCAAACATGTTGTTGAAGAGCTTAGCGTCTCAGAGGCTTGCTCCGAGGGTTTGCGAAAGCCTTCCAGAAAGGTGAATGTGGCTGCAAACCTGTTGTGAAGTGTGGCAAAAGCCTGCTGGTATGGAGGCTGGCAGGGATGGAGCTGCCAGTGATCATCACTGTATTATCTAGGGTATTATTAGTCAGCCTAAGGAAACGGTTATGCGGGAGACGACAGGACAGCCTTACATTTAAGAAACTCTGTGTGTGTGTGTGTGTGTGTGTGTGTGTGTGTGTGTGTGTGTGTGTGTGTTACTGGGGATGGAACCCAGGTACATTCTACTTCTGAGCTACACCCCCATCCTGGTTATATTATTTTAGGGGTCTGGGGATGAAACCCAGAGGTATTTGACATCCGAGCTACACCCCCTGCCCTATTATTCTTTATTCTATTTATTTATTTATTTATTTTTAGGTGTTTTTTTTTTTTTTTTTTTTTTTTGCGAGTCTGGGCATGGAACCCAGAGGCATTTGACCTCTGAGCTACATCCCCCTGCCCAATTTTTATTCTTTATTTTGAAACCGGGTCTCACTGAGATGCAGAGGGCCTCACTAAGTAGCTGAAGCTGTCCGCAAACTGCGATCCTCTTGTCTCAGCCTCCCAAATGCTGGGATTACAAGTGTGCGCCACCACGCCCAGCTCTATTTATTTATTTTTAATTTTGGTGGTACTGGGGTAGAACCCAGAGGCTTACTACCTCCAGGCTATACTCCCAGACCTATTTTCTATTCTTTGGAAACAGGGTCTCACTAAGTTGCTGAGCGACTCACTAAGCTGAGGCTTGCCTTGAACCTGTGTGATCCTCCTGTCTCAGCTTCTCAAACACTGGCTAAGATTATAAGCCTGTGTGCCACCAAGCCTGGCTGTTATTCTTTATTTTGAAACAAGGTCTCACAAAGTTGCAGAGGGCCTCCCTAAGTAGCTGGGGCTATCCAGGAACCACATCCTCCTGTCTCAGCCTCCTGAATGCTGGGATTACAAGCATGTGCCACCATGTTTGTTTTTTTTGGGGGGGTGGGTCTGGGGATGGAACCCAGGGGCATTTGACCTCCAAGGTACATCCCCTGCCCTATTTTTTTATTCTTATTTTGAAACAGGGTCTCACTAAATTGTGGAAGGCCTCACGAAGTAGCTGAGGCTGTCTGAGAACTGCGATCCTCTGGTCTCAGCCTCCTAAGTGCTGGGATTACAAGCATGCGCCACCACGCCCAGAATATATGTGTGTGTGTATATATATATATATATATATATATATATATATATATATTTTTTTTTTTTTTTTTTTTTTTTTTTTTTTTTTGAAACAAGGTCTCACTAAGTTGCAGAGAGCCTCACTAAGTAGCTGAGGCTGGCTGCAAATCCTCTGGTCTCAGCCTCCCAAATGCTGGGATTACAAGCATGCCATCATGCCGGGCTACGTGTGTGTGTGTGTGTGTGTGTGTGTGTGTGTGTGTGTGTGTGTGTGTTACTGGGGATTGAACCCAGAGGCACTTCACCTCTAAGCTACACCCCCAACCCTATTTCTTATGTTTGATTTTGAAAGGGGGTCTCCCTGGGTCACAAAGCATGGGATTCCAAGCATGCGCCACCACGCCCAGCTTATTTTTGTTTTGAAAATGTCTTGCTAGTTTGCTGAGTCTTGCTGTGTTGCTGAGGGCTTAGAGCCAGGCATGGTGGTGCACACCTATGATCCTAGTACTTGGCTTGGGAGGTTGAGACTACATCACAGGTTTGAAGACAGTCTCGGCAATTTAGAGAGGCCTGTTTCTTTTCTTTTCTTTCTTTCTCTTTTCTTTCTCTCTCTTTTTTTTTTGTGGCACTGAGGATTGAACCTGGGGCATCTTACCTCTGAGCTACAACCCAGCCCTATTTTATCTTTTATTTTCAAACAGGGTCTAACTAAATTGTGAGGAGCCTCATTAAGCTGCTAAGGCTGACCTTAAACTGCAATTCTCCTGCCTCAGTCTCCCAACTACTGGGATTACAGGCTATAAACCACCACGCCCAGCAGAAGCCCTGTTTCAAATACAAAATAAAAAATAAGCCAGGTGTTGTGGCGCACGCTTGTAATCCCAGCATTTGGGAGGCTGAGTCAGGAGGATCATGGTTCGAGGACAGCCTCAGCTATTTCGTGAGGCCTTTTGCAACTCAGTGAGATCCTGTTTCAAAATAAAGAATTAAAAATAGGGCTGGGGGTGTAGCTTGGAGCTAGAATGCCCCTGGGTTCCATCCCCAGTACCACAAAAAATTAATAAATAAAAATAAAAAGTAAGCGAAGCGTGGTGGTATACACTTGTAATCCCAGTACTTGGGAGGCTGAGACAGGAGGATCTCAGGTTTGAGGTCAGTCTTGGCAACTCAGCAAGGCTTTCAACAACCTAGGGAGACCCTTTTTCCAAATAAAATATAAAATCGGGCTGGGAGTGTAGCTCAGAGATAAAATGCCTCTGGGTTCAATCCCCAATACCAATATAAGTAAATAAATAAAGGGCTAGAGGATTAGCTTAGAGATAGAATGCCTTTGGGTTCCATCCCTACTATCAATCAATCAATCAATCAATCAATCAAAAAGCTGGGCATGGTGGTGCACGCTTGTAATCCCAGCATTCGGGGAGGCTGAGACTATAGGATCACAGTTCACGGACAGCTTCAGCTACTTAGTAAAGCCCTCCACAACTTAAACCCTGTTTCAAAATAAAGAATAAAATATATGGCAGGAGGTGTAGGTCAAAGGTCAAATGCCCCTGAGTTCCATCCTCAGACTCGCAAAAAAAAAAAAATATATATATATATATATATCTATATCTATCTATATATCTATATCTATATCTATATCTATATATATATATATATATATATATATAAAATTAAACTTGCTGGGCGTGGTGGCACACACTTGTAATCCCAGCATTTGGGAGGCTGAGACCGGAGGATCGCGGTTCGCAGACAGCCTCAGCTACTTAGTGAGGCCCTCCGCAACTCGGTGAGACCTGGTTTCAAAAAAAAAAAAATTGGGCAGGGGGCGTAGCTTGGAGGTTGAATGCCCCTGGGTTTCATCCCCAGACCCGCAAAAAAAAAAAAAAAAAAAAAAACTTTGCTGGGCGTGGTGGCTCATGTTTGTAATCCCCCAAATTTGGGAGGCTGAGACAGGAGGATCACACAGGTTCAAAGCCAGCCTCAGCTACTTAGTGAGACCCTGTTTCCAAATAAAATATAAAATAGATCTGGGAGTATAGCCTGGAGGTAGAAAGCCTCTGGGTTCCACCCCAGTACCACCACAAAATAAATGAATAAATAAAACAAACTTCAGTTTTCTTTAGTGTACCCCACCCCGTATAAATTGTTTAAGATCATTACAAATGAGCCAGGCGTGGAGGCACATCCTAGTCCTCGGGAGGCTGGGACAGGAGGGTCAGGGGGTAAGGCTCAGCAGCTAAACCCTGCTTCAAAAGAAAAGACTAAAATACTAATGAAAGTATAGCTCAGAGGTAGCATGTCCTTGGGTTCAATCACACACACACACACACACACACACACACACACACACACACACACACACACACACACCACTGCACTGTGGTACGCAGGTTCCCAGGCTCGCAGGGGCCCTCACCTGAGCGCAGACGCCCTCGGGTGGTCCTTCCCCACCGAGTAGGTGCGGAGCACTAGAATGGACGAGGGCCTGGCGTGACTTCATAATCGCACTAGAGCTTCTGCCTTGCCTCGAGCTGCAGGCTGGGGTCAGCCACTTCCACGCCACTTCCACGCGCGAGCGCTCGTGGAGAGAGCCGAGGCGGGAGCCCAGGCCTCCACCCGCCGCACCCGGGAAGCCTTTGCATGACTCCTCCCTCTTGAGACCCCAGGGCCGCCGGGGAAGCTGCTTGAATTCCTGACTCAGAGACCGTGACATAAGAAAGAGTTGCCGCTATTTTAACCCACTAAGTTTTGAGTAGTTTGTTGTGCAGTAATAAGATAATGCTTATATGTTTTGAAGTTAATATTTAATAAAATGCTCTAGCAAGTTTCTGCTCAAAATTCACCTGTGAGAGGCTTTTCCTGGTCAACCTTTCTAAATTAGCTCCTACTGCCATTCTATTCCTTTGCCTTGATTTTTCTGTTTTTGTACATGTACCTAATAGTTTTGTTTTGTTTTTGGTGGTACTGGGGTGGAACCCAGGGGCATTCTACCTTCTGCAAACCATGATCCTCCTGTCTCAGTCTCCCAAATCTGGGATTACAAGTGTGCGCCACCACGCTAGGCTTATACCTAATAGTTTATGTGTGTGTGGCCTGGCGTGGTGTTACAGGCTTGTAATCTCAGCGCTTGGGAGGCCGAGACAGGAGGATCGCGCAGGTTCAAAGCCAGCCTCAGATACTTATGTCCTTTACAACTCAGTGAGACCCTGTTTTAAAATAAACAATTTTAAAAAATAGGGCTGGGGGTGTTGCTGAGAGGTAGAATGCCCCTGGGTTCCATCCCAGTACCATACACAAAAAATTATAATAAATATAATTAGAGCCTTATGAGGACAAGGAATTTATTATTATGGTTATTACTCTTACTGTTCTTTAAAATTTTTTTTTTGTACTGAAGATAGAACCCAGGGGCACTCTACCTCTGAGATACAACCCCAGCTGTGTGTGTGTGTGTGTGTGTGTGTGTGTGTGTGTGTGTGTGTGTGGTACTGGGGGTGGAACCCAGGTGCTTTTCTACCTCTGGGCTACACTCCCAGACGTATTTTATAGTTTATTTGGACACAGGGTCTCGCTAAGTTGCTAAAAGCCTCACTAAGTAGCTGAGGCGCACGATCCTCCTGTCTCAGCCTCCCAAAGCATGGGGCGCGGGGATTACAAGCGTGCGCCACCACGCCCGGCTCTTACTGTTCATTTTGAAAAACAGTCTCACTAAGTCCCTGAGGGCCTCACTAAGTTGCCCAGGCCGATTGCAAACCTGTGATCCTCTTGTCTCGGCCCCTCAAGTACGGGGCTGTTAGGCATGCGCCACCACACCCGGCTCAAAGCGAGTCATTTCAAGTGGTTTTCCTTGAGTCACTTTTTTTTTTTTTTTTTTTTTTTTTTTTTATTGGTGCACTGTATTCATACATCATAGTAGGATACATACTTTTGTAGACATACATGCACACTTTTCCCAGTCAGCCCCCACCCAATCCCCACCCCATTCTCTCCCTATCCCTCCCTCCCATGCTTGGCTTAGTAGTTGACATCTAGTATTATGGCAATTTATCTAAAATTAAAAATGATAATCTCACATAACAGTTTCATTTGTCTGATACCAAGCTTTTGATGACTTGAGTCACTTTTTATGGTGGCTTTTGAGACATAATTAACATGCCCTACAATCGCCCATTTAAAGTGTGTAATTCAGTATTGTAGAACCATCCCCAGGAAAAAATGGAGCCTGTTTTGATTATCCCAAAAGACACTGTACCAATTAGCCGCCCTGCCCTTGGCCTCTTCCCCGGTGACGGCCAGGCGGTCCCTGGCCCGCTGTCCCCTCCATATGTCTGCTTGGTGTGGACACTCCATGTAAGTGCAGTCATAAAGTACATTATCCCTTGAGACAGACTTCTCTCACTTAGCTTGATTTCAGGGTTTTTTAATGTCACAGCACAGTTGAGTAATTCATTTATTTTAATTGCCAATAACATTCCATTCCGTGAACATACTAAGTGCGTGTGTCCGTTCTTCAGAACATTGGCGTTTTGTTGGTTGGTTGGTTTTGTTTTGTTTGGGCACTCAGGATTAAACCGAGGGCCATTTCACCTGTCACCTAAACCCATAGTCAATTTTTTTTTTTGTACTGGGAATTAAACCCAGGGGCATTTTACCTCCAAGCTACATCCCCAGGCCTATTTTATTTTGAAACAAGGTCTCACTAGGTTGGTGAGAGTCTGACTACTTGCTGAAGCTGTCCTCAAACCTGCAATCCTCCTTTCTCAACCTCTCAAGCACTGAGATTACAAGTGTGTACCACCACACCTAGCTTCCTTGCACTTTATTTCTTTCCTTTTTTTTTTTTATTATGGTACTGGGGATGGAACCCATGGGCATTCTACCTCCAATCTATACTCCCAGCTTGGTTTTATTCTTTTCTTTTGAAACAGGGTCTCACTAAGTTGCAGAGGGCCTCACTAAATTGCTGAGGCTGTCTGCGAACCACAGTCCTCCTGTCTCAGCCTCCTGAATGCTGATTTCACAGGCACTACCATGCCTGGTTCTCCTTTTTTTTTTTTTTTTTTTTTTTTTTTTGCGGGTCTGGGGATGAAACCCAGGGCATTCTACCTCCGAGCTACACCCCCTGCCTTAATTTTTTATATATTTTTTGGTGGTACTGGGGTTCCTGGAAGCCTTTGGGCTATACTCCCAGACCTATTTTATTTTTTAGAAACAGGGTCTCTTAAGCAGCGTGGTATTCTTTATTTTGAAACAGGGTCTCACTGAGTTGCGGAGGGCCTCATCAAGTAGCTGAGGCTGTCCGCGAACCGTGATCCTCTGCTCTTAGCCTCCTGAATGCTGGGATGACAAGTGTGGGTCACCAACCCCCACCCCGCCCCCCGCTCTCCTTCACTTTCTTAATGATAGCATTTGAATCTTAAAGTTTTAAATTATTATTATCATTGTCATTATAATAAATAATAATAATGTTATTATTATGATGTGGTACTGAGGATTGAACCCAGAGGTACTCTACCTTCGATCTAAACTACCAGCCCTGCCGGGCGTGGTGGCGCAGGCTTGTAATCCCCGCGCTGGGGAGGCGGAGACAGGAGGATGGCGCTGGTTCGGAGCCAGCCTCGCTGGCTTAAGAGACCCTGTTTCCACATAAAAAAGTTTAAAAATAGGTCTGGGAGTGTAGCCTGTGGGAGTGTATCCTGGAGGTAGAAGGGCTTCCAGGAACCCCAGTACCACCAAAAAAATAATAATAATAATAAACTACCAGCCCGATTATTATTATTATTTTTTTAAACAGGGTCGCACTCGGTTGCTGAGTCTTGCTGTGTTATTGAAGCTGTCTTCATACCTGAAATCCTCCTGTCTCATCCTCTCGAGTACCGGGATTACTGGCGTGTGCCATCACACCAGGCTAAACAATGTATTTTGTGAGGAAGGTGTGCAAATCCACTGTTCTGCATGTGGTGATCTAGCTGTCCCACAACTATTTGTTCAAAAGTCTATTGTTTGCCCATTCATTTGTCTTCAAAGCCTTGTTAAAAATCAATTGAAAAAGAAAAAGAACAACAACAAAAAAAAAAAAAATCAATTGAAGCCAGGCATTGTGGCACACATCTATAATCCCAGTGCTTGGGAGGGAGAACAGGAGGGTCACAGGTTTGAGGACAGCCTCAGCAACATAGTGAGACACTCAATAACCTAATGAGATCCTGTTTCAAAAGAAAAATTAAAAGGGCTGCAGGTGTTGCTCAGAGGTAGAATGCCACTGGATTCAATCCCCAGCAACATCACTATCACCACAAAAAGAAAAAAAATCGATTGAAAATAAAGCTGGGCAAAATGGTGCATCCCTATAATCCCAGCATTTGGGAGGCTGAGACAGGAGGATCCAGGTTTGAGGACAGCCTCAGCCACTTCGTGAGGCCCTCTGCAACTTAGTGAGACCCGGTTTCAAAATAAAGAATAAAAAAATAGGGCTGGTGATGTCTTGGAGGTAGAATGCCCCTGGGTTCCATCCCTAAGACCGTAATAAAATTAAATAGAATAATAATTAAAGATTAATTATAAAGCCGGGCGTGGTGGCGCACGCTTGTAATCCCAGCATTCAGGAGGCTGAGACCTGGAGGATCGCGGTTCGCGGACAGCCTCAGCTACTTAGTGAGGCCCTCTGCAACTCAGTGAGACCCGGTTTCAAAATAAAGAATAAAAAATAGGGCAGGGGGTGTAGCCCGGAGGTCAAATGCCCCTGGGTTCCATCCCCAGACCCGCAAAAAAAAAAAAAAAAAAAAAAAGATTAATTATAAATAAATATGAGGATTTAGAGTTTTGCTTGTTTGTGTGGCACTGGAGATTGCACCCATAGGTGGTTCTACCTCAGAACTGCACCCTTAGTCTTATTTTATTTATTTTAGGTACTGGGTTGAACCCAGAGACATTCTACTTCCAAGTTGCACTCCCAGCCTGCTTTTATTGCTTGTTTGGAAGTGTCCGCTAAGTTGCTGGGGCGGGCTTTGAACTTGCGCTCCTTTCCTTTCAGACTCCCAAGTACTGGGATTGCAAGTGCGCCACTGGGCCCACGAGGGTTATTTCTTGGCCCAGTTTCATTCTGTCGATCTGTGTGTTCTCAAATGGCTTGATGGATATTACAAATATTGCTCAGCTGTTTATTCACGGAGCAACACAGCCAGGATGGTGGTGTGTGCTGAGACAAGACCAGCCCGCGTATAGCGAGGGTCTCAGAAAGCCTGAGACCTTGTTTCCAGATACAGAGAAACCTGGGGCAGGGGTGTAGACTGGAGGTAGAATGCCCTGGGTTAGTCCCCAGTACCACACACACACAAAGAAGAAGCAGCAGCACTGAATTCGAAGTGACTAAATATTTAGCCTCTAAGAATATTCTGCATGAAACAGCTGTGGTGAGAATATTTTCGTGTGTGTGTGTGTGTGTGTGTGTGTGTGTGTGTGTGTGTGTGACTAAGGATTGATCCCAGGGGCATTCTGCCTGAGTTATACCTACCTACCTGCCTACCTACTTTCTTCCTTTCTTTTCTTTTCTTTCTTTATTCATTTTTGTGGTACTGGGGATGAAACCCAGGGGCATTATACCTCCAAACTACACCCCAGTCCTATTTTTTTTTTTATTTTTTATTTTTTATTTATTTTTACAGTACTAGGGGTGGAACCTAGGGGCATTCTACCTCCAAGCTACAACCCCTGCCCTTTTTTTTTTTTCTTTATTTTGAAACAGGGTCTCACTAAGTTGTGGAAAGCTTCACTAAGTAGCTGAGGCTGTCAGCGAACTGTGATCCTCTAGTCTCAGCCTCCCGAATGCTGGGATTACAAGCGTGCACCACCACGCCCGGCTCTATTTTATATTTTATTTGGAAACAGGGTCTCACTAAGTAGCTGAGGCTGACTTTGAACCTGCGCAATCCTCCTGTCTCAGCCTCCCAAGCTTGACAAGAGTACGCCACCACGCCTGGCTTTGTTCTTTATTTTGAAACAGGGTCTAAGTTGTGGAGGGCCTCACTAAGTAGCCAAGGCTGACCAGAAGCCATGATCTTCCTATCTCAGCCTCCCTAGTACTGGGATGACAAGCGTGTGCCACCACGCCCGGTACAGTGTGCCACCATGCCCGGTACAGTCTTATAACTCTTTGTAAACATAATTTGTTTTTTTTTTTTTTTTTTTGGTATTGCAGATTGAACTCAGGGGCCTTCTACTTCTGAACTGCACCCAGCCTATTTTATTTTTTATTTATTTTTATTTTATGGGTCTGGGGATGCAACCCAGGGGCATTTGGCCTCCAAGCTACACTCCCTGCCCTATTTTTTATTCTGTATTTGAAATCGGGTTTCACTGAGTTGCAGAGGGCCTCACTAAGTAGCTGAGGCTGTCCACGAACCGTGATCCTCCGGTCTCAGCCTCCTGAATGCTGGGATTACAGGCATGTGCCACCACGCCCAGCTTTTATCTTTTATTTTGAAACAGAGTTTCACTAAATTGTAGAGGGCCTCCCTAAGTTGCTGAGGCTGACCCAGTACCTGCAATTCTCTTTTTTCAGCCTCCCAAATACTGGGATTGTAAATGTGAGCTACCATGCCCAGCTCTAGACAGAATTTGGAAAAAAAAAAAAAAGGAAATAAATTGGCACAACTTTTACATGACCTATAGTAACATCTATCAAAATTAAAAATATAATTTTTTAGTTTTTAGGTAATGGGGACTGAACCCGGGGCATTCTACCTCTGAGTTACATACCTGGCCCCGTTTTCCAGTTTGTAAGCAGTGTCTTGCCAGGTTGCTGAGGTTAGTCTCCAACTTGACTCCTTCTGTCTCAGGCTCCAAGTACTGGGATCACAGGTGTGCACCACCAGGGCCAGCTAATAGTATCTTTGGATCTGAGGTTTTAGTCCACCGATAACCAATGTATGGGATTGCTAATTGAAGCTTAGCATGTAATAGTAATGCTTGGTAACGATCCAAATAACCACCTGTAGGGATTTGCTAAACCGTGACAGTTGCACACAAACTAATATGACACTGCCCCAGGAAGAAAAGGGCATTTTCCTATCCGAACATGGAAGGATACCCAAGGTGTCTTTTTTTTTTTTTTTTTTTTTGGTGGTACTGGGGTTCCTGGAAGCCCTTCTACCTCCGGGCTACACTCCCAGACCTATTTTTACATTTTATTTGGAAACAGGGTCTCCTAAGCCAGCGCGCGCGGCTGGCTTCGAACCTGCGCCATCCTCCTGTCTCTGCCTCCCAAGCGCGGGGATTACAAGCGTGCGCCACCACGCCCGGCCCCAAGGTGTCTTAAGTAAGAAAAGGACGACTGACCAGAGTATCTGGTGGGTGGTCTATGTAAAAATACGTCTCCTTATAATGTTTATGTTTGCGTGGATGTGTGTGTGCATTTTTTTGGTGATACAGAACATTAAACTTAAGGTCATTCTACCTCTAAGATACACACCCAGCCCTTTTTATTTTTTATTTTGAAACAGGATCTCCTTAAGTTGCTAAGGGTCTCACTAAAGTTACTGAGCAGGCAAGTGCCACCATGCCTGTCTTTTTTTTTTTTTTTTTTTTCCCCAGTATCGGGGACTGAACCCAGAGGCTTCTACCTCCTAGCTATACCCCAAACCCTATTTTTTCCTTATTTTGAAACAGGTTCTCATTAAATTGCAGAGGGCCACACTAAGTAGCTTAGGCTGGCCGCAAACCTGCAATCCTACTACAAGTGTGCAACACCACCCCTATCTTTATGTCTGTCCTTTTAATGTGTATTTATAACATGTGTAGGATAAGATCCATTAAAAATGTTACATTAGGCAGGAGGTGATGGTGCACACCTATAATCCCAGTACTTGGGGGGCTAGGATTGCAGGTTCTAGGCCAGCCTGGGCAATTTAATGAGACCTTCAGCCAGTTAGCAACACCATGTTTCAAATAAAAAAATAAAAAAGAAGCTGGTCATGGTGGCATCTGCTTTACAATCCCAGTACTTGGTAGGCTAAGACAGGAGGATTGCAGGTTTGCAGCCAACCTCAGCTACTTAGTGAGGCCCTCTCCAACTTAGTGAAACCCTGTTTCAAAATAAAGAATAAAAAATAAAGCTGATGAAGGTAGAATGCCTCTAGGTTCAATCCCCAGAACAACAACAACAACAACAACAACAACAACAACAACAACAACAACAAATGTCAAAGAAACGAAGTTTCACTGTATCCTATCATAATAAGGTTAGAATTACACCCTCAGCCCTATTTTTTATTCTTTATTTTTAAACAGGGTCTCACTGACTTGCAAAGGGCCTCACTAAGTAGTTGAGGCTGGCTGCCTATTTTATTTTTTATTTTGAGACGTCTAGCTAAGTTGCTGAGAGCCTTACTAAGTTGATGAGGCTGGCTTCGAACCAGAGATTCCCCTGTCTCAGCCTCCCGGGTACTGGGATCAGAGGCATGGGTCACCATGCTCAGTTTATGGATGTATTTATTTTACAGTACTGAGGATGAAACGCTGGGGATTTCTCTCTGAGCTACACCCCAGCCCCCCCACTTTAAAAATTATTTTCAAACAGTCTCAAGAAATCGTGGCCTAAGTAGCTGAGGCTTGGGTGTGCCTGCAATCCTGTCTCAGCCTCCCAAGTACTGAGGTTACAAGTGTGTGCCACCATGCACATTTATAGATTTCTTTATATATAAACAACTTATAGAAATTAAAAGAGTGAGGCTTAAAATAAATAGTAGGTGGTCAGAAATATTAAAAATCTGGTGAATTACCTTTGGAATCAGATTAAAAGCATTTTCATGTTTGCACAACTAATAATACCTTATTACACTGCTCTTCAGAATCTTGTTTTCCCCCTATGGTACAGGGAATTGAACCCGGAGGTATTTTACGTCTGACCTACACGCCTAGACCTATTTTATTTATATGGAAACAGTCTCACTAGTCTGCCGAGAGCCTCACTAAATTGCTGAGGCTGAGGCTGGCTGATCGCAGTACTTGGGAGGCTCACAGCCAGCCTCAGCTTCTTAATAAGGCCCTCCCTGGATTGCTACCATGTTGGGTTCTATGAGACCCTAAAATCCTGTATGGCTTGTAACTCTTACTCTCAATTAAAGCATGGCCTGCCCTGGCTGGCAGGATATTAAGAGGTGCAGGAGTGTTCGGAATGATCTCCTAAAAACAAAAACTTATTAGTGGCAAAAGATGTTTAGAGGACAGAGCCCCCCGCAGACGCTCCTGCGCCCTTTCTTGCCGGCGCAGGACCCCCGGCTGGCAGCCCGGGCAGTCCAGCCCGCCGGGCCGCAGGTGGAGGGCTCCGGGCTGGGCCTAGAGCCCGGCGCGCAGGGCCGGCTGGTCCTGCCCTCAGCTCAGAACCGGTCGATCCGGTCCGACTCCGCCCGGCCGAACCTCCGTAGCGGGCCGCACGCCGGCGGCCAGGCCCCGAGGAGCGCGGCCCGCACGTCAGCGCCGCGGACGTCGCGGCCGCCCCGCGGCCCCCCTACGCCGCCCGGTGGGCGGGGCCGGCGTCACGTGACGCGCCGCCCCGCCCCCGGTCACATGGGCGCACGGCCGCTGCGTCAGTCCGTCCCGGCTGCCGGAGTCGAGCCGTCGCCGCCGCCCGCGGACGGGGCGGGATCCCGAGCCAGGTCCGCGTCCGCCGGCCCCGCCGCTCCGTCCGCCGCCCGGGCCGCCGCCATGGCGCGGGGTGGGGCCGCCGCCGCGTGAGGCCGCCCCCCGCCGCCGCCGCCGCCCCTGGGCGGGCCCGACCGCGCGTCCGCCGAGGCGCAGGCCCCGCGCCGCCGCCGCCGGAGATGGTTCGGGCCTAGCGGAGCCGGGACTGGAGGTGAGGAGGGCCGCCCCGCGGACGGAGGGACGGGGAGGCGCGCCATCGCCGGCGGCCCGCCGCACGCCCCCCGGAGCCCGCCTCGTCGCCGTCCCCTCCCTCCGCGTCCCTCCGTCGACCCTCCCTCGGGCGCGCCCCGCCGTCCGAGGGGTTCTCTGTAAAAGCCTCCCAATTCCGAATCGCGCCTAGCGCAAGGGAAAGCAGGCCCGGGCCCGGCTCTCGTTACCCAGCTAGTTCTCGCTTTCCTTCTCGCGATCCTGTGCACCTCCCCCTCCGCTGCAAAAAAAAAAAAAAAAAGGAAAAATTTCCGCCTGCGATCGGCGAAGAGGTGGACCAAAAATGAGGGCGCGGGCGTCATCCCCGGACGCCCCTCCACTTGTGGATCGGCCTGCCACCCGGGGCCCCCGCGGCCCGCGCGGGGCTCCGCCGGCTCAGGCCTCCACTCAGCCGCTGGGCTCGGGGTCAGTCTCGTAATTGACGTCAGTGCTTTGTTCCTTCCACTTTGCCGAGCCTTCCACCCGCCGAGGGTGGATCGTGGGGTACCGGAGTTTGGGAGTATCCCCACTACGGCGGCGTCTGTGGGGACTCGAGCGCACCCATCCGAAATGCTGTGTGCGGCGTTCACATGAGGAGAGTTCGATTGGGGCTTCCCTTAGTTTCGTCATTTGCAATTCTGAATTATGTGATTTCTTTCCTGCTGGCCATAGGGAGATAAATATTAAACTCGGGCCAATCCCTCTCCCCGTGGCTGATGTTTTCCGGACAGAATCCAAGGGATAGGTGCCTGTGAGCAGGCTGTTCGTGTGACATTTCAGATGTGTGCTGCTGTTCGGAGCTCGGATGCGAAAAACTCAAAGCTTTGTTAATGTAATGATTCTGCGATGCGTCTTAAAGCCTGTCTTTAGTGTCGCTGTCAATTTCTCTAAATCGGAACATTTAAAAGGACTTTCTTAGTCTGGAATCGGGTAAAGAGGCCTTGTGGCCTGTGAGTCTGCCTCGAATCATCTTTGGTCGGATATCCATAAAGAAGTGCTGGCAAGTGGCCACTGGGTTTCCGACAAAGCTGGCGTCAGGTCCTCAGGTTCGCTTTCCCTCCATCCCCGCGTATTTCGGCTCTCCACATAGAACAGTCTCTAGAAATCACTTCCGATTATCTTTCGGAGTTAACTTAGGAAAATGCTGAAGGCAAATGGGTTTTCGTTTTGCTTTAATGCCCACAGCTTCATTCGGTGTGTGGTGGTGTGCAGGCTGACTTTTGTTTGCCTGTAGGAGCAGTCGGCAGACAGGTTAGCCAAAATGTTGCTTTAGGTGGAGACAAAATACTGTCTCTGGGACTGGCCGAGCCTCTACTGTTTGGGGGAAAAAGGAGTGGAGAGGCTTACCGCCGTGTATTCATTGGCATATGGTTTACAACCCCGGTGGGGTGTGTGTGTGTGTGTGTGTGTGTGTGTGTGTGTGTGTGTGTTCGTGTTCTTTGGTGAAGCTGTATAATTAAGAATTTCTAAAGATGGAATATTTTCATTCTGATTCACTTTCTACTTGTTAGATTCTTATGTTCAACTCATACATTCTCTTCTGTACTTGATTTTTGCTACCCTTTTTGTGGCAGTTAACATACTATACCTTGTATTTTCATTTTCTTAGGTGTGTTGCAACGTCTTTAGATCAAGTACCTTATTTATGTAGCTCCTTATTGTCCCTGGAATTTGATACAATTATCAGATTGAATTTGAATGTGATAGTGTTTAGAAGTTGAAATTGCTGTTATATCAAATTATCCAATCTGCAATTTCACAAACAGGGAACCTATTTGAGGGGGGTACTGGGAGTGGAACCCAGGGGCATTCTACTTTCCAGCTACAGCCCCAGCCCTATTTTTTTTAGTCCTTTTATTTTTGAAACAGAGTCCCACTGAGTTGCAAAGGGCCTGGCTAAGTGGCTGAGGCTGTCAGTGAACTGTGATCCTCCAGTCTCCGCCTCCTGAATGCTGGGATTACAAGTGTGTGTCACCACGCCCGGCCACAAACAGGTAATTTAAAGAAAACTGTGAGCTAGTGATCAGTATTTGAAGGGGGAGGAATGGGTATCAGGTTGGCCATGGTGATGCATCCCTGTAATCCCAGTAGGCTGAGACAGGAGGATTGCAGTTTTGAGGTCGGCTCCAGCAATTTAGGGAGATATTGGAAGGCTGAGGCAGGAGGATCCCAGACTTGAGGCCAGCCTCAGCAACATAGTGGAACTTTAAAAATAAAAATAAAAAGGACTGAGGTATAATTTGAAAGTAGAATGCCCCTGGGTTCAATCCCCAGTAAAACACACACACACACACACACACACACACACACACACACACACACACACAGCTGGATGTGTGGCACTTGCTTGTAATCCCAGTACCTGGGAGGCTGAGACAGGAGGACAGCAGGTTTGAGAACAGCCTTGTCGAGTAGTGAGACCCTCATCAACCTAGGGAGACGTGTTACAAAATAAAAAGAATAAAATAGGGCTGGTGGAATAGCTTGGTGGTAGAATCCCCCTAGGTTCAATCCCCTATAACACAAAATAAACAAGCAAACACATACACGCTTATAATCCCAGTACTTGGGAAGCTGAGACAGGAAGATCAAAGGTTCGAGGCCAGCCTCAGCCACATAGTGAGTCCCTCTGCAACTTAGTGAGACCTTGTTTCAAAATAAAGAATAAAAGTAGGGTTGGGGATATAGCTCAGAGGTAGAAAGCCCCCGGGTTCAACCCCTAGTTCTGTAATAAGTAAATAAATTTAAATAAAGATAAGGTAGGGCTATGCCTCAGGTTCAATCCCCAGCACCCCCTTCCCCCCCCTTGAGTGTCAGTTTCAGAAGGGGAGACGGAAGCGGTATGGTAAATGTCATGGTTTCTTGTGTACCTGAGAGAAAGAAAACAGGTATTTTTTCTTTTGTGGCCATTGGCTGATTTAGAACAGAGTCCAAAATATATGAAGCCTCCCTTTTTTATATATATGGTACTAGGGATGGAGCCCAGGGGCTTTCTACCTCCAGGTTACACTAGGTCTCATTAAGTTGTTGAGAACCTCACTAAGTAGCTGAGGCTGGCTCTGAACTTGTGATCCTCCTATCTCAGTCTCCCAAGTACTGGAATTCCAAGCATGAGACACCATGTCCATCTCAAGGCCCTTTATTTGTAGTATTTTTTTTATAAATTCAAACAGGTAGCCATGCATGGTGACGCACACATTCTGGAGGCTGAGACAGGAGGACTGAGGTTCGTGAACAGCCTCAGCTACTTAGGTCCTTTGCAACTCAGTGAGACCCTTTTTCAAAATTAAGAATAAAAAAAAAAAAAAAAAATAGGGCTGGGCCCCGGGCGTGGTGGTGCACACTTGTAATCCCCGAGCTTGGGAGGCAGAGACAGGAGGATCGCGCAGGTTCAAAGCCAGCCTTGCTGGTTTAAGAGACCCTGTTTCCAAATAAAAATATAAAATAGGTCTGGGAGTGTAGCCCTGAGGGAGAAGGGTTTCCAGGAACCCCAGTACCACCAAAAAAAAAAAAAAAAAAAGTAGGGCTGGAGGTGTAGCTCAGAGGTAGAAACATGCCCAGTGCCAAAAAATAAAGTTGAAGAGGTATTCCTTTTTTTTTTTTTTTTTCCAGATCTGGGAATGGAACCCAAGGGCATTTGACCTTCAAGCTTACACCCCTTGCCCTATATCTATTCTTTATTTTGAAACAGGACCTCACTAAGTTGCGGAGGACCTCGCTAAGTAGCTGAGGCTGTCTGTGAACCATGATCCTCAGGTCTCAGCCTCCAGAATGCTGGGATTACAAGTGTGCGCCACCACGCCTGGCTGAGGTATTCTCTGTGTGTGTGTGTGTGTGTGTGTGTGTGTGTGTGTGTGTGTGTGTGTTACTAGGGATGGAACTCAGGGGCTTTCTACCCATGGGCTACATTCCCAGACCTATTTTCTATTTTATTTGGAAACAGGATCTCACTAAGTTGCTGAGAGCCTCACTAAGTAGCTGAGGCTGGCTTCAAACCTGTGCGATCCTCCTTTCTCAGCCTCCCAAGTGCTGAGATTACAAGCGTGCCCCACCACGCCCTGCTTTCAAAAAGGTATTCTTAATTTTTTTTTTTTTTTTGGTAGTACTGGATTGAACACTGCAGGGACATTCTGTTTTCAAGTTACACCCCCCCACCCCTGGCCAATTTTATTTTTAATTAGAAATGTGGTCTCCCTGGGTTGATGAGAGTCTCAGTACTTGTTGGAGCTGTGCTTTTTTGTGTGGGGGTCTGATGTTATTTGAGTAAGCTGTATCTAATTCTTATCTGTATCCTCCACTCTACTTCTAAGTTACTTACTCTAAAAAAGATATTAGGATGATATGTAATTTTGGTAAATTTTTGAAAAATAATGAGTTTTTCTCTATTTTCTGTTTGCTTAGCTTTATTTATTTATTTATTTATTGTGGTGTTGGGGATGAAACCCAGGGGAATTCAAACTTCAAGCTACACTCCCTGCCCTATTTTTTTTTTTTTTTCCCCCAGTACTGGGGATGGAAACCAGGGGCATTCTACCTCCAAACTACATTCCCAGCCCTATTTTTTTTATTTTTTATTTTGAAACACAGTCCTACTGAGTTGCAAAGGGCCTCACTCCTAGAGGAGGCTCTCTGCAAACCGTGATCCTCCTGTTTCAGCCTTCCTAATGCTGGGATTACAAGCCTGTGCCACCATGCCTGGCTTCCCTGCCCTATTTTTTATTCTTTATTTTGAAACAGGGTCTCACTAAGTTGCGGAGGGCCTCACTAAATAGCTGAGGCTGTCTCTAACCATGATCCTCCAGTCTCAGCGAGTATTTTACTCTTTATTTGGAAACAGGGTCTCACTAAGTTGCTGTCCTCATAAATAGCTGAGGCTAGTTCCGAACCAGCCATCCTCCTGTCTCAGCCTCCCAAGTCCTAGGATTACAAGCGTGCTCCACCATGCCCAGCTTTTCAAAGCATTTTTTATGTTGGGATTACCTAACCTATTTGTAAAGAGAAAGCCAGAGCCGGGTGTGGGTTCATACCTGTGATCCCAGTATGGAGGCTGAGACAGGAGGATTGCAGGTTCCAGGCCAGCCTCAGCTACTTAGATTCTTTTTCAAAATAAAAAATTGGCCGGGCATGGTGGCGCACGCTTGTAATCCCCGCGCTTGGGAGGCAGAGACAGGAGGATCGCGCAGGTTCGAAGCCAGCCACGCGCGCTGGCTTAGGAGACCCTGTTTCCAAATATAAAATGTAAAAATAGGTCTGGGAGTGTAGCCCGGAGGTAGAAGGGCTTCCAGGAACCCCAGTACCACCCCCCAAAAAAAAAATTAAAAATAAAAAATTGAAAATAGGGCTAGGAGTGTAACTTGGAAGTAGAATGCCTTTGGGTGTCAATCCACAGTACAAAAGAAAAAAAGTTCAGCCTATTTCATCAACTGTACTTTACTTAAAAATCTGTAACGTAAGGAATAATCAGAGGAAAGGCATTCCGTGTAACAGCCGTTTCTGGAGCGTCTCATGGACCATGGGAAAGGGTTTTGAGCAGGAAGACACAACTTATTAGCAGATACTGTTTTAAGTTAATTATTTTGATAATCATTTCTTGGACAGATAGAAGAACCTCGTGTATTCTCTCTGCATGTTTCCGGGAGGGGGGAGGTCGGGGGCCAACAGGAGTACCTGGCCCTGGGAAGTCAGGTCGGGGCGGGTCCAGAGCCCAGCCTGGGCCGGAGTGGAGCGCTCCCACCACTTTTCAGTTGGGAGGCTCTGAGGGCGGCTCTCCCTGTCCATGTCCTCAGTAGGGAGGACAGGTTTATGGAGCAGTGGCTTCCGCTCGGCCCTGGGCACCGCAGGCCCACTGCCTCCTGGCCCTTGCTTCTGAGTCTTCCACTTGGAATCCATTTCCTCTCTTGATAAAATGCCATCATTAAGCCGGGTGATGGCCACACTTGCAATCCCAGCATTCGGGAGGCTGAGACCAGAGGATCGCAGTTGGTGGACAGCCTCAGCTACTTAGTGAGGCCCTTTGCAACTCAGTGAGACCCTGTTTCAAAATAAAGAATAAAAAATAGGGCAGGGGGTGTAGGTTGGAGGTAGAATGCCCTGGGTTCCATCCCCAGACCCGCAAAATAAAATAAAATAAAGTAACATGTCATCATCCAGGAGGGCTCCTGCGCAGCTGCCGTCTTGGGTTTTGCTAGGTCCGCACTGCCGGGCGAGGCCTGCTCCCTGAATTCCCGCGCACTTTGAGTCTTAGCACCGGTGTGAGGGACGGTTCCCATCTGAGGCTCCTCAGTGTCAGTGTTTCATCACATAGCTCCAAAGGCGAGGAGTAAACAGTTACAGCTGCACACACCAGGAAGGTTAGCGCTGATTCCTAGTTATCAGGGAAGCTAGTAATTGTTCACATTTCCCTGATAAGTATTTTTTTGTTCTTAACTTGTTTAATAGCATCCATAAAAAGTTCATACATTGAATTTTTATGTGTACCAGTTCTTCTTTTTTCAGTACTGGGGATGGAACCCAGGGGCATTCTACCTCTGAGTTACACACCCAGCCTATTTTTTATTCTTTATTTTGAAACAGGGTCTCATTAAAGTTGCAGAGGGCCTCACTAAGTAGCTGAGGCTGGCCTTAAACCTGTGATCCTTCTGTCTCAGCCTCCCAGGCATTGAGATTACAAGCATGTGTCACCGTGCCAGGCTTATTTTTATTTTGAAACAGTCTCATTAGATTGCGTCTCACTACTTGCTGAGGCTGGTTTTGAACCTGCGATCCTCCTACCTCAGCCTCCCAAGTACTGGGATTACAAAGGTGCACTCCCACACCAGGCATCTTCCGTCTTTTACGGTTGTTGTCTCCATACAGTTGGTTTACTGAGATTTCTGAGTCTGGATTATGCTGATTGTACCCGGGTGGCTTTGTGTATTATGTTCTTCTGTCCCCCGTATTTCCTATAAATCAGTTATTTCTAGAAGCTTGACTTGATTCAGGCTGCTGCTTGTGTGGTACCTGGGAGTGAACCCAGGGTCATTCTGCCTCTGAACCACACTTCTAGCCCTCACTGAGTTATGCATGCTGGCCTGTGACCCTTCCGTAGCTAGCCTCCCAGATACTGGGATTACAGGAATGTACCACTTCATCTGGCTTCAGTTTATTTATTTATTTGTTTGTTTGTTTGTTTATTTATTTATTGGTGGTACTGGGGTTCCTGGAAGCCCTTCTACCTCCGGGCTACACTCCCAGACCTATTTTTACATTTTTATTTGGAAACAGGGTCTCCTAAGCCAGCGCACATGGCTGGCTTCGAACCTGCGCGATCCTCCTGTCTCTGCCTCCCAAGCGCGGGGATTACAAGCGTGTGCCACCACGCCCGGCCAGTTTATTTATTTTTTTAAGGTACTGGGGATGAAACCCAGGTGCATCCTACCTCTGAGCTATATCTCCAGCCCTATTTTTTATTCTTTATTTTTCACTGGGTTGCTAAGGGCCTCACTAAATAGCTGAGGCTGCCTGCGAACTGTGATCCTCCTGTGTCAGCCTCTCAAGTGCTGGGATTACAAGCGTGCCCACCATGCCTGGCGTCACTTTATTTTTTAATGGCAATTATTTCTTAGGTGCTGGTGGGTTCACCTGTCCTTTCCTCCTTCCCTCCTTCCATTCCTTCCTTCCATATTGAGCCCAGGGGCATTCTGCCTCCAAGCTCTGCTCCCTAGCTCTTTTTATTTTGAAAAAGTTGCTGAGGCTAGCCTTGAACTGACTTCTGTCTGAGCCTCCCGAGTTCTGGGATTATGGCATGTGCCTGGCTCATAATCTAACTGCGCATTTCTTTTCTGAGAGACAACGTAAATTCATGACTGACCACTGCACACAGAGGTCACTTTTTTTTTTGTACTGAGGATGGAACCCAGGGCCATTCTACCTCTTGAGTTATAAACCCCCCCTGCCTTATTTTACTCTTTTTATGTTTATTTTTTATTTTTTGTGGTACTGGTGGTGGAACCCAGGGGCTTTTCTACCTCCAGGCTATACTCCCAAACCTATTTTATTTTATTTTTGCAGGTTTGGGGATGGAACCCAGGGGCATTTGACCTCCGAGCTACACTCCCGAACCCTATTTTTTATTCTTTTATTTTGAAACACGGTCTCACAAAGTTGCAGAGGGCCTCACTAAGTAGCTGAGGTTGTCCATGAACCATGATCCTCCAGTCTCAGCCTCCGGAATGCTGGGATTACAAGCGTGCACCACCACACCCGGCTCCAAACCTATTTTCTATTTTATTTGGAAACAGGATCTCATTGAGTTGCTGAGAGCCTCACTAAGTAGCTGAGGCTGGCTTCGAACCTGCGCGATCCTCCTGTCTCAGCCTCCCAAGCGCTGGGATTACAAGCCAGACCACCCTGCTCTTTACTCTTTTGAAACAGGGTCTCACTAAAGTTGTGGAGGGCCTCACTGAGGAGCCGGGGCTGGCCATGAACCTCTGATCCTCCTGTCTCAGCCTTCCATGTACTGGGATTACAAGTGCTCGCTATCACACCTGGCTCATAGGTCACTATTATTGATTTTTTTTTTGTGTGTGATACTAGCAATTGAACCCAGAAACATTCTGCCTCCAAGCTACACCCCTCCTCCAGCCTTTTTAATTTTTTTTGTTGAAACAGTGTCTCCCTAAGTTGCTGAGGCTGGCCTCTAACCTTCTCCCATGAAGGCCTCCCAAGTGCTGGGATTACAGGTATGTACCACTGCCACTGGATGGTATTTACATTTTTAAATAGTAGGAGAAAAAACCAAGAGCTTTTTGGCAAGTGAATATTATCACGAACTTGAATTTCAGTGTTCATAAATAAAAAGTTTTGTTGCAGCACAGCACAATTTATTTGCGTATTGTTTGTGGCTGTTTTTGCCTCTCCAGTAGCACAGTTGACTAATTTGACTCTGTGACTTGCTAAGACTGTCTGGTCCTAAAAAAAAGGTGGTGCCAGCTGGGCCCAGCCTGAAATCCCAGCTACTTGGGAGGCGGAGGCAGGGGCATCGAAGGCTGGAGCCCAGCCTTGGCAACTTAGTGAGGCCCTGTCTCAGAGTAAAATGTAGAGCCGGGGTGGTGGGCACACTTGCAATCCCGGCATTTGGGAGGCTGACACAGGAGGATCGCAGGTTCACAGCCAGCCTCAGCTACTTAGTGAGGCCCTTGAAACTTAGTGAAGTTCTGTGTACAAAATAAAGAATAAAAAAATAGGGCTGAGGGTGTAGCTCAGAGGTAGATGGCCCCTGGATTCCATCCCAGTTCTGCAATAAATAAATAAATAAATAAATAATTTGGTGACTCTGGTGTTTGCACATGCTTAGTAGACACTTAGTCTGAGGATTGCCTAACATGAACAGTAATTACAAAGTCCCTATTATGGTGGCTGGTAGAGGTTTGTGTGTGTATAGCATATATATTTATATATTATAGACACGAGATATTGAATGATATACTATATAGCATACAACACTAAGTATGATATGCTGTGTTATACTATAGTATTGTATTTATAACTATGTAACATCCTATTATTTACTTATTTTTGTGTGTATGTATGTGATGGAACCCAGGGGCATTCTACCTTCCAGCTATACCCCCCAGCCCTATTTTATTCTTTTTTTTTTTTTTTTTTTTTTGGTGGTACTGGGGTTCCTGGAAGCCCTTCTACCTCCGGGCTACACTCCCAGACCTGTTTTTACATTTTTATTTGGAAACAGGGTCTCTTAAGCCAGCGCGCGCGGCTGGCTTCGAACCAGTGCAATCCTCCTGTCTCTGCCTTCCAAGCGCGGGGATTACAAGCGTGCGCCACTACACCCGGCTTTATTCTTTTATTTTGAAACAGGGTCTCACTAAGTTGCAGCGGCTGGCTGTAAACCCATCAGTCTCTAGTCTCAGCCTCCACAGTACCAGGATTATAGGCATGCACCACCACATCTGTCTTATGTTATTTAAATAATACATAGAGCAGGTGTGGTGTGGGCATCGGCCTGTGTGTAGATCTGGATGCAGGCCCCACGTGTCACCTGTCCTCGGCAGGTGGCTCATCCCCCAGCTTCCACTGGAAATGCCTGCCCTTGGTACAGCTCTGTGGGTGGGGGGGGGGCTCCAGAAACTTGGGAGCGCTCCCTTGGTGTAGACCCCGTGTCTGGCCTGCATCAGGCCCTGGGTTCAGTCTCCAGGGCCGCGGGGGAGGAGAGGAGGCCAGAAGCTACTGCTGGCCTGAGTGCCAAGCACAGGCCCTCCTCCAGGCTCACTGTGCCATGCCTCGGGGTCTAGGACTGCTGTCTCGCAGAGACCTGCACGTGTCCCGGCCTCTGCTTCCTCCCATCCCCAGCCTCAAGTCCGCTTTCTTACCACCTCTGGATCCCAGCCCTTCCTGAGGAGCTTGTCCGTTACTCCCGCCTTAGGCCGGTGAGCCCGATGGTCACCTGTGCAGTGTGACAGCCTCCGCTGCCATGTCCTGGCATCAGCCCGACACTGCGTTCTGCACAGGTATGACTTTCCCCTCCAGATGCCCAGCCTGTGGTCCCATCCCCAGACTCCTTACTAACTGGGAATCTGGGGGCATGCGTGAGTTTTCAGGAACTTGTGAAGGATTCTTTCCTATCTTTTTACTAGGGATTGAATCCAGGGGCATTCTACTCGGAGCTATACCACCAGCCCTATATTCTTTTTCTTTTTCTTCTTTTTACAAGTCTAGGGATGGAACCCAGGGGCATTCTGCCTCCGGGCAACACCCCCAGCCCTATTTTTTATTCTTTATTTTGAACAGGGTCCCAGTGAGTTGCAAAGAGCCTCACTAAGTAGCTGAGGCTGTCCTCGAACCACGATCCTTCAGTCTCAGCCTCCCGAATGCTGGGATTATAAGTGTGTGCCACCACGCCCAGCTTCCTATTTTCTTTTGAAACAAGGTCACTAAGTTGCTAGGGCTGGCCTTAAACCTGCCATCTTCCTGTTTTAGCCTCCCCAGGACTGGAAGGATGCCACCACACCTGCTTGAGAGGCTGCTTTGTAGCCGCATGCTCCCCTGGGGCAGCGTTGCTGTGTTGAGGTGTGTTGGTTGTGTCTGCAGTGTACACGGTACAGTGCAGCGGTGCGTTCAGGGAGAGAGGGTGGGTAGGTGGCACTCACCTGGGATCCCAAGTACAGCGGAAGCTGAGGCAGGAGGACCACAGTAAAGGCCAGCCTGGGCAATTTAGTGAGACACTGTCTCAAAATAAAAATAAGGCTGGCAGTATGGCTCGGTGGCAGAGCACTGGCCCTAGCATGTGTAGTACCCAGGACAGTTGCAGAAAAAGAAAGAAAAACTGGCCTGTGTTGCACAGGCGGGCCACCATCAAGAGCACTTGAGGGGCGGGGCCAGAGTTCTGGTGTCTGTAATGTCAGCTTGTCACTGAGGTTATCGTTTGAATCTATCTTTAACTAATCAGCAGGAAGCCCAGTGTGAGTGTTTTGGTCCAATCTTTAGTACTGATTCTAGATACACACAAAATGCACACTTTAGTGTGATGCTTGTAACTAGAAGTGAACAAAATAGGTCACCAGAATTGAAGTCTCTTTAAAGTTAGCATTAAGCCGGGCGAGGTGGCGCACGCCTGTCATCCCAGCATTCGGGAGGCTGAGACTGGAGGGTCGCGGTTCACAGCCAGCCGCAGCTACGTAGTGAGGCCCTCCGCAACTCAGGGAGACCTGGTTTCAAAATAAAGAATAAAAAATAGGACTGGGGGGCCGGGCGTGGTGGCGCACGCTTGTAATCCCCGCGCTTGGGAGGCAGAGACAGGAGGATCGCGCAGGTTCGAAGCCAGCCGCGCGCGCTGGTTTAGGAGACCCTGTTTCCAAATATTAAAAAATGTAAAAATAGGTCTGGGAGTGTAGCCCGGAGGTAGAAGGGCTTCCAGGAACCCCAGTACCACCAAAAAAAAAAAAAAATAGGACTGGGGGTGTAGCTTGGAGGTCGGATGCCCCTGGGTTCCATCCCCAGACCCGCCAAAAATAAAGTTAACATTAAAAACTGCCAGCTGTTAATGGTAACATAAGGAAAGATTTCCCTGAACCAGCATATAAAGACTTGTTGTCATTAAGCCCATTTAATACATTTATAAGTGTTTTCTACATTATTATTATTATTGAAATAATATTACAAGTGGTTTAAAGATACAGAACCAAGCCAGGTGTGGTGGCACACGATTGTCGTCTCGGTACTTGGGAGGCTGAGACAGGAGGGCCTCGATTCATGGACAGCCTCAGCTACTTAGTGAGGCCCTCCGCAACTCGGTGAGACCCTGTTTCAAAATAAAGAATGAAAAATAGGGCTGGGGGTGGAGTTCGAAGGTAGAATGCCCCTGGGTTCCATCCCCAGTATTGCAAAAATAAATAAATCTTTAAAAAATAGAACCAACTTTGAGATTATATATTTCTCTGTTTAACCACATTGTTGGAGCTGGGAGTGGTGGTCCACACCTATAATCCCAGTACTTGGAAAGCTGAGACAGGAGGATTGAAGGTTCAGAGCCAACCTCAGTAGTTGAGTGAGGCTCTCAGCAATTTGGCAAGATTCTGTTTCCAAGGAAAAAATGTAAAACAGATTCAGGGTATATCTCAAAGTACAGTGCACCTATGTTCAATCCTTAGCCTCACAAAGAAACAGCACACTAACTACATTGTTGGTCTAGTTTTTGCAAGACAACATTACCTGTTACATTAATGATATTTAAACATTTTTTTGGCGCTGGGGTTTGAAGACGGGTATCCCACGTCTCAGCTAAGTTGCTGAGGCTGGCCTCAACCCTGAGATTCTCCTCTCAGTCTCCCGGGTACTGGGATTGCAGGTGTGGCCATCACACAGCTCTCAGTCCTCTCTTCCCTGCAGCCCCGCCCCTGTTTTCTGACTGCACCGGATCCACCTGCTTGCCTGGGCGTGGCCTGCTTTCTTGTCCTCTCCTTAGAACACAGGCGTCCCGCGCCTCCCTCCTTCCGGTCAGCTTTCTCTAGTGATGTCAGCTACAAGCAGATCTTGGGGCTGATAGGCATTTAATTTAGCTTAATTTATATTTTTATTTTTTTGGTACTGGGGACTGAACCTAGGGGCATTCTACATCCAGACTAACCCGGGCCTATTTTTTATTGTTTTTTTTTTTTTAATTTTTTGAAACAAGGTCTTGGTAAATTGCTGCCTTGAACCAGCGATCTTCCCGTCTCAGCCCCCCAAGTACTGGGATTACAGCTGCAGGCCCCCGTACTCAACTACTTTTATTATTATTTTAATCTTTAGTTCCACTGTATGTCTGTCACAATACATACACTAGTTGAATAGCTGTTGAAAGAACTGAGTGCTGACATACCTTATCTATAATACAGGTGTAGCCTGAGAGAGCAGTTACTACTCACCTGGTGAATATTTGAGAGCATGGGGTAAAAAGAGAACTAGGTCATTTCTGTACCATGTGTGTTTCTCTTACCTTTTTCTTTTAGGTATATACATTCTTCTCTGGCTGTGGTGGTGCTACTTGTAATCCCAGCATTTGGGAGGCTGAGACAGGAGGATCGTGGGTTTACAGCCAGCCTCAGCTACTTAGGCCCTCCACAACTCAGTGAGACCATGCTTCAAAGAATAAAATAGGGCTGGGTACATAGCTCAGAGGTAGAATACCCCTGGCTTCCATCACCAGCACCACAAATAAATGAATGAATAAATAAAGTATTTGAGTGCTGATGGGAAGGATCTGGAAAGTCAGAGAGGGCGATGTTGACAGTATTGCTAGAATGCAGTAATGATAAAGCCCGACTGGGATAATTGTTCTTTTTTTTTTTTTTTTTCGTGGTGGTACTGGGGGTGGAATCCAGAGGCTTTCTACCTCCGGGCTACACTCCCAGAACTATTTTATATTTGGAACAGGGTCTCACTAAGTTGCTGAGAGCCTCACTAAGGAGCTGAGGCTGGCTTCGAACCTGTGTAAGCCGCGGGGATTACAAACATGCACACGCACACACACACACATACACGCACACACACACATACACACACACACACACACACACACACACACACACACACCCCGGTGATAATTGTTCTTTGATAGGAAGAAGTATTGGATAGGAAAGCTCTGTAATCTGGAAGGATTTCCAGCCAGCCTCCCTACTTAGGCTGAGGAGTGGGTGTAGGTGCTGATAGTTTGGGAATTGATGGCTGGCCGAGGAGGTTTCTCTGGATTTTAATATTCTGTTTCTTCGTCTAGTGGGACAGATCCTTTGTGGGATGGAAGTTAGGTTTGGGGCGCCACGGGACGGGAAGGAGCATTCAGCACAGACCATACACATTCTTGGAAGCTTTGAAAGCCTAGTGGAGTTTGATTTTGAGACATTGTACATGGGCCCGTGAGAACTATAAACATAAAGATGGAAGAGCAGAAACTATTCAACTCTTATCTTTGCTTCTTATTTTTCTATTTATTTATTTAATACTTGGGAATTGAACCCAGGGGCGTTTGACCTCTGAACTACAACCCCAGCTCTTTATTTATTTTTGCGGTACTGGCGATGGAACTCGGGACATTCTGTCTCCGAGCTACACACCCAGCTGATATTTTATTCTTTGAGACAGGGTCTCACTGAGTAGCTGAGGCCTCACTGAGTAGCTGAGGCTGTCCACCAACTGCGATCCTCCGGTCTCAGCCTCCCGAGTGCTGGGATGACAAGCGCGCACACCATGCCGGGCTTCTGTTTTTATTTTGAAACAGATTCCTGCTAAGTTGATGAGAGTTTCACTACTTGTGGAGGATATCCTCAAGCCTGTGATCCTCCTGTCTCAGCCTCCCACGTACTGGGATCACAGATGTGAGCCCCCAAGCCCGACTTCATGTTACTGTTGCTTATTTTTTTGTGACAGTGGAACTGAACCCAGAAGCATTCTTCCGTGGGACTGCATCCCAGCCCTTTTTACATTTTTATTCTGAAGTGGTTTCTCTGGGTCGCTGTGAGTCTCACTGCGTGCTGAGGCTGTCCTTGAACGTTCAACCCTCCTATTTCCGCCTCCCAAATCCTGGGATTACAGGCATGCGCCACACTTGGCTTCACATTATTTTAAATCTGAAGTCTAGGGGCTGGTGGCAGAGCTCAGTGAGAGACTGCCTGCCTGGCCTGTGTGAGGCCCCAGGCCGCTCTCCAACACTACAAGAAGAAAAGACTGTACAGGTCTGGGGTCTAGAGCCCTCCGGACAGTACTGTCTTGGGAGCAGGTGTTTTGCCACAGCTCGCTCGCTTCCCTGCGCTGCCTGGGAGGAGGCCCTACCAAATGAGGCCCGGAGGGGTTTCCGTGCTCTCGAGGCCGGGCCTGGAGGGCACCGCAGCGCCTGTGGTGAGGGCAGAGTTGGGTGGCGCTTGTGAGATAGTGAGCTGGAAAATCGTAGACCCATGGCCTATCTCATTTTGACTTGTAGAGCTTAGATCTTGCAATAATCTGTTAGTTGAATAGCTTGACTTTTCAGTAAGATAATTGTTCTAAAACACAAATTGGAAAAAAAATGTAACAGATTCTGAGCTCCACCTAAAAGAGGCAGGTTAAAGTAACACATTTTACTCTAACCTGGTTTAAATTCTTTTTTGCAGGTCTGGGGATGGAACCCAGGGGCATTCGACCTCCGAGCTACACCCCCTGCCCTATTTTTTATTCTTTATATTGAAACCGGGTCTCACTGAGTTGCCGAGGGCCTCACTTAGTGGCTGAGGCTGTCGCGAACCGCGATCCTCTGATTTCACCCTCCCAAATGTTGGGATTACAAGCATGCTCCACCACTCTCAGTTTAAAAATTTTTTTAAACTTAAAAACAGGCTGAGCATAGTGGTGTATGCTTGTAATCCCAGGCTGAGACAGGATTGTGGTTCACATTCAGCCTTAGCTACTTAATGAGGTCCTCTGCAATTTAGTGAGACCCTGTTTCAAAATAAAGAATAAAAAGATAGGACAGGGGGTATAGCTCAGAGATTGAATGCCCCTGGGTCCCATCCTCAGACCAGCAAAAAAATAAAAAATAAAAAAATAAAAAAATAGAGCCAGGCATGATGGCACACACTTGTGATCCCAGGATTCCGGAGGCTGAGACAGGAGGATCGGGGTTTGTGGACAGCCTCGGCTACTTAGTGAGGCCCTCCGCAACTCAGTGAGACCCGGTTTCAAAATAAAAAATATAAAAATAGGGCCAGGGATAGAGCTCGGAGGTAGAATGTCCTGGGTTTCATTCCCGGTACTATAGATAGGTAGATAGGCAGGCAGGCAGGCCGGCTGGCCTGGGGTATCTCAGAGGTAGAGCATGCTTGGGGTCGATCCCCAGTACCACCAAAAAAGGGAAAAAAGAAAAAAGATCACTTTAATAGAAGAATGGTCAGAAGCGAGGCGGTTCTCAGAGAAGGTCAGTGTGCTGTAGGCGACGCCCGTGAGGCCGGGGTCATCTAGTGTCAGTCCTCATTTGTCTTTAGCTCCAGGCACAGTCGACATGAATTCTATAGTCAGGCTCATACACTTGTTGAATAAATGAAATACACAAGTAAGACTGGTTTTTGGTTTTTGCCTCTTGGTGTCTCGCTTTTTTTATTTTATTTTATTTTTTTGCAGGTCTGGGGATGGAACCCAGGGACATTCTACCTCTGGGCTACACCTCCAGCCCTATTCTTTATTTTTTATTTAATTAATTAATTAATTAATTTTTATTTTTTGGTGATACTGGGGTTCCTGGAAACCCTTCTACCTCCGGGCTACACTCCAGACTTATTTTTTATATTTTATTTGGAAACAGGGTCTCTTAAGCCAGCACGGCTGGTTTCAAACCAGCCTCTGCTTCTCAACTATTGGGATTGCAGGTGTGTATCATTGTACCCAGCTAATATCTATCTATCTATCTCTCTCTCTCTCTCTCTCTCTCTCTCTCTCTCTCTCTGGTTTTTTGGTTGTTTTTTTTTTTGGTGGTACTGGGGGTAGAACCCAGAGGCTTTCTACCTCCGAGCTATACTCCGAGACCTATTTTATACTTTATTTGGAAACAGGGTCTCACTCAGTCGCTGAGAGCCTCACTAAGTAGCTGAGGCTGGCTTTGAACCTGTGCGCTCCTCCTGTCTCAGCCTCCCAAGCGCTGGGATTACAAGTGTGCGCCACCACGCCCGGCTAATCTCATTTCTTTTATATGATTCTTTTTTTGTGTGGAATGGGCATGGAACCCATTCTACCTCCAAGCTATACCCCCAGCACTATTTTTTTATTCTTTATTTTGAGACAGGGTCTCGCTGAGTTGCAAAGGGCCTCACTAAGTAGTAGCTGAGGGTATCCTTGAACTGCCTTCGCTATTTTATTGTCTTCATCTTCGGCAACATAGGATAAGTACTTAAAACTTTTTTTGGGAGGGTTACTGGGGATTTGAACCCAGGAGCATTCTACCTCTAAGCTATACCCCCTGCCCTATTTTTTTTATTCTATATTTTGAAACAGGGTCTCACTAAGCCGTGCGTGGCTGTGCACGCTTGTAATCCCAGTACTTGGGAGGCTGAGACAGGAGGATCACACAGGTTTGAAGCCAGCCTCAGCTACTTTAGTGAGGCTCTTTGCAACTCAGTGAGACCCTGTTTCAAAATATAGAATAAAAAAAAGAATAAAAAATGGGGCTGGGGTATAGCTCAGAGGTAGAATGTCCCCCTGGGTTCCATCTCCAGTACAAGAAAGAAATAGGCAGACAGACAGACAGACAGAGAAAGACAGTCAGTCTCACTGAGGCTGGCTGCAAACCCATTTTGTTTTTTATTTTGACACAGGGTCTTACTAACTTGGGGAGGGCTTCACTAAGTTGCTAAGGCTGGCTGTGAACCTGCGATCCTCCCATCTTAGCCTCCCAAGTACTGTAATTACCAGTGTGCACCACCGTATCCATCTATAAAAATATTTTATTGTTATTATGAAATGAAATATATTCTTCCCCATTGAATTGGACTTGCAGACTGATAAAATCCCGTGTGTCTTTGGGCATATCTTCGGCTCTTGTGTTTTGATGGGCTTCTCAGGTTCGTACCGTCATGCCTGTGTGTGTAGGAGTATGGGGCTGGTATCAAACCCAGGGCTGCACACATGCCAGGCAGTGTTCTACTACTGAGCTACACCTTCAGCCCTTCTTAGATTTTGAGTCAGGGTCTTGCCGATCGCTGGGGCTGACCTCACCTGTGTGACCCCGTCTCTGTCTCCTGAGTAGCTGGGATTACGGACACGTGCCGCTGTGCCTGGCCAGCTGATAAGGTTTTCGTTGTAGTTGCTGCTGCTCCGTGTCATACTTGTAATACTAGGTACGTATTTAGGTGGTTGCTTGCACCCTTTGAGAGCTGTATTCACCCTGACTTGCCACCTGTTTTCTTAGTATGTGTGTGCTATCAATCAAGGCCACTCTCTTGCGTAACCCAGGACATTTATCACAGTTGAGAAGCTTAACACTGATGGGACCTTGTGAAATGTCACCTACATTCAACGTTCCCAGCTTATCTAATAATGTCCTTTTAAGCATCCTTGTCCCCAGTGCAGGATCTAGGGAATAAGGGCCATGTGTTACATTCGGAAATGTTTCCTTGAACGTAGAAGTCATCTCCAGTCCCCGCCTCTATATTGATCTCAGGATACTCTTGTTTCTTAAAGAGTCAGATCGGTTTTGCAGAATGGTCTTAAATTAGGCTTGTTTATTTGCAGACTACCTATATAGTATGTCTTTTTAAGAGGGGTTACTAGGGACTGAACCCAGGGTACTCTACCTCTGAGCTACACCCTCAGCCCTATTTTGTTTTTAATTTTGAAACATAACCTTGATAAGTTGCTGAGGCTGACCTCAAACCTGTGACCTCCTGTCAGCCTCCCCAAACACTGGGATTAGAAGACGTTCCCAGATGTATGTGTCTGCACTGTATCACCTTTGGAGGCACCCGATGTCAGTTTCTTCTGTATTTACATTTTTTGGTTACCTGACTAAGAGCAATGTTTACTTTATTTCTCTGTTCTAAAGATCTTTTCTCGTTGGGCGTGGTGGCACACACTTGTAATCCCAGCATTCGGGAGGCTGAGACCAGAGGATCGCGGTTCGCGGACAGCCTCAGCTACTTAGTGAAGCCCCCCCCCCCCGCAACTTAGTGAGACCCTGAATCAAAATAAGGAATAATATGGCAGGAAGTGTAGCTTGGAGGTCAAATACCCCTGGGTTCCATCCCCAGACCTGCCCCCCAAAAAAGATCTTTTCTCTTTATGGTTAATTATGCTGTAATACCAAATGTCCTAACTCTCCAGATTTTTCACCAAATGGGTTCATTGATACAGTCATCGATGATTAATTACTACTTTAGGGTAACTGTACTTCCCTGCCACAGGCTGGAATCTGCTATTTCTCCAAGGAGTTTTTTTTCCGTTTAGTGCAAAATAACATTAGAAATCAAAATGCAGCCAGGCATGGTGGCGCACACTTATAATCCCAGCCCCAGCATTCAGGAGGCTGAGACTGGAGGATCGCGGTTCGCGGCCAGCCTCAGCTACTTAGTGAGGCTCTCTGCCACTCAGTGAGACCCGGTTTCAAAATAGAGAATAAAAAATAGGGCTGGGGTGTAGCTTGGAGGTCGAATGCCCCTGGGTTCTGTCCCCAGACCCGCAAAAAAAGAAAAAGAAAAAGGGATCTGCAGGTGCCGGAGGCGCCCTTGCCGTGGTTTGTCGTGTTTCTGCATCAGTGAACAGGCCAGCATACACATACATGTGTACCTACTGAGCCCAGAGCTCACCATGTGGCTGGGAGCCCCGGGGTCTTTCTCTCCTTACTCTGTTTCTCCCTCTGTCATAGCAAGATCTGTGGTTCCCCTAAGCTCTCATTTTTTTAAACTACTCGTTTGTTCAGTCTGTAGCAGTGAAATTGCTACACCGTCGTCAACACTGTCATCACCACTAAGCATCGACCCTACTAAGTAAAGTTGAAGAATGCTTTGCAGTGTTTCTGTCCATAAAGGGTGTTTTTTTTTTTTTTTTTTTTTCGGTACTGGGGGTGGAACCCAGGGGTATTCCACCTTCAAGCTACACTCCCGGCCCTATATTTGGCTATTTATTTATTTATTTATGGTGGTACTGGGGTTCTACCTCTGGGCTACACTCCCAGACCTATTTCACATATATATATATTTTTTTTCTGAATGCCCCTGGGTTTCACCCCCAGACCTGCAAAAAATAAAAATAAAAAAATTAAAAATTAAAAAATTAAATTAAAAAATAAAAGAGGAAACATTGAATTCCATAACTTTCATTGCCAAGGGGGGGGAATATATATATATATATATATATTTTTTTTTATGGTACTGGGGTTCCTGGAAGCCCTTCTACCTCTGGGCTACACTCCCAGACCTATTTTTACATTTTTATTTGGAAACAGGGTCTCCTAAGCCAGCGCGCGCGGCTGGCTTTGAACCTGCGTGATCCTCCTGTCTCTGCCTCCCAAGCACGGGGATTACAAGCGTATATATATTTTTTGGAAACAGGTTCTCTTAAGCCACCGAGGCTGGCTTCGAACCAGCACAATCCTCCTGTCTCTATCTCCTAAGCGTGGGGATTACAAGCATGAGGCACTACGCCTGGCTGTTCTTTATTTCTTATTTATTTATTTATTTATTTATTTATTTATTTATTTATTTATTTATTTATTTATTTTGTGGTGCTGGGGATGGAGTCCAGTGGCATTCCATCTCTGAGCTACATCCCAGCCCGATTTTTTATTCATTATTTTGAAACAGGCTCTCACTGAGTTGCAGAGGGCCTCACTAAGTAGCTGAGGCTGTCTTCAGACGAGTCCTGATCCTCAGGTCTTAGCCTCCTGAATGTTGGGATTACAAGTGTGCACCGCCACCACCACCAACGCAGACTTCATCAAGTATTATGTGTAATGAATGTATCAATTTAACTTACTTATTTAATGTGCACTTGAAAGAGTCTATAAATAGTAAAAATGTTTAATCTATTTAGGGCTGGGGACGCCTCTCAGTGGTAGAGCAGCTGCCTGGCTTGTGAAAGGGCCTGGGCTTTGTCTCCAGCACTGCAAAAACAAACAAACAAATAAATAATAGTTTAAAAAAAATGGGTCCGGTGGATTTTGTTATGATGTAACAGTGAGCTCATTTTCATTGAATTCTTTTTCCCTACAATAATTGCACGTGTCCTGAGGGATAAGCTATAAAATAGTTTTGCCTCAGTCGTTATGAAGTAAAGATGCTTCATAGGGACTCACGTTTACACTGTTAATTTAAGTGATTCTCAGATTACTGAATTTACTGGTTTGGAGGAAAAACTATGTTAGGCAGAGACATTGATGTTCAGAAACACATGAGGAAAAAGTGGAATCCTTAAGTTAGCTACAAAAATAAATCAGAAGGAAAAATAAAAGAGCTACAACTGGGATATTATTATATAAGCAATCAGTTAACTTAATTCTGAGCATCCGAGCAGCTTAGTTTAAAAGAGGAAGCCGGGTGTGGTGGCGCACGCTTGTCATCCCAGCCTTTGGGAGGCTGAGACCTGGAGGATCACGGTTCGCGGACGGCCTCAGCTACTTAGTGAGGCCCTCCGCAACTCAGTGAGACCCTGTTTCAAAATGAAGAATAAAATATAGGGCAGGGGGTGTAGCTCGGAGATCGAATGCCCCTGGGTTTCACCCCCAGACCCGCAAAAAAAAAGAAAAAATAGGGCCGGGTGTGGTGGCGCACGCTTGTAATCCCTGCGCTTGGGAGGCAGAGACAGGAGGATCGCGCAGGTTTGAAGTCAGTCGCGTGCGCTGGGTTAGGAGACCCTGTTTCCAAATAAAAATGTAAAAATAGGTCTGGGAGTGTAGCCCGGAGGTAGAAGGGCTTCCAGGAACCCCAGTACCACCACCAAAAATAAAAAATAAAAAAAATAAAAAAAATAAAAAATAAAAAATAAATTAAAAAAATAAAAGAGGAAACATTGAATTCCATAACTTTCATTGCCAAGAAAACAAAATTTCTTTAGTGTTAAATCACAGAAAGAGTTTTATTCTTGGAATGACACCATTTTTACAAGCAAGCATTTTCTTTCTTTGATTTTTTTTTTAATGGGGTCTCACTAAAGCGAACCTGCTGTTAGCTTTCAGCGTGGCTTACTGCGGGCTACATTGAAATAACTGTGTATTGGTGGGACGCCACCACACCTGGCTTACACGGGTATTTCTTGAACAATTGTCTTAGTACTGTGGGATACGTAATATTAAGTAATCATTTGAACACGTGTTCTGGTTTTTCAGGGTGTTTGTCTTTTTGGGGGGGACTCAGTCTGGGGCCTTGCACGTGCTCTACCACTGAGCCACACCCCTGGTTGATCTTTCAGGATTTGAATTTAGGAGATTTTAAGGGAACTGGAAGTTAGCATACCCTTGAAACTTGCCCGTGAGACTTGGCCGTTTGGACTCTGCGTAACTGTGTACTGGTAGCATTGTGGCTCTAGAGGCCTGAAACTTGATTGTTGGTGTTATAAAATAAAATAGTTGGTCCAGATGTGCTAGGTGATAATCTTTTGTTTTTTTCCTCCGAATACTCAAGTGTTGATGTTTTATGGTATCCATTAATAAAAGACTGAATACTTTTTACGGTTCTGTGGTTCACTAAGTACTAGAGAAACCAAACCATAGGATTTCTATATAAGCTTGCTGCAATACTATATAAATAAGGAACAACTTGATATACAGTTGAAACCCTTAAACACGCTCTTTCCTGCTGACATTAAATTGCTTTATTTGCATGATTCTAAATTGTGCAAATCAGGAAGTTTTATTTTGGGATGTTTGCTTTTATACTAACGACTGAAAAGTCTTCCAAAGAGTGTATTCGTTTTGCTGACCATTCTGATTTCATAATTAAAGTTTTCCTCAAACTTGATTGACTCCAGTTTTCTGATACGGTTTAAATTGTAGGCTAGAAATGTTCCACAGGTATAACCTGTTCTCTCTCTAGCCTGCCATGGGATTTTACATTTTTTTAAAGCGAAGTCAAGACAGATGATTTCATCTGTCTCCAGGGAAAGGTGTGAGGCGTGTTTTTCGTAGTCCCTCGTGGGTTTGACGGCCTTTGCCAGCATTGTCTGCTTAGCCACGCTCCCTGCGGCCGCCACTCAGCCGTGTCCCTTGGTTTGTTCAGTGAAGGTACAAACACTGTCATGCTTGTACAAATGACACTCCATTTTCCCCACCTCAAAGGACCTTTTCTTTTCCAATACAGATTTCAGTTAAAGTTACTAACCCACGTTAATTTTAGAGCCTATCACTGAAAGCCTCAGTGTTGCCGTTTATTGAGGTGTTCATTGAAATACTAATATATTTAGAGCAGAAATGTCGTTTTTTAGGGACTCTAGAGCAACAGCAAAGCTGAGGTCAAACTGCCGTAAGGATGGACACCAAGGAAGCTGTGTTTGGGACAGAAAGAAATCGAGATAAGGTAGATGCGAAGGAGAGGAAGAACCGGCCCTGGGCGGGCGGGGTGGGGTGCTTCTGCCTCTGAGAGCGAAGGCCAGGCTTCTGCAGAGCCGGTCAGGAGGGCGTCTCGGGAACACTGAAGGCTGGGCCCTCGGAGCGCAAGGTTGACCTGACTCTTAGCCAGCCGAGTCCTCTAGACATGGACAAGGTTGGGCTGGGGTGTGTAGCTCAGCAGCAGAGCACTTGCCTCGTGTGTGCCAGGCCCTGGGTTCAGCTTCCAGCATCATGCACACACAAAAGTAAGCGTTTTGATGGGGGAGGGTCTATATTCTGGATTCGTATTTTCTTTTCGGATAGTTGTAGAAGACACTGTTGGTATGAGTTGATAAAAACACTGCCAAAGTATGCCTGTTGTTATTTGGAAGTCGGAAGGGAATCTTTTATTGCAGTTTTAAACTGATGAAATCAGCTCAGAAAATGTGGTTTTCACTTTTATTTTTGTGATGCAAAGATTGTGTTTGTCTTCATAGCAACATGAACCGTGAAGACCGGAATGTGCTGCGTATGAAAGAACGGGAAAGGCGGAACCAGGAGATTCAGCAGGGCGAGGACCCCTTCCCACCCAGCTCCCCCCTCTTTGCCGAGCCCTACAAAGTTGTAAGTTGCTCTTCTAAGGTTTTGGCGGGAGTTGATACTGAGGATTTAACTAAGGGTGTTCTACCTCCGACCTACACCCAGCCCTATTTTTTATTCCTTTTTCTTTGAAAACAGGGTCTTCCTAAGTTACATAGGGCCTCACTAAGTAGCTGAGGCTGGCCATGAGCCTGTGATCCTCCTGTCTCGGCCTCCAAGCACTGGGGTTACAAGAGTGTGCCACCACACCCAGCCTATTGTATTTTTTCTTTTGAAGCAGGGTCTCATTAAGTTGCTGAGACTGGCCAAGACCTTGTGATCCTGTCTCAGTCTCTCCTGTGCTAGGATTACAGGTGTGTGCTACTACTCCCGCTCCTCCTTTGAGTTTTCTCCCCCACCTACACGACATTTTTTATTTTTAAAATGTTAATTTTTATATTAGAAAACAATTCTTAGTTTGAATACCATTTTCTATTTTTTCTTTCCTCTAAATTGAACTCACCCTTTTCAAGCTGGCTTTTTTGTGTATAACATGCAAGTGGAAAAGTGCACAGCAGTTTTCACCTATAACCAGTCTCAGATCAAGCACTAGAGTGTCAGCCGGGCGTGGTGGCGCACTTGCAGTCCCGGTACTTTGGAGGCTGAGACAAGAGAATCACCGGTTCGCGGCCAGCCTCAGCTACTTAGCGAGGTCCCCTGCAACTCAGTGAGATCCTGTTTCAAAATAAAGAATAAAAAACAGGGCTGGGGGGTAGCTTGGAGGTAGAGTGCCCCTGAGTTCCATCCCCAGTACTGCAAAAATAAAAAAAAATAAAAACTGAACTAGACTGTTACCAGCACCTGCAAGTCCTCGAGCCCCTCCCACTGCTGTGATCTGAATTGGCCCCAGTACTGGCCTGAGCGCTCTTGGCTGGACGGCTGGGGCGGCACTCAGGCGTTCTCGGGCAGTATGATCGTCTGCTGTCTCCTACGGGTTCTTTGGTGATGGCGTTGATCAGAGACGGCGGTTTCACGGGTTTTCGTTTCTCCCTCCTTGCTATTTGCTTACTGAGCGTTGCCTATCAGTGTGTGAAAACTGTGCCTTCAGTATCGTGTCCTTTCTCTGGTGTTACAGACCACATTCTCTGATTTTTTTTCTTCTAGTGCATTTAATGTCCAAGTAGCTACCAGATCTGTATTTTTTTTGGGGGGGGGGGCGGGTCTGGGATGGAACCCAGAGGCATTCGACCTCTGAGCTCCACCCCCTGCCCAGTTTTTTATTCTTTATTTTTGAAACAGGGTCTCACTGAGTTGTGAAGGGCCTCACTAAGCAGCTGAGGCTGTCCGTGAACCACGATCCTCCGGTCTCTGCCTCCCGAATGCTGGGATTAAGTGTGTGCCACCACACCCAGCTCTTAAAGCATGTTTTGTTTTGTTTTGTTTTCCTCTAACACTTCTGTTCAGTAACCTGAATCAGCTGCTGCTTTTATACTTTTATTATGCCTCATTTGAGATTACAACACGGAATTGACTGAAATGAAATTCAGTCAAATCAAATGTTAGAAAAACATCATGGCCACTAGAATCTCATTAGCATCACCTTTTTTTTTTTTTTTTTTTTTTTTTTTTGCAGTCTGGGGATGGAATGGAATCCTGGGGAATTTAACCTCCAAGCTATACCCCTCAGCCCTATTTTTTATTCTTTATTTTGAAACAGGGTCTAAGTTGTAGAGGGCCTCACTAAGTAGCTGAGGCTGGCTGCAAACCTGAGATCCTTCTGTCTCAGCCTCCCAAGTACAAGGATTACATGCGTGCGCCACCACGCCTTGCTTGTTTTATTTATTTATTTTATTTATTTATTTATTTTGTAGTACTGGGGATGGAACCCAAGGGCATTGTGCCTGTGAGCTATACCCCTAGCCCTATTTTTTTCAGCCCTATTTTTTAGTCTATTTATTTATTTATTTATTTATTTGTGTGGTACTGGAGGTGGAACCCAGGGGCTTTCTACCTCCAGGCTATACTCCCAGACCTATTTTATATTTTATTTGGAAACAGAGTCTCACTAAGTAGCTGAGGCTGGCTTTGAACCTGTGCCATCCTCCTATCTCAGCCTCCCAAGCGCTGGGATTACAAGCATGTGCCACCAGGCCCAGCTATTTTTATTTTTAGACCAGGGTTCTTAAGTTGCCCCAGGCTGGCCTCAAACTTGAGGTCCTCCTGCTTCGGCCTCTTGAACTGCTGGGGTCACAGTATGCCCCACTGCCCAGCTAAATAGTAGCACTTCTGACAACGCTAGTAGTCAGCTGTAGTGGCCGTGATGTTTCCATTTGACTTGACTGGATTTCATTCCAGCTGTTCATTTATTTAAGAGTTTACACTTGGCGTGATAGCAGTAGCACTGTGTATTGTAGCAGCAATGACCATGGTTGGTTCATAGCATAAGATTGAAAGTGCACTGGACCTCTCTCTAGGTGAAGTGTTAAGTCAACACAGGCTCTCTTCCTGTGCCCACCAGCTCACCCGTGCAGCAGCTGGTGTTTATAGGAACCACCGGTGTGTGTGCTCGAGCCAGTAGCCAGGGCTTGGAGGGACTTTGAATTTAAAGGCCGTCTTACTGACATCATGTAGGTGAATGTGACACAAAACCTGCAGTTAGAGATTGGGGATTAGAGTAGAGAACAAAGGCATATAGGAAAAAATCAAGAACTCTCTCTAGAGTCTTCGAACCAGACGCCATTTATTTTGTAAGGATAGTGTAGCATATTGGATTTGTTTTCTGATGCTGATGTCTGTCTGTCTGTCTGTCTGCCTGCCTTTCTTTCTTTCTTTCTTTCTTTATTTATTTATTTATTGGTGATACTGGGGATGGAACCCTTCTACCTCTGGGCTACACTCCCAGACCTATTTCATATTTTTATTTGGAAGCAGGGTCTCTTAAGCCAGCGAGGCAGGCTTTGAACCTGCATGATCCTCCCGTCTCCGCCTCCCAAGCGCGGGGATTACAAGCGTGCCCACCACGCCGGCTCTGATGTCTTTCAGTAGCTGTATATTTATCTGTCTTATTCAGTAGGGTCAAGCACTCCAAAGTTATTGATATTTATCAATCTCAAAATAAATAATAGTGGTTCAGTCTTGCATTCTTCATAATATAATCAGTAAATATTCCTCAGTATGTGTGAAATGAAAGAATCCTAATGCTTATAGACATCTTACCTTCTTAGTACCCAAGAAAAATTCTTTGAAACTTACGGCACTAACTTTAAAAGCTGGATCATTCAGTGGTCAGAGTTAATAACCAGGATTAAAAATGTTATCAGTTTTCTTTCTTTCTTTCTTTCTTTCTTTCTTTCTTTCTTTCTTTCTTTCTTTCTTTCCCTCCCTCTCTCCTTCCCTCCCTCCCTCCCTCCCTCTTTCTCTTTCTTTCCAGTACTGGGATGGAACCCAGAGTCATTCTAACTCCAAGCTATACCTCCAGCCCTATTTCTTATTTCTTTTTTTTTTTTTTTATTGGTGGTACTGGGGGTGGAACCCAGTGGCTTTCTACCTCCAGGCTATACTCCCAGACCTATTTTCTATTTTATTTGGAAACAGGGTCTCACTAAGTTGCTGAGAGCCTCACTAAGTAGCTGAGGCTGGCTTCGAACCTGTGCGATCCTCCTGTCTCAGCCTCCCAAGAACGGGGATTACAAGCGTGCGCCACCACACCCAGCTTCTTATTTCTTATTTTGAAACCAGGTCTCACTGTGTTGAAAGGGCCTCACTAAGTAGCTGAGGCTGTCTGTGAGCCATGATCCTTCTGGCTCAGCCTCCCAAATGCTGGGATTACAAGCGTGCGCTACCATGCCTGTCTCTCTGTTTTCCATGTTTAATTTGTTGAGATTTGTATTAACTCTGAAGTCACAATAGCAGAATAAATTAAAATAACAAAACAGTTGGGAGCTCAGCATTGTGGTACGAGCTTGTTTATAATCCCAGTACTTGGGAGGCTGAGACAGGAGGCTTGCAGGTTTATAGCCAGCCTCAGCTACTTTGAGAGACTCTCCATAACTTAAACCCCTTTTCAAAATAAAAAATAAAGCAGGGTGTGGTGGCTCATGCTTGTAATCCCAGCACTTCGGAGGCTGAGACAGGAGGATAGCACAGGTTCAAAGCCAGCCTCAGCAACTTAGTGAGACCCTGTTTCCAAATAAAGTATATATTTAAAAAATAGGCCTGGGAGTATAGACCTGAGGTAGAAAAGCCCCTGGGTTCCACCCCCAGTACCACAAAAAATAAAGAGTTAACAAACGGTTGGGTATTCCTTACTTCACTAAAGTTTTGTTTGTACTCCTAACTGTAACATTGGATTGAGTACCCAAATGTCAGTGTTAGGGAGCAGGCCTGAGAATTTTACAGGACAGGACAGGACAGCTTGCTTTTCTGTTCTTCAGGACTTGTGCTGCACGTTCTAATACATTTATTGGTGAGATCCGGGGTCTCGTTTCCTCCTTGGCCACCCCACCCCTCATGCTGGGGTTGAGCCCAGGGCCTTACACATCCTGGATAAGCACTGGCTGCTGAGCTCCATCCTCAGCCTTTGCCCGTAGGTACCCCTGAGTGTTTAAGAGGATGTACGTGGAGCCGGGCACAGTGGCAGAGGCCTGCTACCCAGCACTTGGAGGCTGAGGCAGTCGGATCTTGGTTCCAGGCTGCTGTACAATGACTAAGGAGATCCTGTTTCCACATAAAGGAGTAAAAAGGCTGAGGGTGTAGCTCAGAGGTAGAGCGCCTCTGGATTCGAGCCTCAGTCCCCCCACACACGTACAGAAAGCAGAGTATATACCTGGAGTAGTTTGTGTCTGGATGGTAACTCTGTTAGGGGTCCAGCCTCCCTTTGAAAGCCCCTTCCATTTGGAGGTCAGGAAGTCCGTTTAGAAGCATATTTTATTCCTGGCCATATTAATAGTATAACCCTCCTTGTTTTTGCAGACTAGCAAGGAAGATAAGTTATCAAGTCGTATTCAGAGCATGCTTGGAAACTACGATGAAATGAAGGAGTTCATCGGAGACAGAGCACTGCCAAAGCTTCTTGCGCTTCCCAAGCCTGCGCTGCCGTCCACGGCAGACGAAAAGTCCAACCCAAATTTCTTTGAACAGAGACATGGGGGCTCTCACCAGAGCAGCAAGTGGACTCCAGTAGGACCCGCGCCCAGCACTTCTCAGTCTCAGAAGCGGTCCTCGGGGCTGCCGAGTGGCCAGGGCAGCCAGCGGGGCACGGGCGGGAGCGCCTCCGGCGGCCAGAGGCACGACCGCGACTCCCACGGCAGCAGCCGCAAGAAAGGGCAGCATGGGGCGGAGCACTCCAAAGCCCGCGCCGCCAGCCCTGGGAAGCCGCAGGCCGCGGCCTCACTAGGCCACTCCCGGCCCCATGGGAGTGACCACCACGCCAAGGAGCACCAGCGCGCCAAGTCCCCGCGGGATGCAGACGCCAGCTGGGACTCCCCCTCCCGCGTCCCCTTCTCAAGTGGGCAGCACTCGAGTCAGTCCTTCCCGCCTTCGTTGATGTCCAAGTCCAGTTCAATGCTCCAGAAACCCACTGCCTACGTCCGGCCCATGGACGGACAGGAGTCCGTGGAGGCAAAGCTGTCCTCGGAGCACTACGGCGGCCAGTCCCATGGCAACAGCGTGACGGAGCTCAAGTCCAGCGGCAAAGCCCACCTCACCAAACTGAAGATACCCTCCCAGCCGCTCGATGTAAGCCTCACCTAGGGCCCGCAGCGTTGACCCCGGGTGACTAGAGAGCCTGAACCTTGCCGCGAGAGTACAGGGCAGCGGGCGTGGCGGCGCGCACTTGTGAACCCAGTACTTGGGAGGCTCAGACAGGATCGGGGTTCACAGCCAGCCTCAACTACCTAGTGAGGTTCTCTGCAACTTAGACCCCCTTTTCAAAATAAAGAATAAAAAATCAGACTAGGGGTATAGTTCAGAGGTAGAATGCCCCTGGGTTCAATCCCCAGCACCACCAAAAAGGAAAAAATAAATCAGTAAGGGGTATCAAAGTTTAAAGATGAAAAAAAGAAAAAGGTTTAAGGAAAGACCTGTCAGTTGACTCCCAAGTGAACCCATAGAGCTGTGCGATTCCCCTCTTGGAAGACAGAGAAGATGTCATTCTTGGTTTGTAAATTCTAAAATAAGTCAGTTATAGAATAAAAGCATGACCCACCAATACCTTAGATTTCCTCCTTTTGATTTTTACAAAATAACATAGCCTGCAGCTTCTTTTTTGTTTGCTTGTTTCTTTTCTACCTCCGGGCTACACTCCCAGACCTATTTTATACTTTATTTGGAAACAGGGTCTCACTGAGTTGCTGAGAGCCTCACTCAGTAGCTGAGGCTGGCTTCGAACCTGCGCGATCCTCCTGTCTCAGCCTCCCAAGTGCTGGGATTACAAGCGTGCGCCACCATGCCCAGCTGTTTTTGTTTTTAAGAACATTAACTTTTGTGTGTATAATGGTGGAGATAGAACCCAGAGGCTTCTAGCCCCAACCCTATTTTATATTTTATTTGGAAACAGTCTCCCTAAGCTGCTAACAGCTTCACTAAGTTGCTTGAGTCTGGCTTTACCACACCTGGCTAACTTCTGTTTTTAGTTATGCCATGGATAATATGTGGGCGTGACTCCTGCTTGGGGCTTTGGGTTCGTGGAATGGTAATGTTGTAGAGTCTGGATGCATCCTTTTTAAATTAAAGAATTGAAGTGGCCAGATAAGGTGGCACACGCTGTAATCCCAGCACTTAGGAGGCTGAGACAGGAGGATCACAGGCTTGCAGTCAGCCTCGGCAACTTAGTAAGGACCTCAGAAACCTTATAGTAAGACCCTATTTCAAAATGAGGTGTGCATCTCTGAGGTAGAATGGCCCTGGGTCCAATCCCAAGCACCCCGACACACACACACACACACGACAGTTACAACAACTGTGAACTCAAACAGTATTTAAAAGAACCAGTCCGGGCGTGGTGGTGCATGCTTGTAACCCCAATACTTGGGTTCGCAGTCAGCCTCTGCTACTTAGTGGCCCTCCTCAACTGAGTGAGACTCTGCTTCAAAATAAACAATAAAAACAATTGGGCTGGGGATGTTGCTTAGAGGTAGAATACCCGTGGGTTCAATTCCCAGCACTGCAAAAAGTTAAAAAGTTAAATAAATAAATAAATAAATAAAACCAAAGAAGTAAACATTGATTGTGGAATAGCTGACCTTTTTTTTTTTTTTTTTTTTTTTGAGGTACCGGGGATGGAACCCAGGGGCATTATACCCCCAAGCTACACCCCCATCCCTACTTTTTAGTCTTATTTATTTATTTATTCTGTGGTACTGAGGGTGGGACCCAGGGGCTTTCCTACCTCCGGGTTATACTCCCCGACCTATTTTTTTATGTTTTATTTAGAAACAGGGTCTCATCTCACTGAGTTGCAAAGGGCCTCCCTCCTCACTAAGTAGCTGAGGCTGTCTGTGAACCGCGACCCTCTGGTCTCAGCCTCCCGAATGCTGGGATTACAAGAGTGCATCGCCATGCCCGGCTGAAATTTTATCTTTTAATGTAGTTTATGCAATGAAAAATTACGAAACGAATGTCAGTAGCCAAAAATAAGAACTCAGAATTGTGAAGGAGTCAGAGATACATACACTACCGTTCTGAGAACATGTAAGAGTCTGTCCTGTGGCCTCGGGAAACGCCATGCTGGCGGCATTTGCCATCTAATTACTCCTCTCTAGGAAACAGAGCGGTCATTCATTCTCTCTTCAAACAGCATTTTCCTTAGGGTGGAACTTGAGTTCAAGTCTTATCTGTGCCTTAGAATAAGCAGCTTACTTTCTGCAGTTTAAAGTAGTGTAAAACGCCATCGTATTCTAGACCCCAGTACTTGCCTTACTGTTATATTAGTTGGTGTGAATGACACATGTCAATGTCATGGGATATTTTTTATGTGAGTACACTTGAACTTTTGGATGAACTGCTCGCCTGGAAATTATTTTAAAAATATTTAAAGTTTAAGAGGTAAAAATTTTAAAGCCTTTGAAAAGTAATATTTCCCCAGCTCTGTACAGTTTAGGGGTTAAAATTTTCTAGTGCTTACAAAGTTTGTATTCGGGGAAATTAGTCTAAAAATTGTCGGTGTTCTTAGAGGAATGAGGTCATAAACACTGAAAATTTTTACTTTCTGATGATGTTTTAAAATTTGTGTAGTAAAGACCCAAAGTCTAGTACCTATGTCTCCGACTCTAACGGATCTTTCCATCTCTCCTCAGGCATCGGCTTCTGGTGACGTGAGCTGTGTGGATGAGATCCTTAAAGTAAGTCTCGAGAAGAGTCCTTTCAGTCTCACTCCGACGCTCCCAGCCCCGCCCTCTTCAACCAGGTTCACAAAGGATCTGAAGCAGCGGGCTGCTTCCACGTGTAGCTTCATTCTGCCCATCACAATGACGCTTTGCTTACACGAGCTTCTCAGTCTTGTGCTTTGCTTACTGTTTACCTTCAAAGAGTTGCCTTCGTTTTTAAGTAAAACATAGTTTTAACAGTTTGCCTTGAAAAACGATATGAAGAAACCAGATGTAACTGCAGTTTCTTGGGTTTATAACTTAATAATTTGAAGTGTTAAAAAAAATCTAGGAGTTATCAGTCAGAACATTATGTTGAATAATAGCTTGCTTTATAATTCATCTATACATAGTGGGCAAACCCTACAGGTAAAAGCATTTTTTACTATATATTTTAAGTGTCTGTTGGATAAGCTTAAGATCTACATGTTACCAAAAAAGTCTGTTTCTTTGTTGGGGAAAGAAGGCGCAGTGAGCGTGAGCGCCAGCCTCTGCGCAGAGGCCGCCTGTGCCCCCGCCGCCACCCCCCGCTCTGCCCAGTACCCCTCGCGTGGTGCTGAGCCTGCTTTTCCAGTCACGGTCTTCTCCTCCTTCCAGGGGCTTGTTTTGAGTTATTTCTTCGCTCCCTCTGCTGCTGAAGAGCCGTACGTGTTTCTTTCTGAGAACGTCTCTGTTCTTTCCTCGACTCTGTTGGCTTCGTTGTTCTGCCTCCTGTTCGCCTGTCCAGCCTCTCTCTCCGCTGCTGGGGTCCTCTTGGCTTGCCTCGAGTTGGGGTGCCACCGCCAGCCTCTCCCTCCTCTCTGCGCTCCCGCTCCCCTCCCGCCGTGCTTGGCGTCATCATGCGCTGTGTGTGGCCTTGGCCTCCTGTGTTTTGATTTGTGGCTGCTCGTTGCTCTTAATGGGTGTCCTTTTGAGTTCGCCTTTGCTTCTTCAGGCCTTACGTGTCTCAGGCGACACTTAGCAGACTTCCCTCTACTGGTGGAGCCACCATTCTCCCAAGCCTGCGAGTGTAGAGCCCTAATTAGCCCCAGCATCTTCCTCCTGGTGAATCACTCCGCTGGGTGTGGACGGGGAGTCCCTCGCGCATGCCCAGCTCTTGCCACTCTAGCCGCCCAGGGCTGCAGTGACCCGACAGTCCTCACCCTCTCTGCCTCCGGTCTCTGCTCGCCTGCCGTCTGTGTCTTCCAGTCCTTGGCTTCAGTCCCTGATCTTCATACCGTAGGAATATTCATTGGTTCGCTAAGACCCATGGAAAGAATTGTGACGAAATTTAACATTCCAGACCTTCCGCGGGTCAGACCTCACCTTTTCTCCTACCAGTTGACTGCTTTTGCCAAATGGTGTTTCTGTGCCATGTGCTCACTTGTGGTCACTTTATACATTTCCTTGGATGTGCTTTTCCTTCCTCAGTAGTATATAGAGTCTCCCTCTTTTTTTTTTTTTTTTTTTTTCAGTACTGGGAATGGAACCCAGGGGTATTCTACCTCTGAGCTACACCCCCAGCCCTATTTTTATTCTTTCTTTGGAAATATGGTCTCACTAAGTTGCAGAGGGCCTCACTAAGGCTGGCTGCAAACCACGATCCTCCGGTCTCAGCCTCCCAATGCTGGGATTAAAGCGTGCGCCCCCACGCCCGGCTTGATTCTCTTTTTCTTTAGAATACCAGTGAGAAACCCTTCCTCCTGTGTCAGGCCACAATAAATTTCGTGTAGCCTTCCTTTTCTAGATGATGTGTAGACCAAAAGTCTGGGGAGCTTGTCTCCCCTTGAACCCTCGGCAGTGTGTGGGATCTCAGTACAAAGACTTCCAGCCTTAATTAGCTGTTGGGTGTTGCTGTTTATTCTACATTCATGTATCGTCTGCGGAGCTTGGCACCGGGACCCTTCGAGTAGAGGTTTCTCAGTCACTCGATGGTGGAGAGTAAACAGGCTCTCAGTCGGGAGCTCTGGTGCTTGAGCTCCGAAACGCCAGTACTAACACCTGGGCTCAGTGTGCTTCCTCCTCTTCCTGTCTGAGTGTGCCAGCAACTCTGGGTTCACATTCCTCTCGTGGTTTTTTTTTTCTTTTCTCTTCTATTTTTTAGTTTCATATGGTTTGTAGAAATGCTGTTTCTAGGAACACCATTGGGAACCCAAGGAACATTTTAAATCTAAAAACAGTATATGTTTATTGGAAATTTCATTCGGTGTGTGCTGAGCACCTATTATGTACCAAGCAGTGGGGGCGCGGGGTGGTGATGCCCGCTGTACCTCTGAGCTGACAGTGGAGCGCTGGGTGTGGAGCAGCCAGAGCGCTGTGAAGGACAGCCGCGGGGACCGCGTGGCAGTGCCCGTCTCTGCCCTACTGCCTCTCTCCTGCCCAGTGGCGGCCATGTTCGCTGTCCCTCCCGAGCCCGTGTCCAGCACACTTGCTAGGACAGTCGCTCGGCACCTGCTCTGCACAGCATTCCGTGTCCGTCAGCTCCTCCTTCTGCTGTGTGCTTGGTGTTCCGTTGTGTGGCTGTCTGCCAGTTCCTTTATTCGGCATGGATTCCCAGGCGCCACCGTTTCAGTGCGAGCCGGTCTTTACCGACTGGCCTTCGCCGTGGGCGTCCCAGGTCCTGCCCGCAGCCTTCGCTGGCTGAGTGAGGTGGCGGCTGTGCAGGCCTCCCTGCCCGCGCCCCCCAGGGCCCCCGCGCGCCCCGGGCTCCCCAGCCAGCCTGGCGGGCTCCCTCTTGTCCTCCTCACCTGCTCTCCTCCTGTTTCTTCCCCAGACCACGCTCTTCTGTCAGCACTTGGGCCTTTCAGTCGGGCTTGTCAGGACCAAATCCTGCCCACCATTAAGTGCGCTTCAGCGTCACCCTCATAGGGAGGATAATAGTGGCGTCTACCTCACAATGGCATTATGAGTGCCAGCTGAGCTGCCTGGCCCGCACACAGTGGACGCCCGCGCTCCCTCCGCGCCCCGGGCTGCCATTCACTGCGCGTCTTGGATTTGGGCACAGGCGATTTGTGAGCCTTCGCAGACTCGGTTGTCCCAAGTGTAACTCCTCCTAGCCAGGGAGTGTTAGCGCTTCCCTCCTCTCCCGCCCACAGTGCCTTACACGCGCTGGGCTTTGTTAGTATTTATTAAGTATGTGTGATTTTAGAGGCGCATTCATGAAACCAGTATTGATAAGTACAGATCTGGTTTTTAGCTGTATAGTTTCTATCCTTGACCTGGTTGAAAACAAACTGTAATAATTACATTTCAGGAGATGACGCATTCATGGCCTCCCCCTCTCACGGCTATTCATACACCATGCAAAACAGAACCTTCCAAATTTCCTTTTCCAACTAAGGTAAGTCAATAAAATATCTCTTTGATAATTTAAGAAACTTTAAATGCCCCGACTAAAGTCATAGGAGGTCACACTTGTCACCCCGTTCTGGGAGCGCTTGTAGAGAGCTCAGGGGTGCGCTGGGTCCAGACGCGGAGCCAAGGCAGAGCGGGAGGAGCTGGGCGCTGAGGTTCACTGCGCACCAGCTGCTGCTCCAGGCCGGAGGCTCAGAGCCTCGCGGGCACGGCGAGCACGGGGGTCTCAGCACGAGTCACACGTGCACAAGGCACACACAGTAAGTCCTTCTGAGCTTGACCAGGCCCCGTGAGTCAGCCTCCCACTCCTGCTTCTCCATCCACACGGCGCCTCTGCATACTCCGTTTTTATTACTGGTGCATTATTTTCAGACATCATATTGGGGTAAAAACTTGTGTGTACAGACATGCACACATCACCGATTTAACCCCTACTCTGTATATACCTTTAAAGTCTTTATATGCATTTACATGCATGGATGGAATGGTATTCATGTAATCATTACATAAGCATTTTCTCATTTTCTTGATCAAATTGTCTGATCACTGATCTGTCAGCAGTAGTCTTAGAGACTTCTCGTGTTATTAAACATAGCTATTTCTTTGAACTCTAGTGTGAGTATACTCAAGCTCATATAGCCATTTCTCGTTGTTATTTAAATTGTTAGTCGGTTTCTCTAAACATTTATTCAGTGGCTGCCTTTGTTCACGCCCTCTCCTCTGTATCGGCATCTCTTTATGGTATAAAACAGGACGCAGCTCGCTGAGCGTTCAGTGTAGTCCTCCCGCACTCTCAGAGGCTCCGCAGCCAGAGGGCAGGGTCTGTGTCAGGGCTCCCCTCGCGTGCCCGCGCCTACAGACCACCTGATAGGAAGTGCCCGTCTTTTGGGTGAAAAGTAAGCCCGCCTGCTGGCCTGCTGGTGAGACTCAAGTCCTATCCGTTTCTTTGTGATGAATTTGCTCCTTCTTGCTGGCCTTTGGTTGGTGGGCTTCTTCTGGCGTTTTTTTGGCACTAGGGATTGAACCCAGGGGCATTCTATCTCTAAGCTTCACCCCCAGCTCTTTTTGTGTTCTTACTTTGAAACGGGGTCTTGCTAGGCTGCTGGAAGTCTCCCTGTGTTGCTGAGGCCGTCCTTGGACCTACGATCTTCCCTCTTGCCTCCCAAGTCCTGGGTTCACAGACACCCACACCCAGCTTGGGTTGCATCTTTTCCCTAATGAGTTTTGGGAGTATTGTTTGGTTTTGCATTATTTTGTTTGAATTCTTGATTCTGATGATTAATAATTTATCTCCCAGTTGGCGTCTTGTCTCTTAAGCTTTATGGTCAAGAAAACTTTATTTTATTCTATGTTCTTTTTTTTTTTTTTTTTTTTGTACTGAATATTGAACCTAGCGGTACTCGTCTCTGAGCTACACTCCAAATCTTTTTTATTTTTTATCTTGAAACAAGGTTTCACTAAGTTGCTGAGTCTGGCTTCAAACCTGTGATCCTCCTGTCTCAGCCTCTCAAATACTGGGATGACAGGTATGCACCCCCATGCCCAGCTTAGAATATGTTAATTTTGATGAATAAATATGTCTTTCCCTTTCTTTTTTGTTGAACTCAGGGCTGCTGGTGGTGGTGGGGGGTGTTGTTATTGTCCTTGTCTTCCCTCCTCTTCCTCCTCCTCCTCTTCATCCTCTTCCTCAGGTACTGGGGATGGAACCCAGGGCATTCTACCTCCAGGATCTACCCCAGCACTATTTTGTTCTTTTTTTGAGATAGGACCTCACTAAGTTGTGGAGGCTGGCTGTGAACCTGTGATCCTCCTGTCTCAGCCTCCCAAGCGCTGGGATTGCAGGCCTGTGCCACCACACCTGGCAAGAGGTATTCTATTTCTGAGCTCCACCCCCAGCCCTTTTATTTTTCGTTTTGAACCAGGTCTCACTAAGTTACTGTTTGCTAGCCTGGCCCTGGGTCCCCGTCTCCGCCTCCCAGCTACTGCCTTCTCTCCTTCTGTAGCCTTTGCCTTTTTAAGGTCATGTAAAAAGGATGCTTTTCTGTTACCAGAATCATCCAACTTGTCACTTTTGGGGACAGACTAATCTCACGTAGCGTACTGTTCTCCAGTTCCATGCGTATTCCTGCAAGTGACAATTTTATTCTTCTTTTGGCTCAGTAATATTCCATTGTGTACATATTCCATAGTTTTGTAACATAATAACATACCCTTTCTTTCTTTTTTTTTCTTTTCTTTTCTTTTCTTTCTTTTTCTTTCTTTTTTTTTTTTTTTTTTGTTTGTTTGTTTGTGGTACTGGGGATGGAATCCAGAGGCATTCTAACTCCGTGCTGTACCCCAGCCCTCTTTTTTACTTGGAAATGGTCTCACCAAGTTGCAGAGGGCCCTACTAAGTCACTGAGGCTAGCCGCAAACCTGCAGCCCTCCTGTCTCCGCCTCCCAAGTACTGGGATTACAAAGTGAGGGCCACCATGCCCGGCTTTATTTTCTTTTTAATGTGATTTTGGTTTTGTCTCATGTTTATCTTTAACCCCGCTTATTTTCGAGGATGACGTAGGCAGAGATGTAATTTTCTGTATACATACGTGCCACACCACTCTACGTTGTAAATCAGCTTTACTCACACATTCAACTTGCACATATACTTAATGTACAGTTGAAGAAGTTTTGTTTTGCCGGGCGTGGTGGCGCACGCTTGTAATCCCCGCGCTTGGGAGGCTGAGACAGGAGGATCGTAGGTTCGAAGCCAGCCTCAGCTACTTAGTGAGGCTCTCAGCAATGTAGTGAGACCCTGTTTCCAAATAAAATAGAAAATAGGTCTGGGAGGAAAGCTCGGAGGTAGAAAGCCTCTGGGTTCCACCCCCAGTACCACCAAAAAAAAAAAAAAAAAGTTTTGTTTTGTATTTTGTGTACTGAGAATTAAACCCAAGGGCATTCTTTCCTTTATTTTTGTTTCATTGTGGTACTGCAGATTGAACCTAGGGGAGCTCTCCCTCTGAGCTACTCACCCCAGCCCTATTTTTTATTTTGTATCTTGAAACCGGGTCTCACTGAGTTGCAGAGGGCCTCAGTAAGTAGCTGAGGCTGGCCGCGAACTGCGATCCTCCCGTCTCAGCCTCCCAAATGTCCCTGTTTTCTGGTAATGGAGATTTGTGTTTTCTTTTTGTTTTTTACTCTCCTCCATCAGTCTACAAACCATCCTTTTTTCTGTTTTTTCTTCCTTTGCCTTTTACTTACAGTGGTTCTTTTTTTGAGGTTTGTTTGCTTTTCCAACTTCTTAAGGTAGAAGCTTCTACCATTGACTGAAAACAAGATTTTGTGTGTGTTTGTTTGCTTTTTTTGGTGGTACTGGGGTTCCTGGAAACCCTTCTACCTCTGGGCTACACTCCCAGACCCATTTTATATTTTTTAAGCCAGCGCAGCTGGCTTTGAACCTGCACAGTCCTCCTGTCTCGGCCTCCCAAGCACGGGGATTACAAGCGTGCGCCACCACGCCCGGCTTGTTTTTTGTTTTTTTTTTTTTTTTTTTGGTGGTACTGGGGTTCCTGGAAGCCCTTCTACCTCTGGGCTACACTCCCAGACCTATTTTTACATTTTTATTTTAGAAACAGGGTTCCTAAGCCAGCGCGCGCGGCTGGCTTCGAACCTGCGCGATCCTCCTGTCTCCGCCTCCCAAGCGCAGGGATTACAAGCGTGTGCCACCACGCCTGGCTTGTTTGTTTTTTAATATAAGTATTTAGCCAAACATGGTGGCACACACTTGTAATCCCGGTACTTGGGAGGCTAAAACAGGAGGATGATGGTTCAAAGGCAGCCTCAGCTACTAAGCCAATCTCAGCTACTTAGTGAGGCCCTCTGCAATATAATACTTGTTACAAACTTCAAAATATATTATTTACGATTTTTATTTTTATTTTATTTTATCTTGTTTTGTTTTGCAATACTGGAGATGGAACCCAGGGGCATTCTACCTCCAAGCTACATCCCCAGTACATCTCAGACTCCCAAATGCTGGGACTACAAGTGTTTGCCACCACTCCAGTTTATTTACGATTTTTAAATAAAGCCAGGTGTGGTGGCACACACCTATAATTTTAGTACTTGAGAGGCTGAGACAGGAGGATTAGGAGTTGGAGGTCAGCCTCAGCGATTTAGCAAAGTCCTTAGTAATTTAGTGAGACCCTGTTTCAAAATAAGCTAGGCATGGTGGTGCATGCTTGTAATCCCAGTAACCTGGGAGACACACAGGAGGATCGCAGGTTCGCGGCCAGCCTGAGCTACTTAGTGAGGACCTTTGCAACTTAGTGAGACCCTATTTCAAAATAAAGAGAAAAAAAAAAATAGGACTGAGCCAGACATGGTGGCGCATGCTTATAATCCCAGCACTTGGGAGGCTGAGACAGGAGGACCACACAAGTTCAAAGCCAGCCTCAGCTACTTAGTGAGGCTCTCAGCAACTAAGTAGGACCCTATTTCCATAAAATAGAAAATAGGTCTGGAAGTATAGCCTAGAGGTAGAAAAGTCTCTGGGTTCCATCCCTAGGGTGCGCGCGCACACACACACACACACACACACACACGCACGCACGCGCGCGCGCGCAACTGAGAATGTAGCTTGGAGGTAGAATGTCCCCTGGGTTCAATCCCTCGTACTGCAAAAATAGATAGATAGATAGATAGATAGATAGATAGATAGATAGATAGGATATAGCCCAATTGTGGTATGCCCCTGGGTTCAACCCCTAGTATAATAAGTAAATAACTTTTTTGAGGTTTGTCTTTCAATAAACAGTATTTAATGTATACAATTTGGAGTTTGGCACATTGGCACTGTAATTGGCCTGTAATTCCAGTACTTGTGAAGCTAAGACAAGAGGTTCACAAGCTCAAAGCCAGCCTGAGAAATCTGACAAGACTATTTCAAAATTAAAAAAACAGAAGGGCTGGGAGTATGCCTCAATGATGGGATGCTCTTGAATTGAATCCCCAGAATCACAAAAACAAAGTGTACGATGGGGGCAGACAGACTGCCTGTAGATTCAGCCCCCAGTACAAAGAAAAAGAAATGAAATCAATCATTTCATTTTATATTTTTTGTTTTTTGTTAATAAAACCGCTATGACTTACCTGTACAAACTTTAAAGATGTAGAAACAGTTTTCTAAATGTGTTGGCTTTTAACCAGATTTGCTAAAAAGATTACCATGCAGCCTTTTAATTTCTTTCTGCAAACCGGTTTAGGTGAGAGGCTTGTAGTTAGCATAGGCCGCCCTGTAGAACTGCCCTTGTACCATCTAGTCAGACCAGGGGTCGGGGCGGTCCTTGACTCTGGACGCACTGGGGGGGGGGTGTGTGTGTGTTTAGAAGAAAGGTTTTGTTGTTAGTAATAGAATTTTTAAATAACTCTGAAATACCACTTATTTTATTTTATTTTATTTTTATTTTCCTCTCTTCAAGTCTCAGTATTTTAACCTTACTTAATGCCTGCATTACTTGAGTAATAATGCATATAGTGTGCATATTTTAGAGATATATGTTTTTGTTTGTTTGTTTTTTTGTTTTTTGGGTTTTTTTTGCAGTACTGGGGATGGAACCCAGGGGCATTCGACCTCTGAGCTACATTCTCAGCCCTATTTTTAATTCTTTATTTTGAAACAAGGTCTCACTGAGTTGCAGAGGGCCTCACTAAGTAGCTGAGGCTGGCCGCGAACTCCGATCCTCCTGTCCCAGTTTCCCGGGTACTGGGATTCCAAGTGCGCCACCCGCCCAGCTTTGGAAACGTCCTTAAGGATGGAATGCATGGTCAGAGAGCTTGCAGACGGGCTTGTTTACGCTCAGTCCTCTCCTCCTCCTATCATCATGGCAGCCCCTAAACATCTGTACTTCTCTCTGGCTTTCTCGAAGCTGTTCTCTCCTCACCAGCCAGGGTGGCCTTCACAGCATGCAGTGTCGCCACCCGACTCTTCTGTGTGCTCAGCGAACACACACAGAGCCGCAGTGGTCTCTCCGCGTGCGGGCCAGCGTCTCGGGTTCGCGGTCACACCTCCAGTCCCGCCTTCCTCTGCGTCCTTCCTCTTGGCGGGCGGCCTGGAGTCTCAGACCAGACGAGCTCTGGTGTGTCCTGCCGCACAGTGCTGGCTCCCAGCGCACCCGTCCCCCTCGGCTGCTCCTGGAAGTCTTTGCTTCTCTCCTGATGGACCTCAGAGCAGCGCCGAGCTCCCAGGAGCTGTCTGCGTCGCGCAGTGTGCCTGTGTGGCCCGTGGACCCTGACCTGCACAGCGGTCATCGGCGTGACTCCGGGGGGCCAGGCCCCGCGCGGCCAGGTTGTTGCCCACGTTTTCTCCTCGTTCTGTGTCCACACTGCTCGGGTACGGGAGTGAGCGCGGTGCTGAGAAGTCTGGGCTTCGTCCCTCGGAAACTTGCAGCCGTTGGAGGGTCTGGGAGACCCAGGAGCCATGGCAGTCTGTGCCATTAGGCCCGGTACTTGGGAGGCTGAGGTGGGAGGACAGAGAAATAAAAAGTGATCCGTACAGTGCAGTAGTACTAACCTTAAAAAGTAATGGTGGCACACAGTGTAATCTCAGAACCTGGGAGCCTGAGACAGGATTTCAAGTTTGAGGCCAGCCTCAGTACCTTAGCGAAGCACTCACAGCAACTTAGACTGCTTCAGAATGAAAAGCCGGGCGCGGTGGGCACACTTGTCATCCCAGCGCTTGGGAGGCTGAGACAGAGGATCGCACAGGTTCGAAGCCAGCCTCAGCTACTGAGTGAGACTCAGCAACTTAGTGAGACCCTGTTTCCAAATAAAGTATAAAATAGGACTGGGGGGCCGGGCGTGGTGGCGCACGCTTGTAATCCCCGCGCTTGGGAGGCAGAGACAGGAGGATCGCGCAGGTTCGAAGCCAGCCTCAGCTACTTAGTGAGGCCCTCTGCAACTCAGTGAGACCCGGTTTCAAAATAAAGAATAAAAAATAGGAGCCGGGCGTGGTGGCGCACGCTTGTAATCCCCGCGCTTGGGAGGCAGAGACAGGAGGATCGCGCAGGTTCGAAGCCAGCCCCGCGCGCTGGCTTAGGAGACCCTGTTTCCAAATAAAAATGCAAAAATAGGTCTGGGAGTGCAGCCCGGAGGTAGAAGGGCTTCCAGGAACCCCAGTACCACCAAAAAAAATAAATAAATAAATAAATAGGTCTGGGAGGATAGCCCGGAGGTAGAAGGTCCCTGGGTTCCACCCCAGTACCACCAAAATAAATAAATAGATAAAATAATAAATAAAGAAACACAACCAGGCTAGGGGTGGAGGTTAGAGGTCAGTCCTCGGTATGCATACGCGCGCAGAGTGCTGAACGGCTCTGGAAAGCTTTACGCTAAGTGAAAAGTACTGAGGCCTGAAGCCACGTAGGCTTCTGTCGATGCGAAGCGTCTACAGTAGGACGTTCACGCAGCTGAGCGGGTTTTTGCGGCTGGGAGGGGGACTAGAGGGGAAGAGGACAGATAAAGAGTGAAGTTTTTTCTTTTATTTTAGAGGTTAGGAAAATGTTCTGAAATTGTGTTGGTGGCTTCACATTCTATCATATTCAAAACCATTGGATTGTACGCTTTATTTTTTGGATATTTGGGATGGAACCCAGGGCATTCTACCTCCAGCTATATCCCCAGCCCTGTTTTTTATTCTTTATTTTGAAACCGGGTCTCACTGAGTTGCAGAGGGCCTCACTAAGTAGCTGAGGCTGGCCTCGAACCGTGATCCTGCGGTCTCGGCCTCCCGAGTGCTGGATTACAAGCGCGCCCACCGCGCCCGGCATCCCAAACCTCTTAATTTTTGTTTTGGGACAGGGTCTTGCGAGCTCGCTGAGACTCTTGCTAAGCTGCTGAGGCTGCCCTCGAACCTGCAGTCCTCCTGTCTCAGCCGCCACACACGGCTTGAACTGTACACGAGATGGATGAGTCACATGGCGGGTGAATTGATCTCAGTAATGCTTCTTAAAACGCAGTACAGACAGCTGGGACGGTGGCGCGCCCGTCTCACCTTTGCTATTTGGGATGAAGCTGCTGCAAACATCCCTGTAGAAGTGCTTGTGCGCACGTATTCTTTCATTTGAGTTGGCCAGATACCTGAGAATAGAATTGTTAACTCTGTGTTTATTTATCTTATGATCCTGGGGGTGGAACCCAGGGGCTTTCTACCTCCGGGCTACACTCCCAGACCTATTTTATATTTTATTTGGAAACAGGGTCTCACTCAGTAGCTGAGGCTGGCTTCGAACCTGCGCGATCCTCCTGTCTCAGCCTCCCAAGCGCGGGGATTACAAGCGTGTGCACCACGCCCGGCCTAACTCTGTTTAACCGTCCGAGGAAGTGGCAGCGCGTTTCCGAAGCGTGTGCACCGCACGGCGTTTCTGCCAGGTTCTGGTGTGCCCACACCTTCCAGCCCTTGGCCGCCTCCTCTGTGCATAGTGGGGACTGCAGCCAGGGCCTTTGAAGCGGGGTCTTCCCAAGTTCCTGAGCTCCCTCTCCCTGGGGTCGTCTTGTATCACTGAGTTCGCAAGCCCTTCTTCTGTTGGCAGGTGTGGGCCGCTCCTCTCCGCCCTCTGGGAGCCGCCCTTTGCACTTTTCTGACGATGGCCTTTGAGGCACAGGCGCAGTCAGCTTTCACCAAGTCCATTTCTCTTGCATGTGTCTCGTGCTTGGTATCCTACGGGAATGCCCTGGCAGACCCCAGGCCCTTTAGATTCGGTGCCACGTTTTCCTCTGAGAGCTCTACAGCTCTAAGGCTGTGTGTCTTCTCATCCACGAGGTGGCCTTGTTCCTTTGTCCACGGCTCTCCAGCTGCCCTAGCCCTGCGGAGGAAGGCTGCTCTTTCTCAGTGGGTGGTCTCGGCACCATATGAAAGCCAGTTAGCTCTAGGTAAAAGGTTACGAAGTTTTAAACAGCAGACTGTATTTAGCTTTCTTACTGCTTGACTTGCTCTTTCACAGGTAATTTGTCATTAAAGAGAAATTATCGCCGGGTGTGGGGTGCAAGCCTTAACCCCAGTTTTGGGGATTAAGAATTAATCCCAACTCCCAACACCGTAATCCCAACTCTTTGGCTAAGACAGGAGGATTGCAGGCTCAAGGCCAGCCTCAGTAATGTAGCTAGACGCTCAGCAGAGCCTCTTTCAAAACAAAAATTAAAACAGGGGCTGGGGATGGAGCTCAGAAGTACAATACTTCTGAGTTCAGTCCCCCAGTACCACAAAATTAAAAAAATGGAAATGATGCCTATTTTTAGGTAGGCTCTTTGGGGATCTCTGTGTAGCTTTAGAACTCTGTCTGGTACCAAGCGTACCTAGAAACGCTTACAGTTTTCATCTAACACACTGTTCTGATCCTGAAAGGCACCTGCGAGCCGTGGTTCTCGCCCACAGTGGCATTTTGGTTTCCATTCCGTTGGTGCAGCTCACGTGCCGACTGCTGTCCGCAGGGCTTCTGGGAAGGCGGACGTGGCGCCTGGTCCTCGGGCCGCTGCTGTTAGGGTAGGCCAGGGAGGGGACAGGGATGCAGCTCGCAGACCGTGGAAGGAGTGGCCTTTGAGTGCACACACACCGGTTGCCTGTTTTAACCTACTGTGCTGTTTTGGTATTGCCCTCTTAAAACCTTAAACATTTTCTAAGACGAGGAAATTAATTGAAATTGTTTATTCCTTAGGCCTCTAAAGTGGGTTATAAGTGGCTTGGCTGCTGCAGTAAAGAAATGAATGACAAAAACCATTGGGTCACTTAGTGCCCTTGGAGTCCAGCTCTGGTACAGTCCACTGCAGACCTCAAAGCTGTCTGGGCTCCAACACATTCTCGTTTTCTCACACTGGAGATTGAGCTCAGAGCATTCTACCTCCAAGCTACACGGCCAGCCCTATTTTATTTTTAATTTGCAGTAGGGCCTCGCTGAGTTGCTGAGGCTGGCCACAAACCTCTGACCCTCCGGTCTCAGCCCCCCAAGCACTGAGAGGCAGGTGCCGCCTCATTCGCCTCTTTCACAAGGTCGCTGAGTCTCACTACTTGGCAGAGGCTGTCCTCGAACCCGCAGCCCTCCTCTCTCAGCCTCCTGCGTGCTGGGATTACAGGTGTGCGCCCCACACCCGGGCCATGACGTTCCTCAGCACTTTCTTATGTACATGGAGCACTTTCCGCCCCTGGCCCTCTCCTCCTAGCACTCTGTATGACTGTGTCCTTCTTCCTCAGGAGTCTCAGCAGTCCAGTTTTGGCCCTGGAGAACAAAGTGAGTATTTCTCTTGGTTTCAAATTAAGTTGTTTATTGAGCACGTTATCCCAGGGCCACGCCTTGCATGCTTTAATAATTCTTTTGCGTGTCTTGTCCTGATTTTACTATCTCTCTAAAAAGTGTTAAAAAATAGAAAAACTATAGGTCGAGATCAGAATAAGCGATTTTTACTTATTAGAGCCTCCCAAGCACTGTAATTACAGGCATGCACCACCATACCTGGCTTCATTTATTTCAAAACTGTTTCTCTCAGTAGAAAGCCCTGTTTATCTCTCTAATATTAAAATTATGTTATATGGAAGTATCCTAATTTATTTAATCCTGGACCGTGAACGTTTATCTCTACTTTCCATTGTTTTAAACCATGCTGTCACAAATGTGTGTACCTCCAGGTATCCTGGAGGTAAGATCTTGGGTTGAAATAGGTCAGAGCAGTGCACTCACAGAGTTAGTAAGATGCTGCTACCCCCGCGCTCAGCGCACCCGTGTTCACCGCCCCGAGCGCGTGGCTGCGGCCCACCTCCGCCCGTCGCCTCAGGAGACTCGAGTGTGCCATCACTTAGTGGGTGAACACTCCCTTCTCACTGCTGGGATGTGTGTGTCTTCTCAAGGTACAGATTTTGCATAGATATTCTGGATCTAAATAGTCGCTCATTCCTGTATTCTTTTTGTTCTAGAAAGATACAATCCTTCTGCCAAAACGTCAAATGGGCACCAGTCCAAGTCGTAAGTGTAGTGCTCAATAAATTTGTCTGTTTTGCTGAACATTATGATGTCTGGGTATTTTGGATAATACTTAGGAATATTAATCTTTATATTTTAATGTGGTGCTAAGGCCTGTTTAGAAATTTAAAAAATGATATATGGCTCAGGGCATAGCTAAGAGGTAGAAGGCCCCTGGGTTGAACCCCCAGCTACACACACACACACACACACACACACACACGAAAATTATTTAAAAAGTACGGGATTCTGATTAGGTCTCCAGTTAGCCACTAATTGTTTTTTAAAGCAGCACAGTTTGTACTCTCTTTAAATTTTCTTTTTTTGTCTTTTTTCCCCATAGTGCTAGGGATTGAACCCAGGAACATCCTACAACCGACCTATACCCCCAGCCCAATTTTTTTTATTCTGTATTTTGAAACAGAGTCTCACTAAGTAGCTGAGGCCTGCTGAGAACCTCCTATTTCAGCCTCCCAAGTACTGGAGTTACAAGTGTGCACCACCATGCCCAGCTCTTTTTTTTTTTCTTATTTTTTGCAGGTCTGGGGATGGAACCCAGGGGCATTCCACCTCCGAGCTACAGCCCCTGCCCTATTTTTTAAATTTTTTATTTTGAAACCGGGTTTCACTGAGTTGAGGAGCGTCTCACTAAGTAGCTGAGGCTGTCCACAAACCGCGATCCTCTGGTCTCAGCCTCCCAAGTGCTGGGATGACAAGCGCGCCCACCACGCCCGGCTCCCAGCTCTTTTTATTTTTATTTTGTAGGCATAGCCAGGAATATATATCAGAGTGTAATAGGGTAGTATATTGGATGATGATAAATTCAGCCTTAAAGTATGAACTCTTAGCCGGGCGTGGTGGCGCACGCTTGTAATCCCAGCATTCGGGAGGCTGAGACCGGAGGATCGCAGTTCTCAGCCAGCCTCAGCTACTTAGTGAGGCCCTTTGCAACTCAGTGAGACCTGGTTTCAAAATAAGAGAATAAAAAATAGGGCAGGTGGTGTAGCTCGGAGGTCGAATGCCCCTGGGTTCTATCCCCAAACCTGAAAGAAAAAATGAACTGTTAGCTGGCTTAGGTAGCACACGCCTGTAATCCTAGTACTTGGGAGGCTGAGAGAGGAGGATCTCAGGTTTAAGGTCAGCCTCAGCAATTTAGTGAGACTGTTTCAAAATAAAAAATTTTAAAAAAGAAAGAAGAAAAAAGGTAGGTCTGGGGGTATAGCTCAGAGGTAAAATGCCCCTGGGTTCCATCCCCAGTACTACAAAATAATAAATAAATAAATAAATAAATAAATAAATAAATAAATAAATGAATGCCAGGCGTGGTGACTCACACTTGTAATCCCAGTACTTGGGAGGCTGAGACAGGAGGATCGCAGGTTCAAAGCCAGCCTCGACAACTTAGTGTTTCCAAATAAAAAATAAAATAGGGCTGGGGGTTTAAAATAGGGCTCTGAGGTATAATGCCTCTGGGTTCAATCCCCAGTGCTACAAATGAAATAAAATAAAAAATAGGAGACAGGTCTGGTGGGGCCTGCCTATAATCCCAGTACCTGGGAGGCTGAAGTGGGTTCATAGGCTTGAATGCTGCTTCCGCAGCTTAGTGTTTCCAAATAAAAACTAAAAACAGGGCTGGGGTATAGCCTGGAGGTAGAAGGCCCTGGGTTCTACCTTCAGTACCACTTAATAAATAAATAATAAAGAGCTATTTAACTCAGGGTAGTTCAATCTCAACTACTACCCCCACACTCCCCCAAAGCATGACTTCTTGAACTTCTAAGGCCATAAATCACCTCGGGGATTAAAACAAAGTTCTGTCAGGTATGGAGACGCACACCCTTAATTCCAGTACTTGGGAGGCTGAGACAGGAGGATAGCCGGCTCCAGCTCAGCAACCTAGGAAGGCCCTGTTTCAAAACAAAAAATGAATAAAAAGACCTGAGGGCTGGGGTGTGGCCTGGAGGTGGAAAGCCACCCAGTTCAGTGCCCAGTAGGGAAAAATAAATCCAGTGTTCTTAGGGAAACTGCAGCCATGTCCAGCCTTGATGACACAGCTGCACACTGTACTGCGACCTCAGCCTGCTTATGCTCTTCAGCTGAACAAAGGGAAGACCGAGAGTGAAAATCAGAGGCTTCCCCCTGCTGCTAAAGAAGCCAGATCACATTTCTGTTTATCGTGTTATATCCAAAAAGGTGGTGCATGGCTGGGCGTTGTGGTGTGTGGTTGAAAACCTAGTGCTTGGGACCCTGAGGCAGGAGGATGGCAGGATTGGAGGCCAGTGTGCAACAATTCCGTGAGGCCTTGCTTCAGAAAAACAGCAATAAGGCTGAAGGTGTGGCTTAGAGGTAGCGCTCCCCGGGTTCAGTCCACCCAGCACCACCACCAAAAAAAATGTGACGTTTACCTGTTGTAGCTGCGCGTGTCATTTGGGTTCCTGGAGTCACCAAAATGTGTTTGTTTACAGTCAGGTCAAAGCACTGACATGTTCACGTGTGTGAACAGTTTTATTGAATTGCCATTATTTAAGTTGTAAGGCCTGAGAAAGTTCAGAGTAAGTGCGTTTCTTCTCAGGAGATCATAGAGATGCATCCAGCCCTTGTCCAAAAGAAAACTCCTTCATCCATTGAATTGAGTTAGTCTTAAACTACTCTTCCTACAGAATCCTCTGATAACTTTAGTTTGAGGCCATCTTTTTTGTGTGTGGGGGTGGTGGTATTGGAGATGAAACTCAGAAACATTCTACCCCTGAGCCCTATTTTTTATTGTTATTTGGAAACAGTCTTGCTAAGTTGATAAGAGTCTCACTACTTGCTGAGACTGTCCTCAAACCTGCAGTCCTCTTTTTCAGCCTCGCAAATACTGGAAGTACAGGTGTGGCCTGATTTGATTTTTTTTTTTTTTTTTTTTTTTTTTTGGGTGGTACTAGGGGTGGAACCCAGAGGCCTTCTACCTCCAGATTACACTCTTAGACCTATTTTATACTTTATTTGGAAACAGGGTCTAAGTTGCTGAGAGCCTCACTCAGTAGCTGAGGCTGACTTCGATCCTGCGCGCTCCTCCTGTCTCCGCCTCCCAAGCGCGGGGATGACAAGCGTGAGTCACCACGCCCGGCCCTGATTTGAATTTTTTTAATCAAGAAAGATTTGGATGGAGCTTAGAGTTTTATAAATTTATAACCTTTTTTTTTTCTAACATTCTCACCCAAAAATGCTGCTCCTACAATTTGTCTTTTATAGCAAGACATTTGTTAACCCCTTAAGCGTCAGTCTTTCAGTTCTCATATTTCAATGAAATTGACAAAGATGCATTAAAATAGTTGGAAAATCATAATCTAGAGTTTAATTATAGGTTACATTACATGCTATAGTTATTATGTAGTAGTTACATATTATAGTAGGATAATTATGTTATATATACATATATATATTTTTTGGTGGTGGTGGTACTAGGGGTTGAACCCAGGGGCATTCCTACCTCAGTCAGAACTATACCTCTAGCCCCTTTTTAAATTTTTTATTTATTTATTTATTTATTTATTTATTTATTTTTTTGTGGTACTGGGGTAGAACCCAGGGGTTTTCTACCTCCGGGCTACACTCCCAGACCTATTTTCTATTTTATTTGGAAACAGGGTCTCACTAAGTTGCCGAGAGCCTCACTCAGTAGCTGAGGCTGGCTTTGAACCTGCGCGATCCTCCTGTCTCAGCCTCCCAAGCGCGGGGATGACAAGCGTGCGCCACCACGCCCGGCTTTTTGTTTTTGTTTTTGAAACAAGGTCTCACTAGGTTGCTGAGAGTCTCACTAAACTGCTGAGGCTGCTCTTGAACCTATGATTGTCCTGTCCTCTGCCTCAAATGTGCTGGGGATTACAGGCGTGTGCCACCATGTCTGGCTACATACTATATTTGAGTTTTCAAGGATACTCCATATTTAGAACAGTGAGACAAAATGGGTTAACCAGCCTGCGTTTAGGAAAGCATGTTCTTCTGGTTTTCACAGTTACCCAGTTACCTACCAACAGTTTTACAGATCTTTCATCGTAGACCCCTGGAGACAAAGTACTGTTTGATGTTTTAATTTTACCTTTTTTTCTCTTTAGGAATAATACCTCTCTAGTGAAGGGTACTGCCTTGTTTATTTTTCATTATAAATGTACTGTGTGGTTAGAGAATACTTGGCAGTAACAGAGATGAATAGGAGAGTTTATACAAAGTGGCTTTTGTAGCCAGGCTGGTGGCGCAAGCGCAGTCCCAGTACTGGGGAGGCTGAAACAGGAGGGTCACAGGCTGGAGGACAGCCTCAGCAACCTAGTGAGGCTTTGTCTCTAAATCACGAGCCGGACACACGCATGTCACCCCAGCATTAGGAGGCTGAGACAGGAGGGTCCCGGTTCACGGACAGCCTCAGCTACTTAGTGAGGCTCTTTGCAACTCAGGGAGGCCCAGTTGCAAAATAAAGAATAAAGAGAAAAGGGCTGGGGGTGGAGCTCGGAGGTAGGATGCCCCTGGGCTCCAACCCTAGTACCACAAAAAGAAAGGAGAGAGGGCGAGGGAGAAGAAAAGGCAAGGGAAGGAGAAAGGCAGGGAAGGCGAGGCCTCACTGCAGGAGGGCGGGAGCTGAGGCCGGAGCAGCCTCCCCTTGCGCTCTGAATGTGGATCTAGCCAGACACAGAAGGCCGCCGGGTCCGAGTCAGGCCCTGGCTGCCCGTGGTGACTTCTGGAAGTGCTGGTGGATACCTGACGCTCTGGAATCCATGTAAGCTGCTCCAGAAATAACCTCCTCTCTGCTCTGCCTCCGCCTAGCATGCTGAAGGACGACCTGAAGCTGAGCAGCAGCGACGACAGCGACGGGGACCAGGTGGGTGCGTGTGCCGCACGCTTGCGGCCAGCCACTTACCACATTCCTTCCTGTAAGCTCTCTGACACTGCGCTATCTTTAAATATCTTTTTTCTTCCTTATTTTTAAGAATTGCCTTTTAACCTTTGCTGTAGATCAGAGCGTGTTTGTAAAGCAGGAGATTATTGACAGGAAGAAATACTAAGTTTTTATCTTACCCTTGCAAGTCAGCTATTCATAAGTAAAAGCAGCGTGCTAAGTAAGCATTGCCCCGTGCGTTGGGGAAGCTAGCTTCTCTAAGCCTGCTGACGTGTTCACGTTATCGAGAAATCGAGGACTGTTACCCATTCATAGCCTCCCTTCTTACACTTCCATTTAGGACTGTGACAAGACAGCGCCGCGGAGCACCCCGGGAAGGTAGGCGCTGCGTTTCTTTTGAAAGAGTGAGGTCACCCTACTTAGTGGTACAGTGGCAGGATAGAGGGCTTGTAGGTATTGACAACTGTGGTTGTAGAATTGTATAGATGAACCAAAAGCCATTAAATATACGCTTTAACTGGGCAAGTTATGGTATGCAAATTATACCTCAGACTTTTTTAAAGGTGGGTATTAATAGCTTGAATGGTACATCAGAAACTGATTTTAGGGAAGTGTCTCTCATCTGTACTACGTCCTGGGCCCACTGAATTGTAACAGCTTCAAGCGTTGCATTTAAAGATAGTTGTCAGATTTGGGTGGTTTCCTGTTGTCATTGTAAAAGAGACTTGTTCACGTGGGTTTTTTCCTCCTCCAGTAACTCTGAACCTTCACATCATAATAGCGAAGGGGCAGATAACTCCAGGGATGATTCCAGCAGCCACAGCGGGTCCGAGAGCAGTTCTGGGTCTGACTCAGAGAGCGAGAGCAGCTCCAGTGACAGCGAGGCCAACGAGCCATCCCAGAGCGCGTCCCCCGAGGTGAGGCTCCCGCCAGCGGCACGGAGGCCCCGGCCGAGGTGCACACCGGACCGCGTGTGCACCGTGCAGGGACAGTGGCGTTAGGCTTCGTGAAAGGGCAGTGGAATCGCGTATCTCAGAAAACCTAAGTGCTTCTGGAGTTCTTTACTTTGATCTTTGTTTTTGTGTCTCAGCGTGGTATTTGGTGGGTGGGGGGTACTTGGGGTGGAACCCAGGGGCTTTCTACCTCCACGCTATACAACCAGACCTATTTTATATTTTATTTGGAAACATGCTCTTACTAGGTTGCTGACAGCCTCACTAAGTAGCTGAGGCTGGCTTCCAGCCTGCGCGATCCTCCTGTCTCAGCCTCCCAAGTACCGGGATTATAGGCGTGCGCCACCACGCCTGGCTTTCAACATGGAAATTTATACTATATAGTTATGGACATACAGTTACTCTAGCTTGCTTTAATGCAATTAAAAATCTTTGCGTACATCATTGCTTACTTTCTTGAATTACATATACTATATCATCATTTGTAAAAGTCCCTTTAAGTTAAATTGCTAGCAGAAACATTTGATATTTAAAGACCACTTAAACTGGGCGTGGTGGCGCACGCTTGTGATCCCAGCATTTGGGAGGCTGAGACAGAGGATTGCGGTTCATGGACAGCCTCGGCTACTTAGTGAGGCCCTTTGCAACTCAGTGAGACCCTGTTTCTAAATAAAGAATAAAAAAAATAAAGCTGGGGTGTCTCCCAGAATGCCTCTGGGTTCTATCCCCAGTACCTTAAAAAAAAAAAAAAGCCACTTAAACGTGGCGCTAACCTCACTCGATGATGAGCGCGGATGGCCAGTGTTTCGCACTGCGCTTTGGCCCAGCCCGATGGTGAAGAGTGAATGCCCTCATCGGATTACGCCTTGGGTTATCTTCCTCTCCCTGGATGGGATAAGGGGGAGAATACTTCCGTATTGATAAAAGCCTGCGTGTTTCTGCTTTCAGCCTGAGCCGCCGCCAACCAATAAATGGCAGCTCGACAACTGGCTGAATAAAGTGAACCCACACAAGGTGTCTCCCGCGTCCTCTGTGGACAGCAGCGCCCCGCCCTCTCAAGGCTACAAGAAGGAAGGCCGGGAGCCGGGCGCCGCGGGCAGCTATGCCGACCCCGGTGGGCCCCAGGAGACCAGCTCCACCACGCCCGGCCGCGACGCCAAGGCCTCCCAGAAGGGGCCCGAGAGCGGGCGCGGGAGGCAGAAGTCCCCCGCGCAGAGCGACGGCGCGGCCCCCAGGAGAACAGTGGGCAAAAAGCAGCCCAAAAGAGCCGAGAAGGCGGCCGCCGAGGAGCCCCGGGGGGGCCTGAAGATAGAGAGCGAGACGCCCGTGGACGTGGCCGCCAGCATGCCCTCCAGCAGACACAAGGCGGCCACCAAAGGCTCGCGGAAGCCCAACATAAAGAAGGAGTCCAAGTCCTCCCCGCGGCCCGCGGCCGAGAAGAGGAAGCACAAGGCAGGCAGCAAGTCCTCCCAGAAGTCAAGGGAGATCGTCGAAACAGACACCTCGTCCTCGGAGTCGGACGAAAGCGAGAGCCTCCCTCCCTCCTCACAGACGCCCAAGCACCCCGACAGCAGCAGGACCCCCGCCAAGCCCCCCTCCGTGGAGGAGGACGACAGCTTCTTCCGGCAGCGCATGTTCTCACCTATGGAGGAGAAGGAGCTCCTTTCCCCGCTCAGCGAGCCCGACGACAGGTACCCGCTCATCGTCAAGATCGACCTCAACCTCCTCACCAGAGTGCCCGGGAGGCCCTGCAAGGAGACCGAGGCGCCCAAGGGAGACAGGAGGACGGCGCCGGAGAAGCACGCGCGCGAGGTGCAGAAGCCCGCCTCCGAGAAGGTTCCCAGCAGAGGCAAGAGGAAACACAAGGTTTGTGAGGGGTCTGGAGCCGGCCCGCGGTGCTGGAGAAGCCCCAGCACGCCTCGGCACACGTCATGCGCGGCAGGACAGCGGGTGCCCAGCACGGCCTCCGTGTCCTGCCCGCCCGTGCCCTTCAGTGAGGCAGCAGAGTTTTGAATTAGAATAAGAAGTGAGCCGTGCCCAGCGCATGTTCAGCATGCTGGACATTTTGAGTTGTGGGGTTGTTAATCGCAGTACATCAATCCCTACTAGTCTCTTGTCTACACCCAGACCAAGCCACATTTTTAAGATTATTGATTAGCCGGGCATGGTGGTGAACGCTTGTAATCCCAGCATTCGGGAGGCTGAGGCAGGAGGATCACAGTTCAAGGCCAGCCTCAGCTTCTTAATGAGGCCCTCCACAACTCAGTGAGACCCTATTTCAAAATGAAGAATAAAAAATACGACTGGGGGCGTAGCTCATAGGTAGGATGCCTCTGGGTCCAATCCCAGTACCAAAAAACGAAAAGACAAGGACTGGAAGGCATTCTGCTTTGGAGTTCTGCCCCCACCCCATTTATTCATTCGTTCATTTTTAAATTGTCTCGCTAGCCTGTTGAGAGTCTGGCTACATTGCTGAGGCTGTCCTAGAACTTAAGACTTTCCTCTCAGCCTCCCAAGTACTGAGATTACATGTGTGTATCACCCAGCTTTCTTATTCAGCTAACCCCTGAAGTTTTATCAGGGGTAAACTGTTTGGGAATTTCTAGTAGTAGAAGCTGGAATTAAATTGAAAAAAATGCGACCTAGTAGGTGCTGTGTTTTGTTTTCCATTCAGAACGAGGATGATAGCCGAGCCAGTGACAGCAAGAGGCCCAGGAGCGAGGACAAGAGCGGGCCGGGCCACAAGCCGTCCAGCGGCAGGGAGTACGTCCGCGCGGCTCGCGTCTGTGTGATTTTGGTTTTGGGCGCTTAGTGTCGCTGTTAGTACGTGGACGTCAGCGGGGCACGTGCAGCTGGACGCTGTGCAGTGGGAGCTTTGGCCTTCAGCTAACGGGGATGGAAAGCGTTGAAGGGTTACGCTTTCCTCTTCTTAAAATTCAATTAATTAATTTCTTTATTTTTTGTGGGTCTGGGGATGGAACCGAGGGGCATTCAACCTTCAAGCTACGCCCCCTGCCCTATTTTTTTAATCCTTATTTTGAAACAGGGTCTCGCTGAGTTGCAAAGGGCCTCCGTAGCTGAGGCTGGCCGCGAACCGCGGTCCACGGGTCTCAGCCTCCTGAATGCCGGGATTACAAGTGCGTGCCACCACACCCGGCTCGCTTTCTCTTTTGATGGGCTAGGAGCGTGTATGGGGTGAGCTTTGAAAGCCTTGTTGTCCTCTGGGTAGATGGCAAGCTTACGTGTAACTCAGCGAGACTAGTTGCTCATTGTTGGGTGTTAGTCTTCACCGTGCGTCTCTGCGCATTCTTCAGCCAGGCTTTCTGAGCGCGCGGCGTGTGGCCGGCCATGTTTTGGAAGCGGGCGTACGGCTGTGCAGAAAGCTGAGTGGGGGGCACGGAAGCCAAACCGATCAAATGCGCCCCGCGTGGGAGGCACTGTCGTGCTGTGGCTTCGCAGTGACGGCATGTCCTCGTAAGCACGTGGGAAGAAACAAGCCTGTTAGCAACCAGCAGAAAGGACGGCGCCGCCGTCACCCTGTGCTCCTGTGGGGATGACCACTGGTTCCATTGCAGGTCATCCAAGCAGAGCGCGGCCAAAGAGAAGGACTTGCTGCCTTCCCCTGCCGGGCCGGCCCCTTCGAAAGAGCCCAGAGCAGAGCACGGCTCTCGGAAGAGGACCGCCAGCCAGTCGTCATCCTTGAAGCCTGGCAGCAGCAGCAGCAAGGAGGGCAGCAGCAGCAAAGGCGGCTCCTCCGCCTCCAAGCAGAAGAAACCCGACGGCAAGAGCTCCGGCGGCGCCAAGGAGGCCAAGGTACAGCCTCCAGGCGCACTGTGCTTGGGCCTGCCTGCTCGGTGCTCGCAAGCCCTCGAGACATCTAGTTAGGCTCGTGGCCCGCGCAGTGCGGGGCGGGGAGGGGGGGTCGGAGGGAGCCTCAGAGCGCTGAAGAGAGAAGCCGCAGCTGGAAAAGCTGGCGAGGGACGTGTTTCCTGACGACAGTGATGGTGGTGACGGTGATGGTGTATGTGTGACTGAGGGTTAAACTCAACAGGCCTTCTTCCTCCAAGCTACAACCCAGCCCTGTCTATGTTTGATTTTAAAATAGGGCCTCACTAAGTTATGGAGGGCCTCATGAGGTTGCTGAGGCTTGCTGTGAGCCTGCAATCCTCCTGTCTCAGCCTCCCAAATATAAAAATAAAGAATCAAAAAATAGGGCTAGGGTGTAACTCGGAGGTAGAATGCCCCTGGGTACCAGAAAAAAAAGAAGACAAAAGGGCCGGGTAGAAGGAAAGAGTGAGTCCTTGCTTCCATAAAGGGATACATCAATAGGAGGCAGAAGAGACACATTACTGAGAGGCAAGATGAAGTTTAAGAAAAGTGGCCAGGCTCTTGAAATCAGGCAGATGTGGCTTTTGGCTTTTACGCTCAAATTCCAGGGATGCCTCTTTAAAGTTGTTTGAACTTAGGCAAGTTACTCGGCCTCCTTGAGCTGCTTTTTAAATAATCTTATCCAACGGCATTACCTATATTATGAGTGTTTTTTAAGGATTAATGCCTATACTAAGTTCTTATTTAACTTACTGCCTGGTAAGTAGTAAGTACGGAGTAAACATGATATTGTCACTGCTGTTTTCATGGATAATTACCTATATGTTTTTCCCTAAGTAAAATACTGCCGTTTTGATACTAAGTTTGTGTCTTCCTTGTTTCAACAAGGCCTGGGCAGGGCTTGGCACATACTGGACCTCAGTAAATGAGAGAGAATGTTTTGTTTACATACAGTGGATCCATTCTGTTAAAAATTTTACATTATAAACCTCATGAAAGTTGTAACAAGGAAATTAAGGGGGGCAGGGGAATCTTGTTCCTATTGTGGCAGTGGCTGAAGAAACACTGTTACCCTGATTTTAATCTTCTCACAATTTTCAACATACTTCTCTCTCTTTTGCTCAGGAAAAGGCTCCAAATAGTTCCTCTAATTGCCCTCCATCCACACCAGCTTCTGATGCATCTAAGCCTCGGAGAACGAAGCTTGCCTTTGATGACAGGTGAGGCTAAGCTGTTTGTTTTTAATACATTTTAGAAATCATTTCAAGCTGGGACACAGTGGTGCTCACTACTCGGGAGGCTGAGGCAGGAGGCTTACAAGCTCCCAGCGGCAGAGCACTTTAGTGATACCCACCTCAAAAGAAAGGGTGGGTGTGCTTCTGGAAATGCAATTGCCTAGTTTGTACAAGATCTCTGGGTTCAGATCCCTTGTTCCAAAAAAAGAAAAAGAAAGACATTCCAGTCATTACATAAGTCAGTATATGGGAAATGTTCATTTCTGCTACTGACTAGAGCCCCGGTACTTGTGTATGCTCCACAGAATATTCATTCTAACTGAAAGGCGCCCACTTAGTTCAGCTCTTGCTCCTTTAACTTAACCCCATGACTCCCTAGGGAATGTGAATAGTGTGTCTTCTAGTGCACTGTCACTGCTGAGAATATGTTTATTGTAGGTGTTCCCCTCTGGGCCTGGTGGCACACACCTCCAATCCCAGGACTTGGGAGGCCGAGCCAGGAGGATTGCAGGGTCGAGACCAGCCTCAGCAATTAATGAGGGCCTTGTGTCAAAAAATAAAACAGGCCTGTAATCCCAGTACTTGGGAGGCTGAGACAGGAGGATCGCGCAGGTTCGAAGCCAGCCTCAGCTACTTAGTGAGGCTCTCAGCAACTGAGTGAGACCCTGTTTCTAATAAAATATAAAATTAGGTCTGGGAGTGTAGCCCAGAGGTAGAATGCCCCCCGGTTCCATCCCCAGCACCACACATATAGGGAAAAAAAAAAAGACTGAGTGTGTAGCTTAGAGTTAGAAGGCCTCTAGGTTGGCCAGGTGTGGTGGCGCACGCTTATAATTCCAGCCTTCAGGTGGAGGCTGAGGCAGGAGGATCACGGGTTCAAGGACTACTTCAGCTACTTAGTGAGGCCCTTTGCAACTCAATGAAACCCTGTTTCAAAATAAAGAATTTAAAAATAGGGCTGGGCGTGTGGCTCAGAGACCCGGTTTCAATTTTTTTCTTTTTTTTTTTTTTTAACTTTGAAACAGGTCTCACCAGTTGCTCAGGCTGGCCTGGAACCTGTAATCCTCCAGTCTCAGTCTCCTAAGTACTGGGATTATAGGTGTGCCAATACCACACCCTGCCTTTTCTCCTTTTCTTTTTTTTTTTTTTTTTTTTTTCTTTTTTGTGGTACTGGGGTTGGAACCCAGAGGCTTTCTACCTCCGGGCTATACTCCCAGACCTATTTTATATATTTCCCAGACTATATATATTGGTGGTATTGGGGATGGAACTCTTCTATCTCCGAGCTACACTCCCAGGCCTATTTTATATATATATATATATATATATATATATTTTTTTTTTTTTTTTTTTTTTTTTTTTGTGGTACTGGGGGCCCTGGAAGCCCTTCTACCTCCGGGCTACACCCCTAGACCTATTTTATATTTTTGAAACAGGGTCTCTTAAACCAGCGTGGCTGGCTACGAACCTGCGCGATCCTCCTGTCTCCACCTCCCAAGCGTAGGAATTACAAGCGTGCGCCACCACACCCAGCTTCCTATTTTATATTTTTATTTGAGCTGGGCGTGGTGGCGCACGCTTGTAATCCCAGCATTCCGGAGGCTGAAACCAGAGGATTGTGGTTCACGGACAGCCTCAGCTACTTAGTGAGGCCCTCCGCAACTTAGACCCTGTTTCAAAATAAAGAATAAAAAAAGGGCAGGGCATGTGCTCGGAGGTCAAATCCCCTTGGGTTCCATCTCCAGACCCGCAAATAAAATAAAATAAAAAATAAATATTTTTCTTTGGAAGCAGTCTCTTAAGCCAGCCAGGATGGCTTCGAACCTGCACGATCCTCCTGTCTCGTCTCCCAAGCGCGGAGATTACAAGCGTGCGCCACCACGCCCAGACTATAATTTATTTGGAAACAGGATCTCACTAAGTTGCTGAGAGCCTCACTAAGCTGAGGCTGGCTTCGAACCTGCGCGATCCCCCTGGCTCAGCCTCCCAAGTGCGGGAATTACAGGCACCCGGCTCTGTCTTTTTTTTTTTTACTTGGGTCTCGCTAAAATGCTGAGGCTGACCCATGAACTTGCAGTCTTCCTGTTTCAGCCTCTCAAGTACCGTGATACTGTGCCTGGCTCTTCCTGCATTTTGAGAAAAAGTTATTTCTACTGCCCAGATCTTAGTTACTTTTAATCTTTAAAATGATTGAGTCAGCATTTAATATTAGAGAGCTTGATTTCTAGTTTTCTTAAGTAGAAGATTTACCATGAGCTAGCCAAAACAGTTTGTGTTCTTAACTTGATTTAAACAATTTCCAGAGCCGGGCGTGGTGGACACGCCTGTCATCCCAGCATTCGGGAGGCTGAGACAGGAGGATCGCGGAGGCTGAGACAGGAGGATCGCGGTTCGTGGCCAGCCTCAGCTTCTTAGTGAGGCCCTCGGCAACTCAGACCCTGTTACAAAATAAAGAATAAAAAAATGGGGCAGGGGACGTAGCTTGGAGGTCAAATGCCCCTGGGTTCCATCCCCAGACCTGTCAAAATAAATTTTAAAAAATTAAAAACAAAATAAAAGAAACTAATATTTAATAATAGCTCTTTTTTTATTTTTTTACCTGAAGGTGTGAACATTTTGATACCAGACTGAAGTGAACTAGTAGCTTACGAAAGTATTTTCCGTTTTATTTACGACAAAAATTTACCTTGCAGAAATTATTCAGCAGACCATTATTTACAAGAAGCAAAAAAGCTGAAGCACAATGCAGACGCGCTGGTATGTAAACCCAGCCTTACGGCGCGTTCACGGAGGCCAGGAGGCCCCGGTTATCACAGGTGGAGCAGCTCGCCACTGACCTCTGGTTCCTCTCTCAGTCTGACAGGTTTGAGAAAGCCGTGTACTATCTGGACGCCGTGGTGTCTTTCATCGAATGTGGAAACGCCTTGGAGAAGAACGCGCAGGAATCCAAGTCCCCGTTCCCTATGTACTCGGACACTGTGGAGCTCATCAAGTGAGTGGGAGGTCTGCCCCGGTGGGCAGCCGCGGGGCCCCGCTCCGTCCAGGCAGGGCCGATGGGACCAGAGAAACGGAAGAGGATGCCTGCTGCTGTTTCTCGTGGCGAAGGGGACTGCTAGATACCCTCCTAGTGCTTGACCTAGGCTTGATTCTAAGGCTTGTCATAGATTAGTGAAGCGTTCCATCCTGTTATCTACCATCTGCTTGTTATCCTAACTCACAGATACACTATGAAGCTGAAAAATTACTTGGCCCCCGACGCTACAGCTGCAGATAAAAGGCTGACGGTCCTCTGGTAAGTGTGCGTCGTAGCCGGCCCAGTGACAGCGTGCGCTCCAAGCCTGTGCCCCGGGCACCGGCTGTTCTTAGCGTGCCCAGCAGCAGAGGACTCGCCACTCCTGCTGGGGCTGCGCTGTGGCAGGCCTCCGGGCACCGCCTCTTGGCGGAAGCTCGGGTGGAGCGAGGCAGAGCCCAGACCTACGTGATCTCTCGCGCGGCTCTTCCTGGGCGCCTTCTCTGACATCCACACACGTGCTTTAGGAGAGTCAAAAGTGACTCAAAGTTCGTTCTGGGGAGAGAGTATCGGTTGACTTGTGATCCTCTCGTCTGGCACTGTGTTTAACACTGGCACCGTGGCTGGGAATCGCGCTGACACGGCGTCTTGATTGTGGAGTTCATAGTCTAGAGGAAGGAGACAGAAACTAACCAGGGTCTCACTTCAAGTATGTGAAGTGAGTACTTGGAAAGAAAAGTCTATGTGACCAGCCCCGTGCAGTGGTGCACACCTATCCTCCCAGCTGCTCACGACGCAGGGCAAGAGAGCTGCGGCTTCAGGCCAGCCTGGCTAACCGAGAGAGAGAGCTGGGAGTATGACTCAGTGGCAGAGCACTCGACTAGCATGCCTGGGGTCCTGGGTTCAACACCCAGGACCACCACCAACGAAAAAGGATCTGTAACCACAAGAATAGAGGGTAGAGAGTAGGGCGACCTGTTCTAGGAGAGGGTACAACGTGTGTACAGGGACTGGATGTTGAGAGGAACAGGAAACTTTCAAGTTGCTAAGAGAGGACCAGCCAAGCCAGACAAGGCGGCCATGGCTGTATCATAGCACTTGGGAAGCTGAAAAAGGAGAATGACAGTTCGAGGACAGCCTCAGCAACTTAGGCCCGCAGTTTGGTGTGACTCTGCTTTAAAATAAAAAATAAAATGGGGCTGGAGGTGTAGCTTAGAGGCAGAATGTACCTGATACATACCAGTGAGCCTGGGCCTGGCACTACACATCTGCCGTCCCAGTATTTGGGAGGCTAAGAGAGGAGGATTTCATGTTCGAGGCCAGCCTTGCCAACTTAGACCCTGTTTCAAAGTAAAAGGTGAAAACTGGGTGTAGCTCGGCGGTAGAGCACCTCTGGGTTCAGTCTGTAGTAACCCCTCCTGGAGGAGCAGCGAGGAGCAGGCGGGGCGCGCAGGGAAGGCTTTCTGCAAGCCGTGTTAAGTAAGGTCTGTGTCTGCCGTCAGGATTGCACACTCCATTGTCGAGTGTCCTGCCTCTGACTTCTATTTCTAGGTTATTGTTTGGTCTGGAGCTCTTGCCCCTTGCTGGGTTTTTAACACGTGTTACGTGCCACGTTGGTGTCTCGTGGGGAATCTTTTGATCTCTATGCCAGCGCTCGTGGGAGGCCGGCCCTGCGTTTCTGCGAGTCCTCCCCCTGGCGCACCACAGCGCGCCTTGCGGTTGTGCCGCGTGAGCGGGGCGCCGGGTGGCGGCCGAGCCTGCCGCCCTGGTAACCAGCTGCGCTTCCCTTCGCTAGCCTCCGATGCCAGTCTCTGCTGTACCTGAGGCTGTTCAAACTGAAGAAGGAGAACGCCCTGAAGTACTCCAAGACGCTGACGGAGCACCTCAAGGTGGGCGGGCCCGCCGCAGGGAGGGGCGGCGCCGGGCCGGGGAGTGCACCTGCGCGCCTGAGTGTGGAGCGCGTGCAGCCGTGTGCGGCGGCCGTGCGTGACTCCATGTCACCACCGACCTTCTTTAGGTGGTGATCCTGCTTTCATTCTCTCCAGCCTCTGCTTTGGGCAGGCGGTGTGGGCCACGCGCATCCCCACGCTGGCCAGCTTTGCCCCCGGTGTGTCGGTTCCCTGCAGCCCGCCTCGCTGGGGTTCACCCCTCTCTTGCCTCTGTCAAGTCTTCTAGAACACCCTAGTTCTCTCTCTCTCTCTCTCTCTCTCTCTCTCTCTCTCTCTCTCTCTCTCTCACACACACACACACACACACACACACACACACACGTATCTTAAATTTATAAAGCTTCTTAAGATCAGCTCTGGCCTGATGCTTTTGAATATAGAGAGTATTTTATAAGTTGTTAGGTTTTCTTAAATTAAGTACATTTTATTTTTTCCACAGAATTCTTATAATAATTCTCAAGCGCCATCACCTGGCTTGGGAAGGTAGGTAAAGTTTTATTCTATAAAATATTATTTGTTGCCAGCAGTGGTGGTACACACTTGTAATCCTAGTGTTTGGAAGGCTGAGACAGGAGGATCACAGATTCACAGCCGGCCTCAGCAACTTAGAACCTGATTTCAAGTAGAAAATAGGTCTAAGTGTATAGCCCAGAGGTAGAAGACTCAGCAATTTAGCGAGACCCTGTTTAATTAAAAAAAAAAAACAGAAGCCAGGCATGGTAGCTCATGCTTGTAATCCCAGTACTTGGGAGGCCGAGACAGGAGGATCACAGGTTCGAGGCCAGCCTCAGCAACATAGACGCTATTTCAAAATAAGATAAAATAGGGCTGGGAGTATAACCCAGAGGTAGAAGGGCCTGGATTCAATCCCCAGTATCACAAAAAAATAAAATAGGGCTAGGGGGTGTAGTTAAGAACTAGAATGCTCCTGGGTTCAATCCCTCGTACCACAAAAAATAAGTAAAATAAAATAGGGCAAAATAAAATAGCCCAAAGGTAGAAGGCCCATGGATTCCACCCCAGTACCACAATAAATATTATGTATATATATATATATATATATATATATATTAGGCCTCACACATTAAGCATGAACTCTGCCATGAACTACATCCTAGTCAAGTCCCCCCTACCTTGTTTTTTTGGCGGTACTGGGGATGGAACCCAGTGGCATTCCTCTGAGCTACACCTCCGCCCCATTTTATTCTTTTATTTTGAAACAGAATCTCACTAAATTGCAGAGGGCCTCAGTGCGTTGCTGAGGCTGACCACAAACCTGCGTTCCTCCTGTCTCGGCCCCCCAAGGTGTGGGATTGCAATCCTGTGCCCAGCTGTCAAGTATCTTTAGAAATTATTTTTACCAGATTTATGAATTAGAAATATAAATGCATATAATTAGACTAGAACCGAGACATTCCCGCTGCAAGAATGTGAGTTTCACAGCACCTTGGCCTTCCGCAGGGTGATTGTGACTTTATAATAGTCTCCACCCAGTCCACAACAGAAGACAGAAAACACCTTGAAACCTTTTTTACTTCGAAAGTTCATCTGTTTGCTTAGTTTGTCTTTGTGAATTGACATTTAGTTTTTGGCCTGCTCATATTTTCCTAAGCAAACTTACAGTGCTAAAAGTGCAGATAAAAATATAAAAACATTGCTGGGCGTGGTGGCGCACGCTTGTAATCCCAGTCCTCGGGAGGCTGAGATGAGAGGGGTCGCTGTTCGAAGCCGGCCTCGGCTACTTACAGGCCCTACACAATTTAGTGAGACCTTGTTTCAAAATAAAGAACAAAGCCGGGCATGGTGGTGCACGCTAGTAATCCCAGCGTTCGGGAGGCTGAGACAAAAGGATCGTGGTTCGTGGACAGCTTCAGCTACTTAGACCCTCTGCAACTCAGTGAGACCTATTTCAAAATAAAGAATAAAAAAATAGAGCTGGGGACATTGCTCGGAGGTAGAATGCCCCTGGGTTCCATCCCTAGTGCCAAAAAAAAAAAAAGGGAATAAAAACATGGCTGGGGGCAGAACTTGGAGGCAGAATGCCCCTGGGTTCTCTCCCTAGTACGGGGGAAGAAAAGGTGTGTGGGGGAGTACTGGGAGTTGAACCCCAAACCAAAACACGGGCGAGCCTTCGTGTCACACCCGGCAGGAGCACCTCGGCCCCCGGGCCTTGCCGAGTGTCCGACATCTTTCCATCCCTCTAGCAAAGCCGCGGGGATGCCGTCCCCCGTGTCTCCCAAGCTGTCGCCCGGCAATTCTGGAAGTCACTCTTGTGGCGGGGGCGGGGCCTCCGCCAGCGGCTCGTCGGTGACCATCCCACAGAAGATCCACCAGATGGCAGCCAGCTACGTGCAGGTCACATCCAACTTCCTCTACGCCACCGAGATCTGGGACCAGGCCGAGCAGCTGTCCAGAGAGCAGAAGGGTAGGTCGCGTTCTGGGCGAGCCTGCGGGAGGGCGCGTCCAGAGGATTCCCGTGACTCAGCTGCATAAGCGTCAGCTGGAGTGTGTTTAGTGTTTTTACCTGGTTTAGAGTTGATAGTTGGCCCGTGATCGCCTTCACTTACCAGTCATGCTAAGTATAGCTGAATTGAGTTAAAACCTCAGGTAAACTAAAATAAGTCTTGCTCTTAGACAAGGACGTGTTTGTTATGGCATGTTAAATGCAGCTCAGACTATCAAAAGTAGTAAAGTACATATCCTACTATCGGGTGGTTAATGGATTTGCTTATAAATATAGGATCGCATTTAGACATCTCATATCTGAGATGTTTAAAATATAAGAAGCATGTTCATGCTGGATTTTTAGGTATACTGGAAGATATTTATATAATAAATAAAGAGACTAAGAAGCTGGACATGGTAACACACACCTGCTATCCCAGTACTGGAGGCTGAGACAGGAGGATCCCAGATCTAAGACAGCCTCATCAACTTAGTGTGACCCTGTTTCAAAATAAAAAATAAACTGGCCGGCCGTGGTGGCACACGCTTGTCATCCCCACGCTTGGAAGGCAGAGACAGGAGGATCGCGCGGGTTCAAAGCCAGCTGCGTGCGCTGGCTTAGGAGACCCTGTTTCCAAATTTAAAAAAATGTAAAAATAGGTCTGGGAGTGTAGCCCGGAGTTAGAAGGGCTTCCAGGAACCCCAGTACCACCAAAAAAATAATAATAATAATAAACTGGGTGTGGTGTCGCACACCTGTAATCCCAGTACTTGGGAAACTGAGGCAGGAGAATCACAGGTTTGAGGATAGCCTCAGCAAGTAGTAGCACACATCAATCTAGTTCCACTCTTTCAGAATAAATAAATAGAGCCGGGCATGGTGGTGCATGTTTGTAATCCCAGTACTTGGGAGGTTGAGACAGGAAGATCATAGTTTGCAGACAACCTCAGATACTTAGTGAGGCCTTCCACAACTTAGTGAGACCCTGTTTAAAAAATAAAAAATAGGGTTAGGTGTGTAGCTCAGAGCTAGAATGTCCCTGGGTTCAATCCCCAGTACTGCAAAAAATAAAATAAAGCAAAATAAATAAAATAGGAGTGGGGTGTAGTTCAGAGCAAGAATGCTCTTGGATTCAATCCCCAGTACCACACAAAAGTAAAATAAAAATAAAATAAGGTTGGGGCTGGGGGTGTAGTTCAGAAGTAGAATGGCCCACACACGCACCCACACCCTCACCTGTCTCAAAACATGGTATTTGCCAATATGGTGTGGTGGTACACGCTTGTTCTTGGGAGGCTGAGACAAAAGGGTTGCAGGTTCACAGCCAATACCATCAACTTACTGAGACCCTGTTTCAAAATAAAAAATGAAATATGGTAAAATATGGCTAGGATTGGGTGTAGCTTAGAGGTAGAATGCCGTGTCCCTAGCCTCAACCCCTAGCACTCCCTACAACCTCCCCCCCAAAAAAACTACTGTCTCAAAACACTGTGTTTGCTGGGTGTGGTGGTACACAGTTATAACCCCAGTACTTGAGAAACTGAGACAGGAGGATCGCAGGTTTGCAGACAAGCTCAGCAACTTAATGAGTCCTCACACCTTAGTGAGACTCTGTTTCCAAGTAAAAAATAAAATAGGGCTCGGGGTATAGCTCAGAGGTAGAAAACCCCTGGGTCCAGTCCCCAGTACTACCAAAAACAAAAGTAATAAAATACCAGGGCATGGTGGCATACGCTTGTAATTCCAGTAGTTGGGAATCTGAGATAGGAGGATCATAGGTCATGGCCAGCCTAGGCTACTTAGATCCTCCACAACTTAGTGAGACCCTTTTTCAAAATAAAGAATAAAAAATAGGGCAGGGGGTATAGCTCAGGGATCACATGCCCCTGAGTTCCATCCCCAGACCTGCCAAAAAGAAAAAGAAAAAAAGAATAAAAAATAGGGCTGGGGAGGTAGGCTGCTGCCCAGGTTCATTCCCCAGTACCAAAAAAAAATATTTATTACTGGTAGATGGCATATGATTACAGCAGAAAAGTTTGATGTAGACTCTCATAACCAGGAGCTATTATAAGAAACACAAAAAGAATATTTTCCTCTCTGTAACAACTGGCTTCTTGTGTAAAAACATATACCGTGCTGGGTGTGGTGGCACAGGTTTGTAATCCCAATACTTGGGAGGCTGAGACAGGAGGATTGCAGGTTTGAGACCAACCTCAGCAAGTAGTGATTCTCAACAACCTAGTGAGACCCTGTCTCACAATAAAAATAAAATAGGGCTGTGGGCCTGGGGGTGTGTCTCAAAGATAGAATGCCCCTGGCTTCAGTCCCCTCGCCCAAAAAAACACACCACACAGTATTTTTCATGTGGTTTTTGCTATTGGTTTGGTTTGGTGCTGGGGTTTGAACCTAGAGGCATTCTGTCTTCAAGCTATACCCCCAGTGCATTTTTTTTCTTTTTTCTTTCTTTTTTTTTATTTCTTATTTGAAAACAGGGTCTCACTGGGTCTGAGAACCTCGCTACACTGCAGAGGCTGGCTTTGAACCTGCGATCCTCCTGTCCAGCCTCCCAAGTACTGGGATTACAAGTGTGTGTCACTCCCAGCTCATCTCAGCCCTTTTGTATTTTTTATTTTGAAACAGGGTCTCTAAGTTGCCCAGGCTGGCCTCCAACTTGCAGTCCTCCTGTCTCAGTTTCTGGGATTAGAGGCACGCACCGCCATTCCTGGTTCATAGAGAATGTTTGGGATAACCTAGTGCGTTGTGTGTGGCACCAGGTCTCCATTTGCATACCAGCAATGTATAGCTTTCGTCAGTGGTATCTTGATACATGCGTGGCGCTTAGCTCTTGACCATGCATTCTGTTTGAAACGTCTGGCTTCAGAGCTGTGTATCTTGAGAGACTCTGGGTGCTGTGTTCTGAAACATAGACTCATCATTCTAATGTAGGAGGGAGCGTTTTTAAACATTACATGAATGTGACTGCGGTCTAGATTCCAAATTGTAAAACCATGATTCAGAAGTGTATACATTAGAGCCGGGCGTGGTGGGCACTCTTGTCATCCCAGCATTCGGGAGGCTGAGACCGGAGGATCGCGGGTTCGCGGCCAGCCTCAGCTACTTAGTGAGGCCCTCTGCAACTCAGTGAGACCCGGTTTCAAAATAAAGAATAAAAAATAGGACAGGGGGTGTAGCTCAGAGGTAGAATGCCCCTGGGTTCCATCCCCAGACCCGCAAAAAAAAAAATGTGTATACATTATTTAACGGGGGTTTCGTTGTGTGTTTGGGGTTCTCTAGAATTCTTTGCTGAACTGGATAAAGTCATGGGCCCTCTCATCTTCAACGCCAGCATCATGACGGATCTGGCTCGCTACACGCGGCAGGGCCTGCACTGGCTCCGCCAGGACGCCAGGCTGCCCTGAGCTGGACCGCTCTCGCCGCCTCTGCTTCTCTCCACAACACTGTGTCCATCACGAAGGAAGCCGCCATAGCCACCAGCCAGCGCTGCGGAGAGGGCTGCTCCTCCTGCACGCGCTGCTGCTGTCCGGAGTCCAGAGCCGCCCTGTCAGTCGACCCCTTCAATATTCCCAATGTGAAAAAGTATTTAAATGCTTTTAAATCTGCGCCACATTGATATGACGGTTCTAGTGAGCTATAATTGAAACTCCAGTTGCAATTCGTAACTAATCAAATGAAATTCTATTTATTTTAATGTTTTAAGTTCCCAGACTGGGGCTTGTTTAAAGCTTAGTTATTTCTGCCTTTAAATGTACTCTGTTAAATATTTAGCATAAATTGAATGTAGGTATTTTTATTTATGTATTTTGGGAGCTTTGTTACCTACGTCTTTTTGTGATAGCTCTTCTGTGAGTAAGAGTTGGTTCATCTAAAATAGGGATATTTTTTCTGTATCTACTACCTGATATTATTTCAAATCTTAACGGAAGTTTTATTGTGTAAAATGTATGCTTAGCATTAAGCATATCCGTCTACACGTAAAGAATCACTTTAAGTGTGAGGAGCTAGCCTGCGTGTTGTACAGTGAGGTGTGTCTGATCTGGTATGTATTATTTCACAAACTGTGTGTTCACGACACTAGCAATCCCAAGGTGACTACCGCGCACGTGGAGCGCATCGCACAGGGCGCAGGCGCGTTCCCGGAGCCCGCCGTCGCCCTCGGGCACGCAGGCGGTCTTGACCTGAATTCTGCTGAAGCGTGTGCTTTCTGTTGGCAGTCTCTAGACACGTGCGGCCGCGTAGGTTACTCTTGAGGGGATCCAGCTCCCGAGTCTGCCCTGCCTCGGCTGGGTGGCGGTGCTCGCAGGGGCGGTGCGGCTCGGTGCACTGCGGCTGCTACCGTCCCCAGCACGCCCGGGCAGAGGGCGCAGCACCCCTTTCAAAGGCTGCCATCGGTGACGCTTCTGATGGCATCAGAACGAGCACCGTGGCTGCCTTGGTTGGCCCGAGCTCTCCTGGAAGCGGGCCGGGGGGAGCGCGTGGGGCGGAGTCCCTCCCACAGGTGCACACAGGTGAGAGCGCGCTCCGAGGCCGTCTGAGACCCCATCGAGTGTGGCGTGCCTTAACTCTTACCTTCAGCGAGGACTCGGGTGTTTACAGATGGAGCTGTGCGGTAGGACCAGGCCGTCCGCGCGCGGCCGGTCCTCTGGTGGTTAACGGTAACTTCGCTTTGTTAAAACTTCTTTGAGGGACACGCAGATTCCTTGAGAAGAGCTGACACTTTGGCACATGACTCAGTCTAACCGTTGGGTGATGCTGCTTCACAGTAGAGTTTGGCCTGCTTCTTATTGAAACCGACTCCATCCGGCCGGGAAGCAGGCCGCCGTCTCGGGAGCTGTTGGCGGGCAGGAACGGAGCGGCGGGGTCTTCAGCCGTACACTGTTTCTGATCGAGGGAGCTCTCGTCCTGTGGCCTCGTGCTTACAGAGCTTACCGTGTTGTACCTCAAGTAATTTTTACACATCCCTCAAGAGCGAGGCCCACAAATTATGTCGAATAGGATCTTTTTTCCTGGGAGCAATGCCTCCGATAGCTTCCTGCCTAACCTCAGTGTGTTCCAGGAGCCGTTTTCCTCTCGAGGACCACTTCCCCGCTGTCACTTAGCAGGCCGTAGCGTGGTTGAGCGAGTGCGTGTGGGTCCCGTCCCGTCCCGTCCCGCGTCCGGCCCTCGTCTGCAGTGAGGTCGCTGTGTCCGTGTCCCAGGACCATTTTGGCGTCGCGCTGGCATCCCTTAGCGCAGCCTTTCCTGCATGTCTCACGGTGCTGCTGGGCGCTGTCTTCCCTGTTGTCTGAGCTGGTCCTGGAGGGTTAGTGCCGCTGGCAGTGGGCAGTAGATCGGAAGCCTGTCCTTGGTAGTTGGGCTTTGGACGTCAGTCCGGGGAGGTGTCACTGCCGCTCCTCCACCCTCTGTGCCTGTGTCCCTGCGTCGGCCTCCCGGGCGGTGGTCAGCCGCCTCCGTAGGCACCTCCGCGCTTTCCAACCATTGACACTAAGTTTGGCAAGTGGCTAAAAACCAGCTTAGTCTGAGCCTTGTACTGACTGTACAGTTAATTCTAGAAGTGGCACCGATTTTAAAAATCACTCTGTTGAGCGCTCTTTAAGACCACGCTCATGAGCCCGGAGGCCGCCGCTGGCAAGGAGCCGGTAGGTGTCCAAGCAGCGAGCAGCTGAGGGCCGTTCACAGAGCTGCTGGGGAGGGCGGGGCCGGCCACCTCTGGTCCTGATCAACCAGGAGGCCGCGCCGTGCAGCGGGGTCTCGGCAGGCTCCCGCACCCGCGGCGCTTGGCGCACTGTGGCTTTAGTAGTCACTGTGGCTTTTGTTGTTGTCCGTTTCTTTCCATTAAAGGTTGGACCAGCTAGATCAGGCAGCAGCACTGTGTTTGGGGGCAGACTTGGGCACCTTGCGCTGGGGGCGCCTGCCCGCGTGGGGCGGGGCTGCAGGCCCTTGGAGGCTGCTCCCGAGGCCTGGGGAGGCCGGCCGCGCGCCGCTCGGTGGGGCCCAGCTGCGCGGCAGGTGGGAGGCTGTGCGACTTTGGGTCTTAAAATTATGTACACATACACACTTTATATATATGTATGTATGTATGTATGAGAACATGAAATTAGTTTGTCAAAAATGTGTGTGTTTAGTATTTTAGCTTAGTGCAACTCTTTCCACATTATTTATTAAATTGATCTAAGACACTTTCTTGTTGACCCTTGAATGTTAACGTTCAAGGGTACAATGTGTATTCCTTTAGATTGTTAAAACTTAATTACTATGATTTGTAGTAAATTAACTTTTAAAATATATTTGAGCCCTTCTGTAGTGTACTAGGGCTTTTACAGGGTGGGAAGGATTTTGATTTTCCAGTAGCTAATTGAACAAGATGGCTTCATGGTGTGTTTTGTCTTATAGGAGCTGCTGTCTGTCCCAGGGACAGCTGTTGTAGGCAGATGGTGATACTTTAAAAACTGACGAACTTGGGGCCGGAGCGTTGCGGGGCCACACACGGTCACTGGGGCCACGGGCCTCGGCGTGGAGGGGCGGGCTCCCGCCAGACAGTGCAGACCTAATGGTGCGTTCAGGAATTGTTGGCTTCTTGGAATCTGCAGTGGCTAGGGGCCAGCGGGTTGTGTTTACGATGCATCTGTCACATACTTGCTAATGGACAAGTTCAGGATAGGAATTGTTAAATTTAGATAAATCTTTAGGCCCTGAAACCAAACTAGCAATCTACAGAAGGCAAGTTATTAAAAGTTAATAAAAATTTGGGTTGGGTGGTGCATGCCTGTAATCCCAGTACTTGGAAGACTGAGATAGGAGGATCACAGGTTCAAGCCCAGCCCCAGCCACTTAGTGAGACCTTCAACTTAATGAGATTTAAAAGTTTTTTTGGGGGGAGGGGGCTGGGAGTATAGTTGGGAGACAAAATGCCACTGGCTTGTATCCCCAGCACCAAAAAATGGGAACATTGGTTAAAGGGACGCCTGGTCTAGATCCTCTTCACATGAACCCTGTGGTTAATTTAAAAAAACAAAAAAAAAAAACTTGCTGTCTTCAGAAAAGGGAATGGAATGAACAGAGCTAAAGCCATTTGGTCACGAGTCAGTTACTTGGGTTCAAGCCGCGCAGTGCGCAAGCATTCTGAACAGCAGCCTGGAGACGTCGTTTCAGGGTGGCAGCCCGGCCCTTGCTCCGCTGAGCACGCAGCCCCTTTGCGCAGGAAGGCGACCGGTGAGCAGGGAGCGCTGCCCAGAAAGCGCCCCGGTGACCCTGCTGTGGCTTCTGACGGTCCCGTCATCACCCGTCGCGATACTTGCTTACCTGCTCTGTCCTCCCGCAAACACCAGTCGCAAACACTGCCTTTCCGATGAACACCGCCATTACCCATTCTGTTGAGTTTGTTGTGTGCTGGGCGGGTGCCCCACCGTGCAGCCCGAGCACTCGCCTGGCCGTCCTCGCCCCGCAGTGTGGGGGGGACTCAGCGAGGGCCGGGGCCGGGCGCGGCCACCAGCGAGGGGATTTCTATCTAGCCTCCGTTTTGAATGGTTTTAAGAAATTTTGTATATGGAGGATGGAAATGCTTATATATTTATTAAAGATCCTTTTATTTGAAATTAAAATTATTTGGTAAACACAGTTTGCTATTTGGGGAGGGTTTTGAAGGGGAGGTAACATCGTTGATAAGCCTGTTGATTCTGCAGAGAGGCACTGTCAGTGAGTAACACGATGCCTTTGTTTTGTACATGATCCAGATCTTTGTTTTACATTTCTTTTATCCAAAATATGTAGGCATCTGACATTTTCAACCAAAATTTCAATTATATACTGTGATTTTTATTTGTTGCAATACATTAAAATTTCAGAGGTACTTTGGGGTTCAAAGGCTAGAATTTCTAAGTCATATGTGCATTTCACATAATAAAGCTGTTATTGGTGGGCAAAGTATTATATACTAACTAGATTTTTCCACATCTGTATAGTATATTATATGTATTTTGTGGTATTGAGATTATAGAAAGTTTAGAGTGTCAAACATGCGTTTAATGTGTATTTTTAAACAAATTTATGGCAATTAAAATATTTGGAGACAAGGGTATCACATTTCAATTTGTAAAAATCTTTTTAACTCTTCTGTGTCATTAAGATGCTTTGTATAATGCCAAACCATAGCTGGAGAAACTAAGTTTAATAAATATCAAATAGATTTTCTGTATTAAAGTTTACAAACACTGTGCTGCTTACGCTTCTTCAGCTCACCGGGCCCTCCCGCGCAGCTCGCGGCCGGGCTTCCGATGCTCTGCGCAGCCCGCCTCCGCTGGCCCGGCCCGGCTCGCCGTGCCCCCGGTGCTCTTGGTGGCTTAGGCTCTTGGGTTTGATTAAACTGGCTTTCCCCTCGGTTCTGCTGTCTGCTCAGAGACTCAGACAGGGTTGTGCACATCAGCAGGGGCGGCGGCAGGGCGGCGCTGCACCCAGAAGCCTGGATACGCAGCTAACGCAGCCAAGCCCTCTGACCTGCCACGTGCTGTCTCCGAGTCTTGGAACGTTGCTGACCCTTACCACGTTTCCAGCTGGAAAAGCGTATCATTCTTCAGCAGTGTGGGTTATACACACACAAATCCTTCCAAGTATAAATTCCAGACTTGTCAGACTTTGAATTTGAGACATTTAATAGTATCCATACAAAAATAAACTCTAAACTGACAAACTTAGTTCTGCTTATCTACATATAAACATTTTAAAAAGAAATGGAGACCAGTTTAAAGCATGCATCTGTCTTTAAATATTAAAACACAAGATGGCTTCACTTTCGTATCTCCAGCCAGAGTGCAGCTGACTAATATTCCATACAACGGATCATTGCGGGCGTTGGTGCTGGCCTCTGTCCGCCTGGTGTGAATGTCATTCCTGCGCCACACTCAGGGAACAGCGTCTTTTTCTAGAGGAAAAGAAAGATTCTTTATTGGACCAGGGGCGCTCTACAATGAGCTTTACTTTTTTATTTGTTTACTTTTTGAGGCAGGGTCTTACTGGATTGTTGAAAATGACCACGAACTTTTGATCCTTGTGTCTCAGCCTCCCAAATCCCCAGGAGCCCGGGGTCTAGCGGGGTATGGTGGCGCTTGCACAGGACTTGGGAGATTGAGATGGGAGGATCAGAGGTTTGAGGCCAACCTCAACAACTTTGCAAGGCCCTATTTCAGAATAAAAAGGGCTAGGATATAGTTCAGAAGTAGAATTTTCCTGCGTTCAAAAAAAAGAGGGGGGTCCAGAAGTGCCCAGGACCACCTGTGCTATCCTTCTCTCTTTCTGTTTTATTTTTATTGACACTGGATGGTCAAACCTAGGACCACTGAGCTACATCCCAACCCTATTTATTTATTTACTTATTTATTTGCAGTACTGGGGATGGAACCCAGGGGCATTCTACGTCTGAGCTACACCCCCAGCCCTATTTTTTATTCTTTATTTTGAAACGGGGTCTCACTGAGTCGCAAAGGGCCTCACCAAGTAGTAGCTGAGGCTGTGAACGGCGATCCTCCTGTCTCAGCCTCCCAAATGCTGGGATTACAAGCTATTTATTTATTTGTCCATTTATTTATTTATTTTCGAGACAAAGGCTCCCTAGGCTGGCCTGGAACTTGCAGTCCTCCTGCCTCCACCTCCCAAGTCACCGAGATGACAGGCGCGCCCCGCTCCCCTACCAAGCTAACATTGCCCTGATCTCACAGCCTCAGCCCGTCTGCCTCCCTCCAGCTCTCTGGATCCTGGTCTGGCTCTGGGTACCTGCACAGCCTGGTGGTGCACTCGGAGCCATCCCGACAGGAGGCCCCGATGGGCCTGAGGGAAACCCCTCTCCAAAACGGGGTCATTCTCCGGGGCCGCCTCCTTGCTGGACTCAGCTCTGGTACTGGGGAGCCTTCCACCTGCAGAGCAGAGACCAAGCACCTCAGGTGTGGCCGCCCTTGGACGGGGGACCTTCCCGGACCGCAGACCCCGCACAGGGGCGCCATTTCCCGGGACTGAGGCTGGCAGGGTCCGCTCTGGCTGCCGAGTGCTTCCTTCCTTACCTGGTCCAACAGCAGCAGGCAGATCGTGAGCGCTGCGAAGAGTTTGAGGCGCCACATCTTGGCAGAGGGAGGGTGCTGGAGCCTGGAAGAGGCTGTGCCCATTGCCTTTTATAGACTGACACCTGCCGTCTTCGTGGTTGCCAGTGAGTTGGGGGCAAAGTTTATATTTGACATCAGCATTGATTTAATAAGTTAATGTCTACCAGAGGAATGCGCTCCAGGGCTGCCCGAGGCAAGTTGTATTTACTGATCCCTCATCTGGACTTTGAGTGATTGTGTTGCTGGCCTGGAGCCTTTCACCCATTTTATCAAAGTCAGGCCTGCCCCACTGTCCCTTGGAGAGCCACGTGAAACCACGTGAAACCACCGCGGGAGGCCGAGAATCGGGCCACACTTCTGTTCTAAAATAGCTAGCCCAGTGCACCGGGGGTGCAGCTCAGGGTCAGGCGTGTGCTGAGCATGCGCAAGGTGCCAGGCTCAATCCCCGGCACGGGGGGGTAGGAAAAAAATCCTTAAAATAGCTCAGTGACCTCACTTGAATCAAAATAGAACTCTAAGCCTCAGAAATAGCGTTGCCCGCGCGGCCTTGTGCAGGTACGAAGCTCTGAGGTATTGTATACAGGCGACCGGGCGTGGCCCAACCGCCCTCTAGACTGCTCCGCAAACCAGGTCTACAGGCCCCCTTGTCCCCGTGTGCGCTGATGAACTGTTACCCTGGTGACCTCCACCAGCTCCTCTTCCTAGGAGGAAAACCCAAAGTCTGGCCGACTTGTCTTCCAGGGAAGGGCAGTCTTTAAGGCACAGATCTGAACCATGGGTGAATTGGATGAATGATATAGGTTGATTTTGTTTTTGTTTTTAAAAATGTGAATGAGCCAGCCATGGTGCATTCACACTGTGTAGCACACGCCTGTGATCCCAGTACTTAGGAGGCTGAAACAGGAACATCGTGGGTTCGAAGCCTAAGCAACTTAGGGAGACTCTGTTTCTAAATAAAAAAATGAAATAGGCCGGGGTTGTAGCTCAGAGATAGAAAGCCCCTGAGTACCACAATTATTAGCAAACCCCAGTATCAAAAGAAAACAAAAGTGAATGGGGCGGGGGTAACAAGAACTCAAATCAGTGGCTGAAAGCCGGGCTGGTGGCTCATGACTGTAATCCCAGTATTGGGGACGCCGAGACAGGAGGATCGCAGGTCTGCAGACATTCTCAGCTACTTAGGCCCTTGACAACGTAGTGATACCCTGTTTCAAAATAAGAATAAAATATAGGACTGGGGTGTAGATTGGAGGTAGAATGCCCCTGGGCTCAATCCCCAGTACTGGGAAAAAAAAAAAATCAGCAGCTGAGCTTGTAGTGCCAGATGGTTGAATTGGGGGCTTTGTTCCCAGTCGCCCCGTGGCGAGGTCTCCAGAGCCCCAAATATCTACACACAAGGAGGAGTCGCTGCAGGTGTCCAGGCCATGGGGAGCACGGACGTGAACCATGAGTAGTTTGGGCAGTCCTCACTTAAGTGCCCTGGGCACGGTCACCAGCCCTGTGGCCAGGCCGGAGAAGAGGAGGCTGCGATGGACCTCAGAGCCCGAGACCGGCTGGGAGTGACCCCGAGCTCTTTCCCCTGCTGGTCCTCTTGGGCCCCGGAGCTGAGCCCGGAGGGAGGGGGACACACTGTCTAAACTGTGAAACCATTGAGAAGCAGGCGTAGATACCAACCCATCTAACCTCAAGCAGAAGGGCAATCATCAAGTCAAACGGCAGACATGCTGGCGAGGATGCCGGAAATAGGAACTCTTCTTGTTCGTTTTTTCTGTGGGTCTGGGGATGGAACCCAGGGGCATTCTACCTCCGAGCTTCACCCCCTGCCCTATTTTTTATTCTTTATTTTGAAACAGGGTCTCACTGAGTTGCAGAGGCCTCACTAAGTAACCGAGGCTGAACTCTCCTACACTGCTGGTGGGATTGCAAATTTGTGCAGCCGCTATGGAGATCAGTGTGGTGAGTCCTCAGGAAACTGGGAATGGACCCAGCATAGGATCCGGCCATAGCACTCCGGGTGCCTTCCCAGAGGGGCCAGAATGAGAGCATGACAGTAACATATGCACCCCATGTTCAGGGCAGCACAGTTCACAGTGGCCAAACTATGGAACCCACCTAGGTGTCCATCAACTGTGAATTAATTACAAAATTATGGCTGTGCACACGATGGAATTCTACTCAGTAATAAGGAAGAACAAAGTTATGTCATCTGAAGGAGAATGGACGGACCTGGAGATATGTTAATGAGATGAGCCAGGCCCAGAAGGTGAAAACATGTTTTCTCATACGTGGAAGCTGGGGAGGAATCAGGATACCAGAGGGACCCCAGGTAGTGGAGAAGAAACCTATGTGGAGCCAGGGAGGTGGTCTAGCGGAATGGGGGGGCAGGACTGAGGACCAGTGAAGGAATTACCACCATCATGTGTGCCTGTGTGAAAATACCCATGTAGCCGGACGTGGTGGCGCACGCTTGTCATCCCAGCATTCGGGAGCTGAGACAGGAGGACCATGGTTTGCAGACAGCCTCAGCTACCTAGTGAGGCCCTCTGCAACTCAGTGAGACCCTGTTTCAAAATAAAGAATAAAAAATAGAGCTGAGGGTGTAGCTCAGAGGTAGAATGCCCCTGGGTTCTATCCCCAGTGCTGGGGAAAAAAAATCCAAACCCAGCTAACCGGCCCTACAAATGCAAGGCTAGTTAGCCGTCCCTCCCATCTTCCCCGAGGTTGGACATGATGACCCCGGGTAGGGGACTAACGAGGCACTTTTGCAGGATCAGGGAGAGGCTGTGCAGTGACGTAGTGGACACTGAGTAAGAACAGCAATCTATGAGATAAGCCGACTCCAGGCGTGGGTCCTGGAGCCCGCTGGGTCTGCGGCTGGGCCAGCCTGCACTTACCCAGCCAGCAGCAGCTGCAGCCCATCCAAGGACGGCTTCTACCCTCGTCCTCGCGTCTGTCTTCCTGTGCTCCAAGCCTAACTAACTAGACTCGTGAGCTTGTTTCTTTTGTGTGTGTGGCACTGGGGATGGAACCCAGGGACGTTTTACCTCCAAGCTACACCCCCAGCCCTGTTTTATTTTTTACTTGGGAACAGGGTCTCACTAAGTTGCTGAGGCCATTCGTGAACCTGGGATCCTCCGGTCTCAGCCTCCCAAGTATTGGGATTATAGGTGTGCGCCGCCATGCCTGGCTCTTTGGTGTTAATTTCCAAGCCAATATCACAATCAAGGAAAGAGCCAGAAGCCCCCATTCAGCCTCCCGGTTGCAACCTCGTGAGCCTCGGGGCTGAGATCTCTCTTCCGTGCCTAAAAGAACTGTCAGGTAGCTGGGAATCCCAGCACTTGGGAGGCGGAGACAGGAGGATTGCAGGTTTGAGGCCAGTGTGCAATCACTTAGTGAGACCCTGTTTCAGAATAAAAATGACAAGGGCTGGGGTTAGTTCGGTAGAAGCCCAAAATTCAAGCCCCAGTACCACAAACAACAACACAAAAGCCAAAAGAGGCTGGGTGTGATGCACGCTCATCATCCCAGCACTCCGGAGGCTGAGACAAGAGGATCGCGGTTCGAGGACAGACGCAGCTACTTAGGCCCTTCACAACTCAGTGAGACCCCGTTTCGAAATAAAAAATAAAAAATAGGGCTGGAGGTGTAGCTCGGAGGTCGAATGCCCCAGGGTTCCATCTCCAGTACCACAAAAACAACCAAAACAAAACAAAATAGAAAAGAAAGGTCTCTTCTGTGGGAGGAACTAGTGCTGCGGAAAGTACCCAGCACCCGTCCATAGGAAGCTGTTGCCGTCCTATTTTAACTAAACATGGACTAAAAGTCAGACGCGCTTAGCTGAAGTGACTGCAATTAGCCACAGCCAGCGGGAGACTGTGAAGGTCCATTTTCGGAGGCTAAACATGTTTTAAAGTTCATGGGAAGCCAGGTGTGGTGGCGCACGCTTGTAATCCCCGCGCTCGGGAGGCTGAGACAGGAGGATCGCACAGGTTCGAAGCCAGCCTCAGCTACTTAGTGAGGCCCTCGGCAACTTAGTGAGACCCTGTTTCCAAATAGAGTATAAAATAGGTCTGGGAGTAGAGCCCAGAGGTAGAAAGCCCCTGGGTTCCACCCCCAGTGCCACAAAAAGAAGAAGAAAAAAAAAGTTCCCGGGCTGTCTGCAATCAGATCTACTTAAATATCTATTCTGTGGAACTGGGGATGGGACCCAGGGCCTTCTACTTCTGAGCTACACCTCCATCCCTATTTTTATTTATTTATTTTTCATGTTACTAGGGGTTGAACCCAGATGCATTCTGCCTTCAACCTACACTCCCAGACCAGCTTTGTTTACTTGGAAACAGGGTCTCATTAGCTTGCTGAAAACCTCACTGAATTGCTGAGGCTGGCTGCAAACCTGCATTCCTCTTGTCTCAGTCTACCAAGAACTGGGATTACAAGGGGTGTTCCTTATTTTTTATTTATTTATTTTTTGCGGTGCTGGGAATGGAACCCAGGGGCATTCTACCTCCAAGCTACACCCCCAGCCATATTTTTTACTTTATATTTTGAAACAAGGTCTCACTGAGTTGCAAAGGGCCTCACAAGTAGCTGAGGCTGTCTTGTGAACCCGAATCCTCCTGTCTCAACTTCCCAAATGCTGGGATTACAAGCGTGCGCCAGCACTCCTGGCTTTTTTTTTTTTTAATTAAATTAAATTAAATTAAACTTTGTTTGCGGTACTTGGGGTGGAACCTTGGGGCTTTCTACTTCAGAACGACTCCCCAGCCCTATTTTTTTAAACAGGATCTCACAGTTGCAAAGGGCCTAAGTAGCGAATTAATTTAATTTTTTGAGGTGCTGGGGGTGGAACCCAGGGGCTTTCTACCTCCGAGAGCACTCCAGCCCTGTTTTTTTAAATAGGGTCTCACTGAGTTGTAAAGGGCCTCACTAAGTAGCTGAGGCTGTCTTTGAACCATGTCCTCCTGTTTCAGCCTCCCAAGCACAGGGATTACAAGCGTGCGCCACCACGCCCGGCTCCTCATTTTTTATTTTGAAACAGCGTCTTGCTAAATTGCTGAGGCTGGCTGTGAACCTGTGATTCTCCTGTCTCAGTTTCCCAAGTACTGGGGTTGCAGGTGTGTGCCACCGCACCTGGCTGCAATTAAGTATTTTGCTGAATGAACTACACACGCCTCTTCAGTGGAAAGGCCTCGGCAGCCTCCAACAGCCCCGGGCGTCCCAGCTCAGCTCTCTGGAGTGAGTGCCCGCAGGCCGGCCAGTCCCCTCTGCTTTTTTACTATGTGTTTATATATTTTTCAGTACTGGGGATGAAATCCAGGGGCATTCTACATCTGAGCTACACCCCCAGCCCTATTTTTTATTCTTTATTTTGAAACAGGGTCTCACTGAGTTGCAGAGGGCCTCACTAAGTAGCTGAGGCTGTCCTGAAGCCGCGATCCTCCTGTCTCAGCCTCCCGAATGCTGGGATTACAAGCGTGCCCACCATGGCCGGCTCCCTCTGCTTTTTGACTCTCCTTCTGCCAGGGCGGTGGCAGCTGGTCTTGGGCCTCCTGGGCACTGACATTTGGGGACACAGATGATTAAGTAGGAAAGGAGACACGGGCTTGATAGCTGAGGCCTGGTTGCTCTGGACACATGTCCCAGGGACTTCCTTCTTCTGAGCTAAGTGCCTGGGATGAAACGGGAGAGGCTGGACACTCGAGCCACTGTTTGAAATATATTCCAGGCGGAGAGGAGCGCCGCAGGCCTTGGCAGTAACTGGAAGCTTTTTTGTGGTCCCCGAGCAGGAGGTGCCTAATAAAAGATGAAAGACTTTGAAATGAAAAAACTTTTCCAGGTAAAATTTCAACAAAGGGTCAAAGTGCCTTTGCTTTTTGGCTGGCTGGCACTAGCAGGCTTCCGGGCCCGTGCTGGCAGATTGCGAAGCACCAGACAGTAGCCCGGGGAGGGGGAGCAGAGCACCCAGAGCAAGTGTGTGCCGCCGCAGGGACGGCCACGCCCGGGCTGCAAGGTCCAGCAGGTGATCCTGGGCAGGGTGATCCTGGCGATAAGTGCTGAGGTCCTCAGCAGCTGGCCCTCCTTCCTTAAAAGGCTTCAAGCCGGGTGTGGCGGTACACACCTGTCCCAGAACCTGGGAGGTGGAGACCGGAGGATCGTGGTTTGCAGCCAGCCTCAGTAACTTAGCTGAGGCCCTCTGCAAACTCAGTGAGACCCCGTTTCAAACTAAAGAATAAAAACTAGGGTTGGGAAGTGTAGCTCGGAGGTAGAATGCCCCTGGGTTCCATCCCCAGTACTAAAAAAAAAAAAAAAAAAAAAAAAAGGTCAAAAGGTCAGAGAGAAGACATCAAGAGCTGATAGACTGTGGTCGCCCGCCCACCCACGGTCAGGGTGGGCACCTACACCTGCTGCAGGCCAGGACTCCAGGACCCACGTGTGTGGCAAGACCTAGCAGCCAGAGCCGGCAGGCAGCCGGCCTGAAACACAGAGGCCAACGGGGCCTGGACCAGGTCTTCTTCACAGGCTGTGTGCTGAAGCCTGGACCACCTGGCCAGACAGGCCTGTCGCTCAGGTCACCACCACCTCAACCCAAGACTTCTTGTGAACGCTCCACCCTCTGGTGCAACGGCCAGGGCTCAGGAGCGCAGGTTGCTGGCCCACAGCACATGTCACGTGACTGGAAGGGCCTGGGCCCAGGACCATCAGACGGCCACACCGTGTCCTGCCTCAACGATTTGCCTTGTAGGGTATTTGTTGTTTAAGTAATGGTGGCTTTTTAAAAATATATATAATTTTATAACTTATTTGGAAACAGGGTCTCACTAAGTTGCTGAGAGCCTAAGTAGCAGAGGCTGGCTTCGAACCCGTGCGATCCTCCTGTCTCAGCCTCCCAAGTGCTGGGATTACAAGTGTGCGCCACCACGCCCGGCTAATGGTGGCTTTTAAAGGTCAACAGTCATCAGAAAAAGGAAAGGCCACCAGAGCCAGAATGCGAAAACTGACGAGCAGGAAATGTCTTTAGGAAGAAACAAGGAGCGGGGCCAGGACTACACAACTGCCAACCACTTACCCTATCTTCTGGCAGAGGGAAACAGCACCTGTTCTACTAAAAAGGTAACTCCCACGTCCCCCATAGAGCGATATACCCAGGTACAGTGGTGCACGCCTGTGATCCTAGTACTTGGGGGGTGGAGACAGAGGATCGCAGGACTGAGGCCAGCCCCAGCAACTCAGCAACACCCTCGGCTACTTAGTGAAGCCGTTTACATTTTTTTTTTTTTTTTTGATGGAACTGGGGACTGAACCCAGGAGCATTTTACCTCAGAGTAAACCTCTGATATTCCTGTCTCAGCTTCCAAAGTAGTGGGATTACAAGCCTGTGCCACCACACCCAGGTCAAAACTTTAAAAATGAAGCTGAGTGTGGTGGGCCACGCTTGTCATCCCAGCTCTCGGGAGGCTGAGACCGAAGGATCGCTGTTTGTGGACAGCCTCAGCTACTTGGTGAGACCCTGCTTCAAAATAATAAAAAACCGGGCTGGAGGTGTAGCTCAGAGGTAGAATGCCCCTGGGTTCCAGCCCCAGTACTGAAAACAAAACAAAACAAACACCACCACGCTGGTGCCAGACTCCACTATTCAGTGAACCTGTGTGTTTTGTCATTTGCAGAATGAACAATGACACTTAATTCAAAGGTTCCTGTGAAGCTTACAAGTTCATCTGTGTGGCTGAGACAGGTACCTGACGGTAACTGACAGTGACTAGACTTCCTGGTTTTAAGGGGAGCCGAGGACCAACACTCCCTGTAGCCCAGGACACCACTATTGTTACTGTGCGAGCAGCTGCAGGCGCTGTATTCTGTAGAGTAAGAGGTGAGTCCACTAATGCAAGAAAGCCTCAGATTAGGCAGACTGATCCCGATTCCTGCAGCCAAGGGGCGCTTCATGAACTAGAACACTAGCAGTCACACTAACGAGTGTACTCACAAAGATGTCAAGTCACAACAGTGTGGCCCATAAGAAATTTATTGCGTCGTCAAGACACTACAGGAGAGACTCCTCTCCCAGAGAAGGGTCTGCTGGAGGCAGGAGCCATTATCCAGATAAGATGATCCAGGCGAGACGCTCACTTGTCGTTCTCATAGGTGGCTGGATTCTTCCTCTTGGACTTCTCAAACTCGTCGTTCCCCCAGGTGTAGACGAGATAGAACACCACAAATGCTTTAAGAACCAAGAGTCAGAGTCAGCAGGGAGCACGATTAAGACACGGTTCTACCCCCCTGCTGCTTTCTAGCTTTTATTTTGTTGCTTTTTGCGGGTCTGGGGAGGGAACCCAGGGGCACTCTACCCCCGAGCGACAGCCCAGCCCTCGTTTTAACTCTTTATTTTGACACAGGGTCTCACTGAGTTGCAGAGGGCCCAAGGAGCGGAGGCTGGCCGCGAACCCGCGGGATGCCCCGATGACCAGCGCGCACCCCCACGCCCGGCGGCTCTCCAGCTCTTAGGCTGGCTGACCGCGGCAGGCCGCGGGCGCGCGTCCGCCCGGCCCCGCGGGAGGGGGCCCGCCATCTCCGCGCCGCACACGCGACAGATCGGAGAGCGATCGGACGGCGCCTCGGCACGCTGGCGACCCCGCCGACCGGAGGCCCGGGCCCGCGATGCGCGCGCCCACGGGTGACCTCGGGGGCACTCACGCGGCACCACGCGGAGCACGGACGCCTGGGCGCGGCGCAGCAGGTTGGGGACGCCCTTGCTGAAGAAGTGCGGGAAGGCGCGCTGCTCGAAGGGCGACAGGCCGTAGGCGATCACATGCCGCACCCGCGCCAGGTTGCCGAAGTGGCGGCCCATGGCGGCGGCCCTGCGGGACGGAGGGCGGACAGACGGCGGCTCAGCCAGGGGCGCGCGCAGCCCGCCGCAACGCTCGCCCCAGCCCGCTCCGCACCGGGTCACCTCGCGGCCCTCGGACGCGGCGCGCCGGTCGGGCGTCACTTCCGGCAGGACCGGAAGCCGCCTCCGGGGCCGTGAGGTCACTTCCGTTCTCAGAAGTGGGCGGGTCCGGTGGGCGGGCCTAGGGGCGGGGACTCGCGGAGCCTGCCGGGAGCTCTGTGGGCGCTCGCACTCTCCTCCGGCTTTGCCCTTACCCTGGTGCACCGACCGGAAGTGGCCGGTGCTGCGCGAGGGCGGGCAAAGAGGTGAAAGAAAGGGTCCGAGCTGGGGTTCCGAGCGCGCCGGATCCTGGTTCCATCCTCAGGGGTGGAAGCAGCTGACCCCGAGTCCCTCAGGCTGTGGGCAGCGCTGAGCGCCAAGTTTTCAAAAGGGGGCTCGGCTATTTTCAGCCCATCTGCCACCCCATCCAAAGTCAAGGACTGCAGCTGGGCCCGGTGGCATACGCCTGTAATCCCAGTACTTGAGGGGCTGAGAATGGAGGATCTCAGGTTCGAGGCCAGCCTCAGCAATCTAGAGAGGCCCTCTGCAACTTAGTTAAGACCCACTTTAAAAATTTAAAAACATAGCCAGGCATGGTGCCCCTCGCTTGTAATCCCAGAATTTGGGAGGTTGAGACAGAAAGATCAGAGGTTTACGGCCACCCTTAGATACTTAGTGAGACCCTCTGCAAATTAGTGAGACCCTAAATTCAATCCCCAGTATCGCAAAATAATAAAATAGGGAGGGGGGTGTAGCTCAGAAAAAAAATAACGAGGGTTCAACCCCTAGTACCACACACACAAATCCGGGGCTCAGATCTAGGACTTCTCCTGGTGGCCTCTGCTTTAGGACCCACTTTTAGACTGTAAACTTCCAAGATATAATCGTTTCTTCAGCTTTAGTCACAAAATTCATCAAATAATCATCTGGCAGTTGGAAGGGAAAGGAGAGCCGGCCTGGCCTCCTCCAGGTGGTCTGGCGGGACAGGTATGTTCTGATGGATGGTAGTTTGTTTTCCTGAGGTGTATTCCTGCAGGGCTCGCTGACTGTTGCACTCTGTCGGTGCCTGTAAATGTTTTGTTAAGCCACTGCTGGCCTGGGTCACCTGGGAGGAAGCTCTCCAACAGTTTGGTTGTGTGTTATAACCGTGTTCAAGCCCCGTATGATGGCGCACACTTGTAATCGCAGTACTTGGGAGGCTGAGACAGGAGGATCGAGGCTCACGGCCAGCCTCAGTTACTTAGCGAGGCCCTCCGCAACTCAGTGAGACCCTGTTTCAAAATAAAGAACAAAAAATAGGGCTGAGGGTGTAACTTGGAGATAGAATGCCCCTGGGTTCCATCTCCAGTACTGCAAAATAATAATAATAATAATAATAATAATAATAATAATAATAAATACTGTAATGAACTCTACTACCATTGGATAACTAATAAGAAATAAAACGTTAGCCAGGCGTGGTGGTGCATGCCCATAATCCCAGTTCCTGGGAGGTTCAGACAGGAGGATCACGGGTTCAAGACCAGGCTCAGCAATATAGGGAGATTCTCAGAAACTTAGTGAGGCCTAGTTTCAAGACAAAAAACAAAACTGATCTGTGGGTAGAGCTCAGAGTTAGAATGCCCCTGGGTTCAAGCCCAGTAAAACACACACACACACGCACGCACGCACGCACGCACGCACGCACGCACACACACACACACACACACGCACGCACCAAAACCCTTTATTTATTAAAAACATCTCAAGACATTTTCTCCAAAATCAATACAGACGAATAAGCAGACCAAAGTAAAGAGATCAAGGTGCTGTTTTTTAAAACTGGTCAAGGCCAGCCGGGCGTGGTGGCGCACGCTTGTCATCCCCGCGCTCGGGAGGCAGAGACAGGAGGATCGCGCAGGTTCGAAGCCAGCCGCGCGCGCTGGCTTAGGAGACCCTGTTTCCAAATAAAAATGTAAAAATGGGTCTGGGAGTGTAGCCCGGAGGTAGAAGGGCTTCCAGGAACCCCAGTACCACCAAAAAAAAAAAAAAAAAAAAAAAAAAAACTGGTCAAAGTTAAAGGAGGCATTCTCTTAAAACACATTGCAGAGCCGGGTGTGGTGAGCACGCTGATCATCCCAGCATTTGGGAGGCTGAGACCAGAGGATCACGGTTCGCGGACAGCCTCAGCTACTTAGTGAGGCCCTCTGCAACTCAGTGAGACCCAGTTTCAAAATAAAGAATAAAAATTAGGTCAGGGGGTGTAGTTCGGAGGTCCAATGCCCCTGGGTTCCATCCCCAGACCCGCAAAAAAAAAATGTGTGTGTGTGTGTGTGTGTGTAGTAGGTGTGGAGGTGTAGCACGGAGGTAGAAGGTCCCTGGGTTCCATCCCCAGTACCACAAAAATAAATAAATAAAACAAAATAAAACACGTTGCAAATACAGTTGCACTATGCCAAGTACATGTCTTAAGCTAAGCCACCTGGGAGGATGGTTCATTTTGTTCTGGGGTTTCTATGTCAACTGTGATTTTCTTCACCCTCAAGACGCAGGACTTATTCCAGGAAGTGGCACAAGTGAATCAAGAGAGTGAGCCAAACTGTGTCGGCAGATCTGAGCATCATCATGAATAATTGGCCTTGTGTGTGCGTGCGGTACCGGGAGGAACCCAGGGCCTTTCCACCACTGGACTACACTCCTAGACCTAGTTTATTTTTTATTTGAAAACAGAGGTCTCACTAAATAGCTGAGGCTGGCCACGAACTTGCAATCCTCCTGTCTCTGCCTCCCAAGTATTGGGATTACAAGTGTGTGCCACCACGCCTGTTTAATTAGCTTTCCTGATATGCCTTTGGAATTTCAACAACACATAAACAATTCTTTTTTTTTTTTTTGGTCCTGGGTATTGGGTTTTGAACCACGTGGCCTTTGTACCTTCAAGCTACACCCCCAGAGCCGTCTTTTTTTTTTTTTTTTTGAAACAGGGTCTTGTCAAGTGTGGTGGTGCAAACCTGTAATCCCAGTACTTGGGAGGCTGAAACAGGAGGATCGCAGGTTTGAGGATAGCCTCAGCAAGTAGTGAGACTCTCATCAACCTAGGGAGATCCTATTTCAAACTAAACATAAAATAGGGCTAAGTTGTAGCTCAGAGGTAGAATTCCTCTGGACTCAATGCTCAGTACCACAAAAATAAAATAAAACAGGGTCTCTCTTTAATTGCTGAGGGCTACCAGGGCATAGAGGTGCACACTTGTAATCCCAGGACTTGGAAGGCTGAGACAGGAGAATTAAGGATTCATGTCCAGCCTCAACTACTTAGTGAGACCCTGTTTCAACATAAAGAATAGAGCTGGGTGTGGCGGCACATGCTTGTAATCCCAGCATTTGGAGGCTGTGATGGGAGGATCGCAGTTCACGGACAGCCTCAGCTACTTATTTAGGCCCTTTGCAACTCAGTGAGACCCGTTTCAAAATAAAGAATAAAAATAGGGCAGGGGTTGCAGCTCAGAGGTAGAATGCCCCTAGGTTCCATCTTCAGTACCACCAAATAAATAAATAAATAACAGGGCTGGGAGAGCCAGGTGTGGTGGCTCACGCTTATAATCCAAGGACTTGGGAGGCTGAGACAGAAGGATCACAGTTCACAAACAGCCTCAGCTACTTGGTGAGGTCCTTTGCAACTCAGTGAGACCTTGTTTCAAAATAAAGAATAAAAATTAGCCGGGCGTGGTGGCGTAATGCTCGCGCTGGGGAGGCTGAGACAGGAGGATCGCACAGGTTCGAAGCCAGCCTCAGCTACTTAGTGAGGCTCTCAGCAATTTAGACCCTGTTTCCAAATAAAATAGAAAATAGGTCTGGGAGTGTAGCCCGGAGGTAGAAAGCCTCTGGGTTCCACCCCCAGTACCACCAAAACAAACAAACAAACAAAAAAGCTAAATAAATAGCTGAGGGCTTCACTCCGTTCCTGGCCTTGCACTTGAGATCCCCCTGTCTCAGTGCCCCAAGTTCCTGGGCTTAAAGGTCTACACCACTACAGTCAGCGACAGAACACTGAGAGGGTTCGTTTTATGACAACGCCTCGGTTTCCCTTGGTGTGCGGCTGTATATAGCTCAGGGTTAGCATAGCGGAAACCCCACAGGTTTGGAGGAAAGGCCAGGAAAGGAGCGTTGGAAGCTAAACAACCAGGAGGTAAGCCTGTGCCTAATGAGGACAGACGGAGACCAGGATGGTACCAGCTGGTCGCTATCGAGCTGGTGAGAATGGCCTTCAGCCAGGCATCCTTGAGAACTGATTGCACAAGCCACGCCGTTCGCCACGCACCTAAAATTTATTTAAGAGTCGAAGCGAGGGGCTTCCTGGCCTTTGGGAGGAGGACGGCGCGGGGAGATGTTTTCCCCCTCGGCCCAGCCATGGCACTTCCCGGCAAATTCCTCCTTTGGCTTTGCTGCGTGGCTTGGCGGTGTTCTGCCGAGCCCTGGCCTGGGCCGCGCGCTCTAGACGGGCACGGCCTGCCCCCGCTCTTCAAAGTACTGTCGGGGCGCGGCCGGGCCCCCAGGCTGCAGCCGGACTCCAGGGCCTTGCACTACATGAAGAGGCTCTATGAGACCTACGCCACGGAGGAGGGCATCCCCAAGGCCCGGCGGAGCCACCTCTACAACACCGTGCGGCTCTTCACCCCCAGCTCCCCGCGCAGGCCGGCTGCGGGCCCCGCGGCAGGTAGGGTGCGGGCTCGCCTGGGGAGGGCCCGGAACGCCGCCTGCCAGTGGCCAGGGGCTGGCTGCTCCCCACACCACTTTTTAATTTTTTTCTTTTGCTATATCCAGTGCTCTGGGTGTGCCAGGCAAAGTGCTCTCTACCACTAAGATACATCCCTACTTCTAATATATATATTTTTTTCTCTTGGTACTGGGGATGGAACCCAGGGGCATTCTACCTCCAAGCCACATCCCCAGCCCGATTTTTTAGTCTTTTTATTTTTATTTTATTTATTTTTTGCAGTACTGGGGTGGAACACAGGGGCTTTTTGACCTCTGGGCTATACTCCCAGATCTATTTTATATTTTATTTAGAAACAGGGTCTCACTAAGTTGCTGAGAGCCTCACTAAGTAGCTGAGGCTGGCTTCAAACCTGCGCAATCCTCCTGTCTCAGCCTCCCGAGCGGGGGTATTACAAACATGCCACCACGCCCAGCTCTGGTCTTTTTATTTTTATTTTATTTTTGAAACAGGGCCTCACTGAGTTGCCGAGGGCCTCGCTAAGTAGCTCAGGCTAAGTAGCTCCCGTCTCCGCCTCCCGAATGCTGGGGTTACAAGCGTGCGCCTGCCTCTTGAATTGCGGTTTATTTTGCACGAGACTGGATAGCCATTGAAACAGACTTGGAACTTGATCCCGTTTCTTTCCGATGCCCTCATTAGTTCCGGTGGACTAATTCGATAGGATTTTAGAGCTGAGGCTTACTGGCCTTAACAGCTGAGGAAAGTGTTGGAGGGGGTTCGTCAGTTTTTCTTCTAAGGAGCTGTTGGAATGTGCGCTGCCCAAGGGTGGGCAGGGCAGGACATCTCTCCCTCACAGGTTGCCTGGAGAGGGCGCTGCTGAAGTTCCCACTTGGTGCAGCAGGTCCCTGCGAGAATAAACTGTTAAGGCCGGATTATAGCTCAGTGCTAGAGCACTTGCGTGCATAAAGTCTTGCAAAAAATAAAACAGCCTCCTAAGTTTTAGTCAACAATTGAAGCAGCTTGATGTCTTGCATGTGTGAGAAAAGCCGTGGTTTTTTTGGTAGTGGTACTAGGATGAAACCCAGGGGCATTCTACCTCCAAGCTCCACCCCCAGCCCTATTTGTTTTTTATTTTGAGACAAGATCTCAGAGTTGCAAAGGGCCTCACTAAATAGCTGAGGCTGGCCGCGAACCGCAATCCTCCTGTGTCAGCCTCCCAAATGCTGGGATTACAAGCGTGCGCCACCACACCTGGCTTGAGAAGCAGCGATTTAAAAAACTACATTCACTAGTTCATTGTGTACAGAGAATCATTCTACCCAAAAGGGGCTGTTGTGGCTGTTGAGGCCCATCTTCCTTCCTGTGTCCTCTTTCACTCTAATGGCCTTGGAGCTTCTGTTTCCAGCCACGAGTATTCTAAATTAACTTGGGCAGTCAAGTGTTTTTAATTGACTTCATGCATGAGGGCCCGAATTTCTTTTTAACAAGCCTGGTGAGTGTTTTAAGTTACTGTGATCCCCCCCCCCCCCCGTAGAGATTCTCAAAAAAAAAAAAAAATACTACTTTCTTTCTTAGCTTCCTTTGGGTTGGGAACAAGTTGTTAAGACTGAAACTTCAGAATGTAAGGATTTCCCATGGCTTTAATTCACCATCAAAGCTGTTCTGACATTCTGGAGATAAGATGCCCAATTGTGGTTTCTGGGAATTAATTATGGTACCAACAACCTTTTCTATACTTTATTTATTTATTTATTTATTTATTTATTTATTTATTTATTTTTGTGGTACTTGGGATGGAACCCAGGGGTATCCTACCTCCAAGCTACACCCCCAGCCCTATTTTTTTTCTTTGTTTTAAAACAGGGTCTCACCGAGTTGCAAAGGGCCTCACTACGTAGCTGAAGCTGGCAGTGAACTAAGATCCTCCAGTCTCAGCCTCCCAAGTGCTGGCATTACAAGTGTGCCCTCCATGCCCGGCTCCTATACTTTTTTGTTTGTTTCTTCCCCCAACCCATTGTTTGTCTTGGGGAAGAGGGGTGGGGAGACGGCATCCTATGGAGTACCAATTCTGGGTCCGACGTCCTGTTCTGTGGGGTCAGTGTGCGAGCACTGCTGGTAAACTGTGTATCTTCTCAGGAGTCCTTCAGCCCCTGGACCTGCTGTTCCGCCTGGATCGCGTGACTGCCGTCGAGCGCTTACTCAAGTCGGTCCTGCTCTACACCGTCAACAGTTCCGTCTCCGTCCCCTCTGCTGCGGCCTGTGTGTGCCACCTGGTGATCACGGAGCCTCCGCCTCCCAGCAAGACTCTCCCGGGAGCGCCTGGCTCCCTGAGATTTAACTTGCCGTTCAGACTCAGGAAGAACCAGCCGTGGCTTGAGGTGGACGTGACCTCCCTCCTCCGGCCTCTGGTGGCTTCCAGCGAGAGAAGCCTTCACCTGTCGGTGAACTTCACCTGCCTGCAGGGCCAGCTGCAATCCGTGTGGGCGCAGGCGGGGGCCTCCCCCGGGCCTCTGCCCTCGCTCATCCTGTATCTCAACGACACCAGTGCCCAGGCGTATCACAGGTGGTACCGTCTTCGCTCCAGCGGGAGGCCTTCACAGGGCTCTGAGCAGGACAGGGCCGCAGATGCCCACGCGGGGCGAGCGGAGCCGTCCCGCCAGCGGACAGGCAGGGAAGCCGCCAGCTCCAAACTGAAGAAGCCGCTGGCTCCGGCTTCCCTCAATCTGAGTGAATACTTCAAACAATTTCTTTTCCCCCAGGATGAGTGTGAGCTGCACGACTTCCGGCTCAGCTTCAGTCAGCTCAAGTGGGACAACTGGATCGTGGCCCCGCACAGATACAACCCTCGCTACTGTAAAGGCGACTGTCCGCGGGCAGTCGGGCACCGCTACGGCTCCCCGGTCCACGCCATGGTGCAGAACATCATCTACGAGAAGGTGGACTCCTCGGTGCCCAGGCCCTCGTGTGTGCCGGCCAAGTACAGCCCGCTGAGCGTGCTGACCATCGAGCCCGACGGCTCCATCGCCTACAAAGAGTACGAGGACATGATCGCCACGCGGTGCACCTGTCGCTGACGGCCCTCTCAGCCAAGCCCGGCAGCGCGCAGAGCAGCGTGGGTGCCCGGGCCTCTGCCCCAAGGGGAAGCGCCACAGTCAACGCTGCAGGGTGCCCGGTGCGCCAGGGAGCCTGCGGACCCCCCAGCACACCCCGCAGCTCATCGGCTGTGCCTACTGCACCTTTTTTTTTTTTTTTTTTTTTTTTAATTTCCAAATGTAATTGCTCTGGAGAGGCCTGATTTTTTCTTTTCACGGGAGTCTTGTTTCGGGTGGAAAAAATTCTTAGTATAAATGTGGGTTGGACTCGCAGCTATAGACAGAGTGCTTTAGTCTTAGTGAAAGAATAAATTCTTGTTGGTGGCATAAATCATGTGTGTTTCATTAAGTAAAGATTACTCCTCGCCAGGCGTGGTGGCGCACGCTTGTAATCCCAGCATTTGGGAGGCTGAGACAGGATCGTAGTTCGAGGACAGCCTCAGCTACTTAGGGGCTTTGCAATTCATTGAGACCCTGTTTCAAAATATAAAGAATAAAAAATTAGGGCTGGGGGTGTAGCTTAGAGGTAGAATGGCCCTGGGTTTCATCCCCAGCACTGGAAAAAAGAAAAGATTATTCCTATAGGATGATCTGGGAGAGAAAGAAGACTCTGCCTGAAGCTGGCCTTGGCTCAGCGTTGGCGCCCTCCCCCTCAGGTGAAAGGGAGGCTGATTTCTTTCCTGAATCCTGATAAAGCGATATTCATTAGGGTCAGAGTATTGAGTATAACCTATTTCTGTTGTCTTAGTATGCTTGGTATACAGTATGCTAATCCTGTTCATTAACTGGTTTATGCAAGTCAGTTGACTCACATAAAACAATACAATATTTGTCCCATTTATTTAAAGGAAATTGCCCTGCTGATTATCCCAAGAAAAGCAATGTTCAAGATTTAAGGTTTTTTCCCTTCATAGATTTAAAACTTCTGACCTTATAGAAGGAAGCCAAGAAAGGTGTGTGTGTGTGTGTGTGTGTGTGTGTGTGTGTGTGTGTGTACGCGCGCATGTTGGGAGTATTTATTTGCTTATTGTCTACTTCCGTCACTCTGCCCCCAGGACTTTCCAGGTAGATTTAGCTTGGATCCACTAAAGCACGCTGGCAGCGACTGTCCTTTTTCACTGGGAGGGCGTATGTGGATCCTATAGCTCTCTGGTTTTTCTTTTTTCTGGTACTGGGGATTGAACCCACGAGCAATCTACCTCCAGGCTACACCCCCCAGCCCTATTTTCTTATCTGAAAACAGGATCTTGCCAAGGTGTGGAGGGCCTTGCTAAGTTTCTGAGGTTGGCCTCGAACCTGTAGCCCTCCTGTCTCAGCCTCCCAAGTACTGGAGTTACAAGTGTGCGCCACCATGCCCGGCTTCTGCGTGGGTTTTCAATATGTCTCCCTAGAGAACCCTAGAGGTAGAGTTAGGTCTGATGTAGTGATTTTTGTGTTAGTTTCCAAAACCCTAATCTACAAACCAAAAGTAATTCCAGGATGCAAGAAGTACTTCTCACTTTTGTAAACAACCTCTTTTTGGTGCTGATTTTAGCTTGGTGAGATGTAATTCCCCCGTTATAACTTAGAGTGACTCTGTGACTCGTAGTACATTCACAAATAGGGCGACTACATCACCACTATTAAACTCACTATACTTTGATCTCAAAAGAAACCCTGTTATCTTCCTTTTTTTTTTTTTTTTTGTGGTACTGGGGTTCCTTCTACCTCCGGGCTACACTCCCAGACCTATTTTATATTTTTTTTTGGAAACAGGGACTCTTAGGCCAGCGCGGCTGGCTTTGAACCTGCGCGATCCTCCTGTCTCCACCTCCCAGGCTCGGGGATTACAAGCGTGCGCCACCACGCCCGGCTTCCTGTTATCTTCTTTAAATTAAAAAAAAAATTCTTTTTGTAGTACTGGGGATGGAACCCAGGGGCATTGTACCTCTGAGCTACACCCCCAGACTTATTTTTTATTTTGAAACAGGGTCTCACTAAGTTGCGGAGGGCCTCACTAAGTAGCTGAGGCTGGTCGTAAGCCCGGATCCTCCTCTCTCAGCCTCCCAAATGCTGGGATCACAAGCGTGGCCACCACGCCCGGCCGAAACCCTGTATCTTTCATTACCCTTGTTCCTTCCGTATCCTGACCACTCCCAGGCCTCAAGCCCAGCCTACCTCTCCAGTTGTTTCTGAAATTTAGCGCACATGGAATCACGTGTGGTCTTTGACTAGCCTCTCGTTTGCAAAGTTCACTTAGGTTGCCGCGTGTGTCGGTGCTTCGTTTCTAGTGTCTGAGTCATGTCCATGTGTAAGGCAGACCCGATCCGTCCATCCACTCACTGACAATACCAACAGATGCGAGCTCTCTCACCTTGGAGTGGAATTGCTGGTAACGTGGGGACTCTGGCTGGTCCCCTGGGGGCCGTGGCGGTTCCCCCAGCAGCGGCTCCGTTTCCTGTCCCACCCACAGCGCTCAGGTTCTGCTCCCCCCACGTCCTCTTCACACCTACCTGGCTTCTGGCCGTCCAGTGCTCGGAAGCGATCCCATCGTGTTCTGATTCGTCCCCTTTGATGACTAATGATGAACGTGTTTTTGTGTGCATATCAGCCATTTGCATTATTTTTTTTCAACCCTGGGGATAGAACCCACGGGCGTTCTACCTCTGAGCTACACCCCCAGCCCTATTTCTTATTTATTTGGAAACAGGGTCTAAGTGGCAGAGGGCCTCACTCAGTAGCTGAGGCTGCGAATCTGCGGTCCTCCTCTCTCAGCCTCCCAAGTACTGGGATTACAAGCGTGCGCCACCATGCCAGGCTAGTATTGCCATTTATTTTATTTTATTTTATTTTTGCAGTACTGGGGATGGAGCCCAGAGGCATTCTATCTTCGAGCTACATCCCCAGCCCTATTTTTTATTCTTTATTTTGAAACAGGATCTCAGTGAGTTGCAAAGGGCCTCACTAAGTAGCTGAGGCTGTCCTCAACGGTGATATTCCGGTCTCAGCCTCCCGAATGCTGGGATTACGAGGGTGTGACACCATGTTTTACTTAGTATTGTGTGTGTGTGTGTGTGTGTGTGTGTGTGTGTGTGGTACTGGGGGTGGAACCCAGGGGCTTTTCTACCTCCGGGCTATACTCCCAGACCTATTTTTATACTTTATTTGGAAACAGAGTCTCACTAAATAGCTGAGGCTGGCTTTGGACCTGTGTAATCCTCCTGTCTCAGCCTCCCGAGTACTGGAATTCCAAGCCAGCGCCACCATGCCTGGTTAATAGTGTCATTTTAATGTCTTCCAATCCATGGGATATTTTCATTTTAGTTTTTTTTTTTTTTTTTTGTACTAGGCACTAAACCCAAGGGCATTCTACCTCTAAGTTACACCACGGTCCTTTTTATGTCTTATGTTTTGATATAGGTTCTTGTCAAATTGCTGAGGGTCCTGTCCAGTTCCTGAGGCTGGGCTCAAACCTGTCTCCCAAGTACTGGGATCACAGGTGTCACCAGTACCGTTGGCACTTGACTGAATGAATCAAAGGTAACCTCCCACCAGGTGTGGTGGGTAATCCCAAGAACTGGAGCTGAAGCAGGAGGTTTGGAAGTTTGAGAAAACCCTGAGCGTCCAAGGGGCCCTCAAACATGAGAGACTCTTCTCCAACTGAAATGGTTGGGGATATAGCTCCGGGAGGGCACCCCTGGACTCCATCTTTGGTACTCCCACCACCACCAAAAGTAACTCCTCTTAAACATGGATGCTTCCAAGTGGAACACTTAAAAGATTCATCTCCTGACTACTATAACATTATTTTCTGAGAATAAGAATTTGTTTTATTTGTATGTGTTGTTTGGTACTGTGAACGGAACCCAGGGCATTCTACCTCCCAGCTATACCCCCAGCCCCATTTTTTTTTTTTCAGGTCTGGGGATGGGGATGGGACCCAGGGGCATTCTATCTCCAAGTTACACCCTCAGCCCTATTTTTTGTTCTTTATTTCGAAACAGGGTCTCACTGAGTTGCAAAGGGCCTCACTAAGTAGCTGAGGCTGTCCGCAAACTGTGATCCTCCTGTCTCAGCTCCCAAATGCTGGGATTACAAGCCTGTGCTGCCACACCTGGCATTGGCCCTATATTTTTATTTTGGAACAGGGTCTCACTGAGTTGCAAAGGGCCTCATTATGTTGTCCGCGAATCAGAATCCTCCTGTCTCAGCCTCCCAAATGCTGGGATTTCAAGCGTGCGCCACCAGGCCCGTCTGTGTTGTATGTTTTGAGACTGGGTCTTCTAGGTTGTCCGGGATGGTCGGGGCTTCAAGAGACTCTTCCACCTCAGCCTCATGAGCAGCTAGAATCTTAGTCATGCATCATCATGCCCCAATATTTTAATTAAAAATTTTTTTTTGGTGGTACTAGAGTTTCTGGAAACCCTTCTACCTCCGGGCTACTCTCCCAGACATACATATATATATATATTTTTTTTTTTTTTTTTTTTTTAATTTGGAAACAGGGTCTCTTAAGCCAGCGAGGCTGGCTTCGAACCTGCGCGATCCTCCTGTCTCTGCCTCCCAACAAGCGTTTGCCACCACGCCTGACTTTATTTTAGTTTTTTTGTGTAGCCTAGTTCTGTGGCTGAGCACGATGTGATGTGAAGGTTTCTGAAAGACGATAATGAAGGAATGAAGGTGTAGGTTTGGTTAAAGTTAAGTATTATCGATATCAAAGTTTAGGAGCAGAAAAATAGTTGGTTATTGTATATAAGTTCTAAAACTTTTTTCTAAGCTTTTTCTACAGTGTTTTGATAGCTTGAACCATAATGTCATCATTCAATTGTTCTTAAGGAATTCTTGAGCCGGGCGTGGTGGCGCATGCTTGTAATCCCAGCATTCAGGAGGCGGAAACAGGAGGACGGAGGTGGAGGTTCGCAAACAGCCTCAGCTAGTTACACCCTCCGCAACTCAGTGAGACCCTGTTTCAAAATAAAGAATAAACAATTGGGCAGGGGGTGGAGCTCGGAGGTCAAACGCCTCTGGGTTCCATCCCAAGACCCGCAAAAAAAAAAAAGCTTCAATGTAGCCTCACTCAGAGGACACGGTTAACACTCAGTTTTTACACACCTGCTCACTTTGCCCTTGGGATGCTCTTGCACACTACTGCACACTACTGCGGAGGGCACGCGCGTCTCCCGACTGCTGCCTCCATAGGAAACCTCCTTCAGTTACTCTAACAAAAGCCGCCACTTTAGAAAATAAACGGGAAAGGACAGCAGTGATTTGAATCTGGGAACTCAAGGATAGCCCTGCATCTGCCTTAAATAGATGCATTCAGCTCTGGTATTTAGTCCAGATGAGATAGGCGGTCAGGCGGTGCGAGGAGGGCCGGCATGCCCGGGAACAAGGGCCCGTCCGAGCGGCCTTTGCCTGCAGCTCCCAGTTTCCTGTTCCTTATCGATCTAGATCAAGTCCCGTGTTGTGTTGAATACTTTGTGTTTTACTAATTGGCTTAGAGCAGACTTTAGACAGTCTCTGGGAAAAAACAAAGTTGCTCTTCCGTAGGGAAAAGAAGTATTTTTGGCTGCATAAAGGGAACCATGAAGCTAGAACTTGCTTTCTATAAAAGTTTTAGCAGGCAATTTTAATTTAAGGTGTAGCTCAGAGATGGAATACCACTGGGTGGTTCAATCCCCAGTGAACACACACACACACACACACACACACACACACACACACACACGGTGCTGCTTTACCCTTTATTCTCCAAATTCAATGTAAAAATGAAGTGGGGACTACAGACACCCCTTTACCAAGCCAGTAGAGTCTCTTCATGGGGTAAGTACTTCTTGGTGCAACTGCCCCCCCATCATCCGTGGGAAACATATTTCAATACTGCTGGGCACCTGAAGCCACATAATACTGAACCCTACATGTACTAAGTTTTTCCTAGGTATGATAAAGTGCCATTTAGCCAGGTGTGGAGGCGCACGCTTCTAATCCCAGTTACTTGGAAGGCTGAGACAGGAGGATTGAAGGTTTGAGGCCAGCCTGGGCAACTTAGCTCTCATCTCAAAAAGGACGGAAATAAGCTGGGCGTGGTGGGCACGCTTGTCATTCCAGGATTCGAGAGGCTGAGACAGGATCACGGTTCGCGGACAGCCTCAGCTGCGTATGCCCTTTGCAACTTAGTGAGACCCTGTTTCAAAATAAAGATTAAAAAATAGGGCTGGGGGTGTAGCTGGGAGGTCGGATGCCCTGGGTTCCGTCCCCTGGACCACACACACACACACAAGGCTTGACATAGTGTTTCTTTGTCCCACCTTCGTATGTGGTACAATTTGTACCAAAGAATTGAGTAATTCTGTAGGTGGACTAGGGCCAGCTGTAGGTTTTGAGCCACATGTTAACTCAGAAGCCTCTGCGATCAGCTGAGTGGTGGGGAAGCCTGACGGGTGCGGGTGCGCTCTCTTTGCGCGCTACACGGCAGCGTTACTCCTCGCGGCCTGGGCCTGGTGTTCCTTGGGCCTTCTCAGAAACAATGATCTCACCGAATAAATTTGTATTGAGCACTGACTGTGGGCCAGGCGCCATGTGTGCTTAAGAACAGATGTTCTCTGCTCCAGTAAAAAATGTCGCCCACCTAAGGGCGGACTTCCTCTCTCACCCGGGTGAGAAGTGAGTGCTCTGGGGAGGGACACACTTCAGGGTGGACCTCGTGAGCGGCTCAATGGAACCAAGAAACTTACCTTTAGGTTTCAAGTGTTTATTTATTTTGCGGTACTGAGGATGGAACCCACTGGCATTCTGCCTCCGAGCTACACCACCAGCCCTATTTTTTAATCTTTATTTTTGAAACCAGGTCTCGCTAAGTTGTGGAGAGCCTCACTAAGTAGCTCAGGCTGGCCGCGAATTGCGATCCTCCTGTCTCAGCCTCCCGAGTGCTGGGATGAAAACCGTGCGCCCCCACGCCCGGCTCCTTTTTATTTTGAAACAGAGTCTAAGTTGCTGAGGGGCTTGCTAAATTGCTGAGGCTGGCCTTGAACTGTGATCCTCCCTTCTCAGCAGCCTCCCAAGGACCAGTATACTGGGCATGGGCCACCACACCTGGCAAGGAGGAGTATTTCTAGGGCAGGAGGACATCAGTATTTGGACAGTATCCCATATTTACATAAAAGGGTACTTCATTAGATAGTACTGACCAGCAGGACTAAGCTACTTGTCAATAGGTCATCCGAAGTATTGTCTAAATGTAGAAAAACTGAGTTTGATCGGACCTTTAGAAACAGGGCAAACAGGTTTACTGGTGTGTGAATCAGAGGGAAAGGTTAGCAGGCGTCCATTGCATCATCCTCCAGGAAAATCGGAGCTGCACACCTGGAGATGGCTGCGTGACGGGGAAGCGCCCGGCCGGGCACGTTCTCACAGTGCTGGTGCCTTGACCGCGGCCAGTTTTGTGAACTGTGTGTAAGGGACTGGAGCGGGGCCGGGAGAGGAAGGAATGTTGGGATTTACTGAGTTGCTGTGTGTGTCCAGTGCTTCCGGGATCTGAAGGGTTCTGACTGCATCTTATCAGACCCTTTTCCAATAATGCACATGCAAATAAAGTAAAATCTGTTCCCAGCAAAGCAGCACTTGGTCTACAGCCGTGTGTGTGTGTGTGTGTGTGTGTGTGTGTGTGTGTGTGTGTGTGTGTGATTATTGGGGTTTGAACCCAGCGGGTTCCATACCACTACACCCTCAGCCCTTTTTCTTTTGAAGCAGGGTCTTGCAAAGTTGCTGATTTATTTCATAATTTTTTTTTTTTTTTGCGGTACCAGGAATTGGACTCAAGGGCATTCTACCTCCAATTTACACCCCCAACACTATTTTTTCTTCTTTATTTTGAAACAGGGTCTCACTAAGTTGCAGAGGGTCTCACTAAGTACTGAGGCTGGCCACAAACCTGTGATCCTCCCGTCTCAGCCTCCCAAGTACTGGGATGACAGGCATGCAATACCACACCAGGCCTTTTTATGTTTGTGAGATAGGGTTTCACTAAATTGCTGAGAGTCTCAAGAAGTTACTGAGGCTGGCCTCAAAACTAGGATTCTCCTGTCTCAGCCTCCCAGGTATTAGGATTACAGTGTGTGCCACCACGCCTGGCTCTTCAGCATATTAAGATGTCTACTCTAATGTAGACAACGCACTTGCTGCTCCAGGAAGACCAGAAGCTTATCGTTTGGTTTTATTTTTAATCCTTTTTGGCATGTATCAAGTTTTTGAAAAGAGTACTTGTTCACTGAGGAGCTGTAAACCAGGACCTCCGGCCAACCGGAATCCAAGTTATTAACCCGATCTCAGGTAAGGAGGCGCATTTGGAAGTCCCAGAGAGCTCTCCTGCAAATCCTCACTTCCCTCGAGGCCAGCGGCTCCCTCGCCCTCCCGGCTGCCGTGCTGGGGCCCAGCCAGGGCCTGGAGCCATCTGTGGCTTCTTCGGTGTCCGTAAGTCGCCTCCTCCTGCTAAAAGCACCAAAAGGAGAGAGTGAAGCAGGAATTGTGAAGACCTGAAGAAAAGGACCAGTCCGGGACCAAAGACTGCTTTAGAGGTCAGTTCCCCGGGGGTGACGGGAGCCCCAGGCCCGCCCGAGTGGCTGACCCAGGACAGAGCGGCCCCCAGCCTCGGCTCTCAGCAAGAGGAAGGCGCCGCCTACTTCCTTCCATAGGAAGGTGTCCTACGCGTCTCCCCTTGAGTATGGGACAGGTGGTGCGTGTGTGCTCAGCAGTTTCCTACTCATAAGTGATTTTCTGTAACCCTCTTCAACGGAGCTGAGTTCTTGAGATGGAGCCGTGGGTCCTTGTTCTTAGCTAGTTTCGAAAAAATAGCCAGAACTATACTGCTTTAAGCTTAAGCAAATTTTAATATTACAAAGGTAGAAAGAAGGGACAGAATAATAAAACACTACATCAGGGGAATGCAGCGGAGTGCCTCGAAAATAAGACACTGCAGTTTTTCAGCACACAACAGTTTTTATAAGGATTCACTGTCTCCCCATCCTGCTTAGCCAACAGTCTTTCTATCTGCCCACTTGATGCAGGTACGGCCCGCCCATCACCTCAGGTGCAAGCCTTTGGTATGATTATGAAAATTCACTATCCCACCCTGCTTAACCAAAAGCCTTTTTATCTCTCTCTATCTGCTAGAAGTTATTTATTATGCTAATTTGTCTTTAAAACATGAAGGCCTTGGGCTACAACTCTTTTGTGTACTTGGTAATCATTTTTGGTAACCGCAGACTCCCCTCCCTGCCTGAGTGTCAGCACAGCACCCAGGCCCTGACTACTTTTTTACATTTTGAAATTAATACCAAAGCCATTTTCCCAAACAGGCACATTCCCATCACCTTCCTTTCCACTCAGAGCCTAAAATACTGTTTTTGTTTTGTTTTGTCTTGGTACTGGGGTCTGAATTTTTTTTGTGTGTGTGGTACTGGGGTTCCTGAAAGCCCTTCTACCTCCGGGCTACACTCCCAGACCTATTTTTTTTTTTTTTGAAACAGGGTCTCTTAAGCCAGCGCGGCTGGCTTTGAACCTGCGCGATCCTCCAGTCTCTGCCTCCCAAGCACGGGGATTACAAGCGTACATCACCACGCCCAGCTTATTATTTATTTATTATTATTATTATTATTATTATTTTTTTTTTTTTTGGTGGTACTGGGGTTCCTGGAAGCCCTTCTACACAGGGTCTCCTAAGCCAGCGCGTGCGGCTGGCTTCAAACCTGCACGATCCTCCTGTCTCCGCCTCCCAAGAGTAGGGATTACAAGCGTGCGCCACCACGCCCGGCTTATTTTTTATTTTAAAACAGGTTCTCGCTATGTTGCTATGGCTGGCCTCAAACCTGTGAACCTCCTGTCCCAGCCTCCCAAGTGCTGGGATGACAGGCGTGTGTTTCTGTGCCTGACTCTAAAATGCTGCTGGACTGAACGTACGCTCAGCTCCCACCGCGGCACACAAAGCCGCGCACATCCCGCCGCCGAGTCCTGAGGCCAGGGCCATCTCACAGCATTCTTCACAAGTGTGAGCTTGCAGAGTGGAGGGGTGACTCGACTCTGCTGTTCACACGGAATGGGGCTCCCCACACAGCCATTCAACAAGCACCACATTCCGACGAAGCCTGGTCGTGCAGGCGTGGCCCTGTCCCTCAAAGCGCTGGATCTCTGAAGGGGCGGACAGACATCTAAGTGACCGGGATCCGGTGGAGCAAGGAATCGTGAGCTCTACTCGGGAGTCCTGAGGCTTCACCAAGGAGGTAGTACTTGGCCCGGGGCCTTGAGACTCAGAGTCTCCAGGGGTCCTTACTGGGGACATTTGCTTGTAGGACAGGGAAGAAAAAGGAGACGTCAGCTCTCGCCCGTCCTCCTGCGAGGAGGCAGCTGTGGGGCAGACGTCTCTAGCCCTGGGCATCCGGACAGGCCCACCTGCCTGGCACCAGCTGGGCATCTGGTCCACAGAAAGGGTGGCTAGAGATCCAGGCATGGTGGCGCGCTTGTAATCCCAACCTTTGGGAGGCTGAGACAGGAGGATCACAGTTCACCGCCAGCCTCAGCTATTTAGTGAGGTCCTTTGCAACTCAGTGAGACCCGGTTTCAAAATAAAGAATAAAAAATAGGGCTGGGGTGTAGCTTAGAGGTAGGATGCCCCTGGGTTCCATCCCTAGTACTGCAAATAAATAAATAAATAAATAAATAATAAAAAAAGAGCTGGGCCTGATGGCACATGCTCATAATTATCCCAGCTTATCTCGGTTCACAGCCAGCCCCAGCCACCTAGTGAGGCCCTTTCAAAATAAAGAATAAAAAATAGGGCTGGGGGTATAGCTGGGAGGTAGAATGCCTCTAAATTCTATCCCCAGTACCACAAAAAAAAAAAAAAAGAAAAAAAAGAAAGAAAGAATCTGGGCGAACCCTCTCCTTAGAACAGGAATAGGAAAAAACAACCCAAAGCGACATTTTCTTGCCTTTGAGTGTATGTTTATCAAGGGAAATCTTGTTTTCATTTTTACAGCAAATATTTATGACTTTGAACCAGGAACCTGTGGCCTTGCGATTCTCCTGTTTCCTGAGTTTCTACTTTGGAGATTAGGGGTTTTATGAGGGCTCCCAGCCACATCAAAGGGCAGGGACTGCCCCCCCCAGCCCCAGGGCGTGATGGGAGATCTCTCTTGCCCCCTTGCCTGGTGGCTGCTTCTCTCAGGGAGAGAGTAGCTCTGAAGACCCAGTTCTGGCTTGACTTCCTCAGCCCATCCCAGCCTTAAAAGCCACCTTGGTTCCACATTAGAAACATCCTACTTTCAAGCAATAGCAACCAGCTCTGCCTAACCCTTCACAAAGGTAATGTACTGGAAGATCTGCCTCGCAGAGTTGACCAGGAGGCTGGAGAATCAGGCCATGAAGACAGACAAGAGCCAGAGCGGGCGGGTGGCACGGGCCTCGAATTCCAGTCCTGGGGAGGCTGAGACCAGAGGATCACAGGTTAGAGGCAGCCTCAGCAATTTAGTGAGACCCTGACTCAAAACTAAAAGGGCTAGGGTATAGTTTGGAGGTAGAATGCTCCTGAGTTCAGTCCCTAGAACTAAAACCCAAACAAAGACAAGAACCAAAGAGGAGGAGGAAGATGACTGTCATTGGACCCCTGAATTTTTTTTTTTTTTTTTTTTTTTGGTGTGTGTGTGTGTATGGCACTGGGGATGGAACTCAGGGGCCTTCTACCTCCAGGTTACACTCTCAGACCTATTTTATATTTTATTTGGAAAGGGTCTCACTAAGTTGCTAAGAGCCTCGCTAAGCAGCTGATGCTGGCTTCGAACCTGTGCGATCCTCCTGTCTCAGCCTCCCAGGCACTGGGATCACAAGGGTGCGCCACCACGCCAGGCGGGCTTAGACCCTGGGCTCTGGATGGGCTCACCCACCCCCCACCCGTCACACCAGAGCCCAGGTTTCTTAGATTGGCAAAGTCTGCGGCTCAGCCCGGTGCTGGCGCCGTGGATGGGCTGGCTCCCTCTCACTACGCTGGCTTCCCTGCCCGGCATCCACCCGATTGCACAACACCTTGTCCCTGTTCCCTCGTAAGAAATCGAAGTGGGCCTGTGTGTGCTGCTCCGCCGTGAGCCGTCTCTGCCACGTCCAGGCTGTCCACTGCCCTTTGCCCAGCATTCCCTCGGTGTTCCTCAGGTGATAGGCGCCCCACCCTTCAGCGTGCTGGGTCATCTACCAGAAGGGTCTGTTATCACTGTTTTTTTTACTTGTCTTTTACACCCTCTTCCCCCCTTTCCCATTGGGTACCAGGGATGGAACCCAGGGACGTTCTACTTCCAAACTCTACTCCCAGACCTATTTTTTTATTCTTTATATTTATTTGTTTATTCATTTATTGTTTTAATTTTTGGGGGGGTGTGCTGGGGGTGGAACTCAGGGGCTTTTCTACCTCTGGGCTATATTCCCAGACCTATTTTATGCTTTATTTGGAAACAGGGTCTCACTAAGTTGCTGAGAGCCTCACTAAGTAGCTGAGGCTGGCTTTGAATCTGTGCGATCCTCCTGTCTCAGCCTCCCAAGCGCGGGGATTACAGATGTGCACCATCACGCCTAGCTTATTTATTTATTGCAATACCTGGGATGGAACCCAGGGGCATTCTACCTCAGAGCTACACCCCCAGCCCTATTTTTTATTCTTGATTTTGAAACAGGGTCTCACTGGGTTGCAAAGGGCTTCACTAACTAGTAAGCTGAGGCTGTCCACGAACCACGATCCTCCTGTCTCAGCATCCCAAATGCTGGGATTACAAGTGTGTGCCACCACGCCTGGCTTATTCTTTATTTTGAATCAGGATCGCACTAAGTGGCAGAGGGCCCCACTAAGTAGCCGACGCTAGCTGGGAACCTGTGATCCTCCTGTCTCAGCCTCCCAAGTCCTGGGATTACCACCACATACAGCCTTGCACTCTGTTTTTGGTACTGGGGATTGAACCCAGGCACATTCTACCTCTGAGCCACACCCTCAGCCCTTTCTCTTTTTTAATTTTGAAGCAGAGCCTTGAGTTGCTGAGGCTGGCCTTGAGCCTGTGATCCGGCTGTCTCAGCCTCCCCAGTGCCGGGATGACAAGGTCCACCACCATGCCTTGCTTATAGTAGAAAGAGCTGCTGCTAACGTGTGTGTGTGTGTGTGTGTGTGTGTGTGTGTGTGTGTGTGTGTGTTCACATTCACCCAGCAGGGGCCTGAAAACAATGTATGGACCATGAGGGGTGCTCGGCGTTCACCCTGCGCCTAGAGCAGCCTCTTCTGCCCGAGTAACTGGGCGGCGCCACCAGCGAAGGTCAGGAAGGTCTCCGAGGCGGACGTGAGGGCGGCGTTTCCTGTCCCCATCCGTAGGACTCATCCCACACACGTGTGGCGTGCTGCGATCCTGCTTGGCCGAGCCCGGTATGCGGCCTTGCTGGGTAACCTTGGGCCCAGAGCTCTGGATCCTTCTCCACGTGACATGCTGACCTGGTCACTCCGGCGGCAGAGCTGCGGGAGGTGTGCCTTAGAGGAGCCCTTTGGAGTGAGGGGCTTGGCAGAGACCATCCCATCCCCTCTCAGAGTCTGAGCATGGAGGGGCAGCACAGCCACTGAGGAGGCTGTTACCGGGTGGGGTGCTGTTTGGGGCTAGTTCAGAGATGGAGTTAGCTTCCATTCTGTGTGTGTGTGTGTGTGTGTGTGTGTGTGTGTGTGTGTGTATCTGGGAATGGAACCCAGGGGCATTTTTTACCTTCAAGCTACACCCCAGCCCTTTTATTTATTTTTATTTTTTTTTATTTTTTGCACAACTGGGGATTGAACCCAGAGGCATTCTACATTCAAGCTACTGAGCTACAGCCCCATAAAAAATTAAAAATGGGACTGAGATATAGCTCGGAGTTAGAATGCTCCTCGTTTCAATCCCCAGTATGACACTCACAAAAGTTTGATAATACACTCTATTACTGAGGATATGGGAAAAATGGAATTTTTTTTGTGTGTGGTACTGGGGATGGAAGCCAAGGGCATTCTACCTCTGAGCTATATATACCCCTAGTCCTATTTTTTTTTTTTTTTTTTTTTTGGTGGTACTGGGGATGGAACCCAGGGGCTTTCTACCCCTGGGCTATACTCCCAGACCTATTTTATATTTTATTTGGAAACAGGGTCTCACTAAGTTGCGGAGAGCCTCACTAAGTAGCTGAGGCTGGCTTCAAACCTGTGCGATCCTCCTGTCTCGGAGTGCTGGGATTCCAAGCGTGCTCACCACACCCGGCTTGTTCATAATCTTTTGTCTCAGACCTCTGGGTCTCTCAGATGGTTTGCATTTCTCATAGCATAATGGTCTCAGTGCAGATGCAGAGGGGCTACCAGGACTTCTGTTATAATCTTTTGATTGAAAAAATTACTGTCGGCCAACCTCATATCTAAGGGGGAGAGGGATTTCATCTCTTCTGGTGAAGCAGTGGCAAAGTCGCACTAAACAACCTCAACTGTGCGCAGTGGTGCGTGACTGTAATCCCGGTACTTGGGGGGCTGAGAGAGGAGGCTCACAGCTTAGAGGACAGTGCACAGTAACTTGGGAAGACCTTGTTTCAAAATAAAAAATAAAAAGGTCTGGGAGGCTGGGTGGAGTGGCACACGCTTGTAATACCACATTTGGGAGGCTGAGACAGGAGGATCGCAGTTTGTGGCCAGCTTCAGCTACTTAGTGAGGCCCTGTTTCAAAATAAAGACTAAAAAATCGGGCAGGGGTGTAGCACAGAGGTAGAGTGCCCCTGGGTTCCATCCCCAGTACTGCACACACGCACACACACACTCACGTACTTATACACATTCGTGTGCGCACACACATACATACAAGGGCTTACAGGAGTGTGTTTGTGTTAGAGACTGTCAGAGGGTTAGGGATAAGCTGGGCATGGTGGCCATGCCTGTCACCCAGTACTTGGGAGGCTGACAGGAGGACAGCCTCAGGAAATAGTGCGATTCTCATCAACCTAGTGAGACCCTGTTTCAAAATAAAAATAAAATATAGGCTGAGGGTGTAGCTCAGAGGTAGAATGACCCCTGGATTCTATCCCCAGTACCACCAAAAAAAAAACCAAAATGCCGGGCGTGGTGGTGCACATTTGTAATCCCAGCATTGGGGAGGCTGAGAACTGGAGGACTGCGGTTTGCAGACAGTCTTAGCTACTTAGTGAAGTCCTCTGCAGCTCAGTGAGACCCTGTTTCAAAATAAAGAATAAAAAATGGGGCTGGGAGGCAGGCGTGGTGGTTCACGCTTATAATCCTTGCGCTTGGGAGGTGGAGACAGGAGGATCGCGCAGGTTCGAAGCCAGCCATGCGCACTGGCTTAAAGGACCCTGTTTCCAAATAAAAAAGTATATTAAAAAAGATAGGTCTGGGAGTGTAGCCCGGAGGTAGAAGGGTTTCCAGGAACCCCAGTACCACACACACAAAAAAAAATTGGGCTGGGAGAGTAGTTAGAGGTTGAATACCCCTGGGATCCATTCCGGGTACCACACACACACACACACACACACACACACACACACACAGACACAAGATGCAGGAGTTTTCTGCGTTGGGTGCTCAGAGAGCAAGAGTGATTCGACTGGATAGGTTACTACATATTTTCTAGAAAGAGCAGCGAGTAGAAAACGGCCAAAGCTACAGTTGGTAAGAACAGGAGCCGAAGGCGCTCTTTGGCTATGATGGGGATACTTGTTTTTGTGACGTGGATGAATGTGCAGGTTGTCGAGTGCGGCAGACTGGCTAGGGTGCACGCGCTTCCCGGTTCCAGGCGGCCCCTGTGGCCCTGTCCTCTGGGGGCTTGAGCTCAGCAGGACACCAGGGCCTGGCTCTGGGTCCGCTCAGCAACATGTTGCCAGGCTCGCGTTGCCAGGCCTGCTTCCAGACCCTGGGGCTGTCCTTCTCTTTCTCGCATGAGAAGGGGGTGGGGGTGGCCTCAGTTTCCTTAAGACCTGGGCAGAGATTTGCAGTGTATATGTAAGAAAACTAAAAGGTCAGGCGGGTGGCGTGGAGTAATAATTGCTGCGGACAGCCAGACACCGTGGGTTACATGACACGTGCCTGTGTCCCAGCTACTCGGGAGGCCGAGGCAGGGCTCCCAAGTGTGAGGCCAGCCTGGCAGTGTAGGAGGCCCTGACTCCAGTCAGTCAGCTGCCGACCATCGGCCTGCGGGTGCAGCTCATCGTAAAGTGCTTCTGGGCCCAAGCTCCCGTATGGGAGCAACAGAAATAATAAAAAAGGGTTGTTCTAAATGTGTCCTCTTTCTAGTTTTCAAGAAATGTAAGTAAAATGCTTGAGCCATTTTTTTTGTTTTTTGTTTTGGTACTGGGGATGGAACCCAGGGGCATTCAACCTCCGAGCTACACCCTCGGCACTGTTTTTTTTTTTTTTTTTTTTGAAACCGGGTCTCACTGAGTTGCAGAGGGCCTCACTAAGAAGCTGAGGCTGTCTGCGCACCGCGATCCTCCTGTCTCAGCCTCCAGAATGCTGGGATGACAAGCGTGCGCCACCACGCCAGGCAGCCCTATTATTTTTCTTTATTTTGAAACCGGGTCTCACTGAGTTGCGGAGGGCCTCACTAAGTAGCTGAGGCTGTCCGCGCACCGAGATCCTCCTGTCTCAGCCTCCCAGATGGTGGGATGACAAGCGTGCGCCACGCTGGCTCCCTTGGGCTGTTTTTAAGTGGCCTTGTGGTTGTCGGCCTGTTTCTGTTACTGTGATACTGCTCTGACACCACTGAACGGGAGGGGCAGAAGGGCCACTCTCCAAGCAAGAGGTTCTAGGCTCCATCTGAGAGCCAGCGTTCCGGCTCCCGCTGAGGCTGGGCGGGGGTCTGAAGGAGGAACCTAGCTAGGAGAGCATCGCCCTTAGGTGCCAGCTTCAGGTGTCCACTTGGAGACCCAGGGAGGCAGAGGGCCTCTGGCTCCCAGTGTCCCGGCAAGTGGCAGCCTTAACTCCTGGCCAGAGATCTGGGCCCTGCTTAATCACCACGAACCAACCTTTATCAGCCAGGGATGCCGGGATGGAGGACACGTCCCTGTCTCAGACAGGCTGGGCCTGGGAGAGGAGAGGGGCAGAGAGGCCGGGGCTGGAAGGAAGGGCTCTAGCGGCTCTCGGGAATGGAGAGGATAACTGGCAGGAGATGAGAGGGGCTTAGAGGGCAGAGGGGCCGGAGGGAGTGGCAAGGACCGGAGCTCAGGGCAGATCCAGGCACAGCGGGCTTTGGGCATGGAGGCCCGGCAAGGAGAGGCCCTGGAGCCAGCACTGCAGACATATGTGCACGTGTCTCGCACCCCAAAGCCCCACTTCGCTCCCATCGCCCTTGGGGAGCCAGGCTGGGGGCCTGGACCCTGCTGGGGGGCAGGCGCAGAGGGAAGGCAGGCGGTACGCGGCGGCCGTGGTCGCCCTCGCCCTGGCCCGGGTCTCCGCCCGAGCTTTGGGGGCCCTGGGCCCGGCGGGGCGCAGACCCCAGGAGGGGCGGCGGCTCGGCCGCGCTCCCCCCCCCGCCCCCGCCCGGCTCGGCGCCTCCCCCGGAGCCCGGAGGGGGGGTCGAGCGGCGGGGCTCTGATGTCACCGCGGCCCAGCCCGGAGCGGCCCGGCGAGCCCAGGTAGGGGCGGGGGCGGCGGCGGCCCCACCCTCGGGCCGCGGGCGGGCAGCTGGGCCGGGGTCAGCCCGCGCCCCATCCCATCGCAGGCTGCGGGCCCGCCCGCCCCGTCCCGCGCTCCGCCCGCGGCCCCACAGGAAGGCGCCCCGAGGGCCCGCGCAAGCCTCTGCCGCCCCCTGCGGCCGCCCGCGCCATCGCCGCCCCCAGCTCGAGCCAGGTAGGTGCCGCAGCACGCGCCGCGCCGGCTCCGGGGCTCCCGGGGGGCGCGAGACCCCCGAGCCGCCGAGCTCCGACGCCCGCAGGGGCTGCGGAGGCCGGGAAGGGCCCGGGCAGAGAAGTGGCCAGAAGCGCAGCCCGGGTGCTGGGGGGGGGCAGCGCCCGGACCCGAGCTCAGTGTGTCCGGGAGACTGCAGGGCGCTCTGCGAGGGCCAGCCAGGCGGGGAGGCCTGGTGGGAAGTGGCCTTGGAGGGGGCGGTTTAACTCCTTATCTCTTGCCGTCTTTGCCAGCCTCCCTTGGCCTCTGGTGTGATTTTTTACCTCTTAAGAAGCTGTCCCCTTCTACTTTTTCAGCAACCTCTGACAGCCTGGGTTGGCCTGCCCGGCTGGCCCACCCTCCGTGCCGGCTCACACCCAACCACCACCAGCCTTGCCACAGACACCTAACAGTCCAGGGGCCGCGCCCCGCCTCCTGCTTCCCTACCGGTCCCCCCACCCCAGAGCCCGGCTCCGAGTTCTGCCCTGCTCCTTCATCTGGGTGACAGGTGTAGAGTTCCCAGGGCCCTCCGACAGTCGCGGCAAGGTGGCAGGCACTGGCTCCTAGCCCGCTGACACCAGTGCCTACCGGGCCCGGCATGGCTCCCCTGAGCCCAGCCACAGGGGCTGGCTGCGGTGCAGGAGGCCCCTCCATGCAGCCAGAGGAGATGAAAACTCCTCTGTGCTAAGCCCCAAACACACCCCAGTGCGCTAGGCTCTGGTGACGGAGCAGGTTGTGCCAAGGGCTTAGTGTGAGCGCCCTCTTGGGCATTGGCCTTCTGGGACCACCAGTGCAAAAGCATCCTTGAGACAAGTTAGGGTTGCCGAGTGTAAACATTTTTATTGTCAATTCGAGCTAGTTTTAGCTAATGAATTTGGAATCCTTTGTGAACACAGTAACTCACAAGTGATTTGTGTGTGTGTGTGTGTGTGTGTGTGTGTGTGTGTGGTACTAGAGATTGTACCTAGGGACATTCTACCTCCAAGCTATACCCCCAGCTCTATTTTTATTTTTGTTTTGAAACAGGATCTAGTTAAGTTGATGATAATTTCACTACTTGCTGAGGCTGTCCTCAAACTGGGATCCTCCTGTCTCAGCCTCCCAAGTGCTGGGATTATAGGCATGCTCCACGCCTGGCTCATAAAGTAGATTTCTATGACCTCTTCTTTTTCTTTTCTTTTTTCCTTCTCTCTTTCTTTTCTGTGGCATTGGGAATTGAACCCAGAGGCATTCTATCTATGAGCTACATTCCAGATCTATTTTATTTTTTATTTGGAACAAGGTCTGGCTAAGTTGCTAAGAGCCTCTCTAAGCTGCTGACGCTGATCAAACCTGTGATCCTCCTTTCTCAGTCTCCCTAGTACTGGGATTACAGGCACTGTCACCACACCCAGTTTCATAGCCTCTTTTGAGAAAGTTTATTTTTGTTTTTGTTTTGCAGTACTGGGGATGGACTCCGGGGGCATTTTTACCTCTAAGCTACACCCCCAGCCCTATTTTTATTCTTTATTTTGAAACAAGGTCTCACTAAGTCGCAGAGGGCCTCACTGAGTAGCTGAGGCTGTCCAACAAACTGCGATCCTGTCTCAGCCTCCCAGGTGGTGGGGGTACAAGCCAATGCCACCACTCCTGACTTCGTTAGCCCTATTTTATTTTTGAAGCAGGGTCTCACTAAGTTGCTGAGGCTGGCATTGAACCTATGATCCTCCTGTCGCAGTGTCCAAAGTACTGGAATTAAAAGCATGGGCTAGCACGCCCAACTAAGGAAGCATTTTCGTATTCAGTCACCCAGCCTGTTGGCAGGCCAGGATGGGCAGGCATGCGTGGACAAGTCTGGTGTCTGGGCAGCCAGCTGGGGACTGCTTAGCGTAGGTGACTGCCCTCCTAGAAGCCGCCACTCAGGCGATTTCCTGTCCTCAGGAAGTCTAGACAGTGGGGACATTTTGCAAAAGAGGCTCCCAAGCCTGATTGTGAGGCCCAGCCTGCAGGGCTGGGTTTAGTGGGCGTGAAGATGCTCAGGTGGGTGACGTCAGACACTGCGGCCCCAAGTCTGCTGAAAAGCCTCCCTGGGGTGTTGCAGACACTGCCTCTCCCTTTCAGGAACCCCCAGTCCCCCCCACACTGACCGCCCTCCCCACTCTGCCCAGCAGACTGTAGCAGCCTGGGCTCCAGGGAATTGGCTAGAGGGTGACAGAATCATTCCACAAGGTGCCTGGGAGGCTCACTAACATGCATTTGGTCCAGCTGGGGGTCACCCTAACCTCTGCACTCCCCACCAAGCAGCTCAGGAAAGACAAGCTCCCCCAGACATCGGGAGCCCCAGGCTCTGCAGCCTGAAGGCTGCTGACCCCTGACCCAGGGCACCTACCGACCTCGACCTCGTCCCGGTGCCGCTCTGGGGAGGTATCGATTTCCAGCCTGTCCTCTCTGCCTGCTCCTCTTGTCCTAATAATGCATGAGTAACATGGTCAGTGTCCAGGGTGGCAGATGCCTCGCCCACTCTGTCCCCTTCCCAGAAAAAGACTGCCAGGAAAAGAAGACGGGTAGGCCGGCCCTAAGGCGCCCTCCTCCTCTCTACCAGAGCAGCCCGCATCGACTCTCAGCAGTCCGTCCCTTCCCATGCCATTCAGATATTTATTTACCACTGACTGCAGGCCAGGCCCCAGTCAGAGCAGAGGCAGCGTCTGTCCTCAGGAAGCTCAGCGGGACCCGGAGTGGGGAGCTGCAGGCAGGGCATGCAGGGGGATGGGGGAAACTCTGGACCTGGTGGGGGGTCCCCAAAACACTAGGAGACATCTGAGTCCTCTAGGAGAAGGAAGAGGGGCAGGGCAAAGAGGGGGTGTCCGCACATCATTTCCAGACAAAAGGCAGAGTCTCCCAGCTCGAGAGTACATTCTGGAACCTTCTGATAGTGTGTGGGGAGGCCACACATCCCAGAGGGAGTCTGCTGGAGGATTCCGGCAGTTGGAGGAAGGTACAGGCTAAACTGGTCTCCAGCAGGGTTCTCCTCTAGGAAACCCATTCTGGCTGCAGTTTGGAGGCATGCCCGGATTTCGGTCAGGGCTCGGGCTTAGCAGCTGTGTGCCCCTGGACAGATCCCCCACCCCTTGGAAACCCAGGGTCCTCATCTTTAAAATGCAGATAGCAAGCCGGGCATGATGGCGCACGCTTGTAATCCCAGTACTTGGGAGGCTGAGACAGGAGGATCGCAGGTTCGCGGCCAGCCTCTGCTACTTAGTAATGCCCTCCGAAACTTAGGGAGACCCTGTTTCAAAATAAAGAGTAAAATAGGGCTGGGGATGTAACTCGGAGGCAGAGCACTCCTGGGTTCAATCCTCAGTACCACCACCCAAAATAAGTAATAAATAAAGCAAATAAAAAATACGGCTAGGGAACCAGGTGTCAAGGCACATGCTTGTAACCCCGGTACTTGGGAGACAGACAGGAAAGGAGAATCACAAGTTCGTGCCCAGCCTCAGCAGCTTAGGCCCCTTCACAATTTAGTGAGACCTTATTTCCAAATAAAATCAAAAATAGGGCTGGGGGTGCCGCTTAGTGGTAGAATGCCCCTCGGTTCAATGCCTGGTAGCACGCACACAGCGGCTGTGAGGGTCTCGCTGAGGATTTACACGAAGCCCTTAGAACGCAGCAGGCAGAGGTGGTGGGGAGGCGGGGAGGCTGCCCCTGCCCCTGCCCCTGCCCCTGCCCCTGCCCCTGCCCCTGCCCCTGCCCCCGCCTCCTTTCTTAGCCTCTCTGTGATCTTGGAACATTCTCAACCATTGTTTACCAGGGGAGAGCTCCCACGAAGCTGCTAACCAAGGGGCCAGGAAGCCGCCTGGTGGGACGGGGCTGGAGCAGGGCCGCAGGGGCAGTGCCAGGGTCGAGGCCGCAGTCAGCAGACCCCCGCCCACAACTGCGTCCTCTGAGCAGGACCCTCGCTCCGGAGCGCTTGAACGGTTCTACGGCCCATGCCCTGGCCTTGACCAGGCAAGGTTGCATGCCCCAGTGGGGGAGGGATGGACGGCGGCGGGGGCAGTGAACGCCTGGCTCCCCGCGGCGGAGGGCCAGCGGGCGTCCTCACCTGCCTGGAACAACTCGCCACCGCCCCGTCTAGGTTCTCCCAGGACCGGAGCCAGCCAGCCCCCAGCACAGGCATGGAGGCCCTGGGGCCAGAGGCCGGCGGCGCCTCCCCGGCCTCGTCCACCGGGAGCCGGGACCCGCGGCGGCTGTCGGCCCGCTCCTCCCCGGCGGCCTCGGGCGCCGCCCTGCCCTACCTGGACCCGGGCTACGTGCGCGCGGGGCGGGGCGGCCCGGCCCCTGCCCGGCCCCCGCCGCTGCCCGCGCTGGCCGCCCAGGCCCGGGCCGGGGCGCCGGCCGTCGAGCCGCCCAGCCCGCCCGCCGCGCGGGCCGCCTACCGCCGGCGGCTGCAGGGCGCGCAGCGGCGGGTGCTGCGGGAGACGTCCTTCCAGCGCCGGGAGCTGCGCACCAGCCTGCCCGCCCGCCTGCGGCCCGCCTCGCTCGGCCTCCCCGCGAGCTCGGAGCCCGCAGAGCTGGCTCTCCCGGGCCGGGGCGGCCGGCAGTCGGGGGGACGCCGCGGCAAGGCCGCCCCCAGCTCTGAGCCCCGGGAGCTGCAGCGCGGGGCGCCCGCCACCCAGCCCCGGAGCGCCGCCACCGAGCGGGACTCCAGGCTCGCCAGGCTCGGAAACAGGCCTGCCAGCTGCAGCCGCAGCGCTGCAGGGGAGGCCGCGGGCCCCGGGAGAGGGGCTGCTGTCCAGGTACGGCAGCTACCGCGTACCGGTGGGTGGGGCAGGCCGCATCTGGGACCTGGCCACAGCTCCGGACCCTGCTGGCTTTTGCAGGCCGGTCCCCAGGGACCAGAAAACCCCAGGTCATGGCGCAAGCTTCTCAGGTGAGAGACACGGGGCCCCTGCGGTGGTTGGGGAGGTCGCCTTCGCAGCTCTTGCTGGAGCAAGGCGCCAGCCGGGCCTCCTCCTACGCCCCCGTGCCCCGCGGGACCCTCTTGTAACCTGCACGCCCTGCTGCCTCCCTCCCCGGTGCAGCACAGATACCTCCACTGCAGGGCACGGGGGTCAGTGTGCGGTCCCTCCTCCAGGTTCTTGTCTCAGAAGGATGCTGCACTGGCCCAGCCTGTGGAGGTCCCCCCGAGCGGCCCAGCCGGCGGTGAGCAGAGGGTCCCAGAGACCTGCACAGTATCCGCCCGGCCCCCCTGCCTTCCTGATGACAGTGTGCTCCTGGAAGAGCCCCTGCTGGTCAGGATGAGGTCACTGCCAGGCTCCCAAGCCCCCCGGGGGCTCCCCACCAGGTGAATCCCCTCTGGCTCCCATGCAGAGCCAGACACCCCACTCACTTAGAAAATGCCCCAGGGAACCCGAGTGTGATGGCCCACGCTTGCCATCCCAGCACTTGGGAGGCTGAGACAGGAGGATCACAGTTCGAAGCCAGCCTCTGCTATTTAGTGAGGCCCTTTGCAACTCAGTGAGACCCTGTTTCAAAATAAACAATAAAAAATAGGGCTGAGTGTATCTTAGAGGTAGAATGCCCCTGGGTTCCATCCACAGGACTGGAAAAAAAAAAAAAAAAGCCCCAGGGGCAGAGAACCCTCTCCTAGCTGGAGCCCAGAAGCCCAGCCCAAGGGGGTGGGAGCAGGTGGCCTTTGAGGGTCACCACCTGTCTGTGGCCAGAGCTTTCTCTGATTCAATGTCTCTTCTATTTTTAGCACCCGTGCCTGTGACCAGCAGTGCGGAACAGATTCAGGCCAAAGGGCTGGCCAGGTTACAGCGCCCCCAGAAGCCCCCCTCCACAAGTATCCAGGGACTGCAGGGACAGATGACCACTGGCAGGGGGTGAACGGTTCTGTGGGTGTCTCCAGGCCCGTGAGCTGTAGCTCCCTCGGGGCTGCAAATGGTGACACCCCATCTGTTGACCCCCCTGGCCCGCTGACCACTGATCACACAGTAGCTGCTGAGAATGAGGCCCCCAGCCCTCCCCCAGCGGGTGCCCCGGAGCCTTCAGGTGGGGATACGCCAGGGTCTCCTCCGGACACGGGCCAGCCTGGTTCCAGGCCAACACGGCCAGGTCAGCGTCTCGAGGAGCTGGTTCAGGAGCTGGCCAAACTGGACCCCTCTCTGAGTGACACTCTGGCCTCCCAGCCTAGCCCTCAGCTGGCCCTGGGCCTGCTGGATGGGCTGATCCCTTTAACGGAGGTCGGGGCTGATCTGAAGCTGGCCGGTGGGGCCGCGGGGGCTCTGGCACCAGGGTGAGTTGGCTGGCGGGCCTTGGGGTTCTGTGCCCCCGCAGCGTGGGCCAGGACATCCCAGGAGCTCTGGCTTCATCCCTAGGTCCTGTCAGTTGAGCTTTTCCCAGCTCCTGCCGCCTTCTCAGGAGGACTCAAGGCCTGAGAAGCCCACCCCCCACCCTGGGCCTGACCAGCCAAGTGGCCAGCGGCATCCTGAGCCAACCCACAGCATCCAGGCCAAGAAAGTGAGTGTGGGGGCCGCGGAGGGCTCAGGCCCAGGGGCCGCCCAGGTGGAGTCTTGAGTACCCAGGGCCTCCCTGCAGGCGCAGCTCGCGGGCCTTCTCCAGGAGATGCTGTGGGACCTTCAGGCCCAGCAGGAGCGGCTGCAGACCGCTGCCCAGGAGTGGGCCTGGCGCATGGAGACCCTGGAGGCCATGGTGGGCCGGGCCTGCGCACCCCGGGAGCTAGAGCGGCTCTGCAGGTTCATGGCCGACCTAGAGCGCGTCTTTGGCCTCCTGCTGCTGCTGGGCAGTCGCCTGGCTCGAGTACACCGCGCCTTGGCCCAGGCGGGCCCCGAGGGCAACCCCGAGGAGCGGGTAAGGGGGTTCCCTGCGGGCGAGCCAGGCGGGCGGGCTGGGAGGCGCCATCCCTGCGGCTCAGGGGCACTCTCCCTGGCTCCAGGCCTCTCTGCTGCAGCGACTCCGGCTTCTGCAGCGGCAGGAGGAGGACGCCAAGGAGCTGAAGGAGCACGTGGCCCGACGGGAGCGGGCCCTGCGCGCAGTGCTGGCGCGGGCGCTGCCAGCCGAAGGGCTGCACTGCTACGACGACCTGCTGGCGGCTAAGGCCTCAGTCCTGGCCCAGCAGCGCAGCCTGGATGAGCGCGTCCGGCTCCTCCAGGACCACCTGGACGCCGTCAGGAGTGACCTCGGCCATTCTCTGGCTTCTCCCAGGCTTTCCTGGCCCCCAGGGACCTGTCCTCCCGAGAGGCCGCCCTCTCCTCCACCCCCCATCTAGCAGCGGGTAGGGTGGGCGCAGCTGCCGCCATGCCAGCCATTGGGTCCCTTCCCTGGAGCGGCGGGAGGACCCCGCGGAGCCCTCCCCAGGCTACTCTCCAGCGTTCTCATGTGGCCTTGCCCGCGTCTGGGGGTTATTTAGGAATTAATTTATGGATCTTAAAAATTGCAGTATTCCCCCCTTTTTGTGATGGGAGACCCTGTGATGGTTCGTTGGGAAAAGAGGAGGCGAGGTCAGAAGGACTCAATGTAAGATGCAAAATGGCCTTTTATTTTTTCAATAAAAAATTCTAAGAGAAGGTGTGTGTGTGTGTGTGTGCACGCAAGCAGATGAGGGAAAGAGCAGAGGGGTCTTTTTTTCTTTTTGCAGTACTGGGGATGGAACCCAGGGGCATTCTACCTCCGAGCTACACCCCCAGCCCTGTTTTTTATTCTTTATTTGGAAACAGGGTCTCACTAAGTAGCTGAGGCTGGCCTCGAACCATGGTTTTTCTGCTTCAGCCTCCCGAATGCTGAGATTACAATTGTGTACCACCACGCCCGGCCAGAGGGATCTTATTTACAAACTGCAGATACCACGGAATCAAGGGTGGGAGAGGCCTGGAATCCCAGCCCGTAATCACAGTTACTTAGGAGAATAAGGCAGGATTGCAAGTTTCAGAGGAGGCAACTGTATTTAAAAAAAAAAAAAAAAAAAAAAAAAAGCTGGAGCCAGGTGTGGTGGTGCAGGCGGATCACAGGTTTGAGGATAGCTTCACCAAGCAGTTAGACTCTCAGCAACTCATCAAGACCCTGTGTCAAAACAAAACATAAAAGCCGGGCGTGGCGGCACACGCTTGTCATCCCTGCGCTTGGGAGGCTGAGACAGGAGGATCGTGCAGGTTCGAAGCCAGCCTCAGCTGGATTAAGAGACCCTGTTTCCAAATAAAATATAAAATGGGTCTGGGAGTGTAGCCCGGAGGTAGAAGGACCCTGGGTTCCATCCCCAGTACCACCAAAAACAAAACAAAACATAAAGAGGGCTGGGGGTGGAGCTCAAGGGTAGACTTCCTGAGTTCAATCCCCAGCATCACAAAATATAAATAAGTAAATGAATGAGAGCTGGGGTGTAGCTGGGTGGGAGAGTGCTTGCCCAGCATGTGTGAGGAATGGAGAGAGCCCGGGAGCCCGCCAAGTGCTGTGTGCAAGTGTGTCAGTCACCACGAACTGCCTTATGATGTGACACTAGCAGGCACCGATAAATAAAATAGGGCTGGGGGTAGCTCAGGGTAGAATGCCCCTGAGTTCAGTCTCCAGCATCATAAACAAACAAAAAAGGAAACAAAAATAAAATGGGGGGGGGGTTGCATGGAGGCAGAACGTGTTGGTAAATATCATGTGTGGTAAATGCCGGGACGAGGAGTGCACAGCCCGACAGCAGGAACAGGTTTATTTGTGGATAAATCTGGGAGGAGGCCCCTGACCGGGACAGCCTTACAGACTAGGGGCTTTTTATGGGGGATTAGGAGGAGGGATAGTTACAGGGTCCTGGCTTCCCCCCACTGGTGGTCTTTAGAGGGAGCTGGGCAGGTAGGTTTATGGGCTGGGGGCAGGGAGATGGTTAGGGCCATTTCCCCGCCACTGTTGGAATTCTTTGTTCTCCTCCTCTGGCCAGGCCTCACAGTGGCCACAGAGCACCCCGAATTCAGTATGTAAGACAGGACAGCAATCTCCTGTCCAGGTTACCAGATCATTTAGAGCCGGGCAGGTCCCTACTCTGTAACTGTAGCATACTGTCCATTTTGTAACTTTGTACCTATGTCTGTCCCTCCAGGAGGTATTAGTTTCCTATTTCTCCTTCTGTAAAATCTGCCCAGGGAAATCAGCCCAAAAAAAGCCGGGCGTGGTGGCGCATGCTTGTAATCGCAGCATGTGGGAGGCTGAGACAGGAGGATCACAGTTCAAGGACAGCCTCAGCTACTTAGGCCCTTTGCAACTCTGTGAGACCCTGTTTCAAAATAAAGAATAAAAAATAGGGCTGGTGGTGGTGTTCTGAGGTAGAAGACCCCTGGGTTCCATCCCTGTTACCACAAAAAAAAAAAAAAAAAAAGAAGAAGAAGAAGAAGAAAAGGAAAGAAAAGCAGCCAACTGGATTAGACTACGAAGTCTTCCCCGGCCAATGAGGAATGGCGCACGGGCCTCTGTGTGAGGGGATAAAAGGCTGAGTGGTCTGCCTGCTGCTGAGTGGATCGCCGCTTAGTGTGCGAGCACCCTCCTGCACGGAAGGAAATTGCCAGGTGGACACTCGGCCCTCTTCTCCACCGCCACTGGTAATTCACAGCTGCTTCGGTGACCGCGCCGCTACCGCAAAAGCCTCGGTCTGAGCCGAGGCGCCCAGGCCTCCTCTTGACTACTGTTTTGTTTTGCGGTCTTGGGGATGGAACCCAGGGGCACTCTTCCTCTGAGATGCATCCCCGGTCCTATTTTTTAGTCTATATTTTTTGCAACAGGGTCTCACTGAATTGCGAAGGGCTTCGCCAAGTAGCTGAAGCTGGTCAAGACCCCTGATCCTCTGGTCTCTGCCTCCTGAATGCTGGGATTACGAGTGTGCGCTGTCACGCCTGGCCTGGCCTCCTTGGCTAGTTTTAACCAAACCCCGACTTCAGTTTGGAAGTGAAGTTACCGCCTCCTTTCAAGACTCAGAGCGTAGGTGATTCCCCCAGACTGAAAACAAGCCCAGATGTCTTGCTGTCTAAAAGCCCTGACAGATGTTCAGCACATGTAGACATGTGGGGACATTCATTCCAAGACTCAGAAACAACTTTTATTCCTCTTCAAATTACATTATAAAACCTGAGTTTAGCCAGGTGGGGTGGCGCACGCTTGTGATCCCAGTACTTGGGAGGCTGAGACAGGAGGATCGCAGGTTCACAGCCAGACTCAGCAGCTTAGTGAGACCCTTGACAACTTAGACCCTGTTTCAAAATAAAAACATAAAATAGGGCTGGGGTGTAGCTCAGAGGTCAAATGCCCCTGGGTTTAACCCCCAGTACCATTAAAAAAAAAAAAAAAAAAAACAGCCCGGGATGGTGGCACATACTTGTGATCCCCACACTTGGGAAGCTGAGACAGGAGGATCACGCAGGTTCAAAGCCAGCCTTGGCTACTTAGTGAGGCTCTCAGCGACTTAGTGAGACCCTGTTTCCAAATAAAATATAAAATGGGTCTGGGAGTATAGCCCGGAGGTAGAAGACCCCTGGGTTCCACCCCTAGTACCACAAAAAAAAAAAAAAAAAATGGAGTTTAAGCTGGCTGTGATGGCAAAGATGTAATCCTAGTACTTGGGAGGCTGAGATAAGAGGATCACGGGTTGCAGGGAGTGGTGGCTTGTAATCCCAGCACTTGGGAGGCTGAGACAGGAGGATCGCACAAGTTCGGAGCCAGCCTCAGCTACTTAGTGAGGCTCTCAGCAACTTAGTGAGACCCTGTTTCCAAATAAAGTATAAAATAGGTCTGGGAGTGTAGCCCGGAAGTAGAAGGCCCCTGGGTTCCATCCCCAGTACCACACACAAAGAGAATCATAGGTTCAAGGACAGCCTCAGCAAGTAGTGAGACTTTCATCAAACTAGTGAGATTCTGTTTCAAAATAAAAAAGAAAATAGGGCTGGGGATGTAGTTTGGAGGTGAAATACTTCTGGGTTCAATCTCTAGTAACACACACACACACACACACACACACACACACACACACACGCAGGGCACCATGTTTCTTACCTCTAGTCCCAGCACTTGGGAGGCTGAGGTGAGAGGAACTTTTATTTTCAGCATGTGGGCATTCCACGTCTGAGTCATTCCTCCAGCGCTTTTTATTTCTTATTTTGAAAACAGTTCTTACTAAGTTGCCGAGGGTTTCTCTGCGCTCCTCCTGTCTCAGCCTCTCAAATCCTGGGATCACAGGTACGCAGCACCCATTGTGGGCCACGTAGCCAGACTCCATCACAACAAACGAGACTCAAGTTGCCCACGCCGTGCGCGGTGGCCACGCTTGTGATTCGGGAGGCTGAGACAGGAGGGCCGTGGTTCACGGCCAGCCTCAGCTACTTAGTGAGGCCCTTTGCAACTCAGTGAGACCCTGTTTCAAAATGAACAATAAAAAATAGGGTTGGGGATGTAGGTTAGAGGAAGAATGCCCCTGGGTTTGACCCTCGGACCCACAAAAACAAAACAAAACAAAACAAAACTGAGCTTGGCTAGCTCTCCTGCAGATGCGACCAGGCATCCAGGCCCAAGGAGGGCAGCTGAGGCGGAAAGCAGAAGGCGCACCGGAGACCCACGAAGCAGAAAGTGAGAAGGCCCACTGGAACCAACGTGGCGGCTGAGGGCTTGGAGGGGCAGCTGCGGTTGGTCAGAAACTCATCTTAGCCGGGCTGGGGCGGGGTGGTAACACAGACCCACCTCCCCTCCGTTTCCGCACCAGGCCTGTGCACACAGGTTCAGGTGTGTGGGTCTCCAGGTGACGACCATCGGCTTCAGTATTATAGCTGTGAACGCCCAGGACAAGAATATTGTTCTGAAAAGGGTTAAGGTATTTGGGGGAAGCTGGGGACACTAGAAGGCGTGCATATGTGTATCGAAAGCCAGCTGACCCCCAAGTGAGAAAGCTCTGCGCCTGGGCTTGTTTCCTGACAGGCACTGTCACGGGATTGTAAATGGCTGTATTCATACCCAAAGCATCAGTTAAACAGCCGAGCTATTGAGCACAGAACAAAGCTCAAGTTGTTCCTTTTACATACAAATATATAAAGCATACGGGGCTCCTGCGGAGCCACGGAGGCTCTAACATTCTGCTATGCCTCTGGCCTTTGAACTGGTCGGTGGGGCCTCTGCTCCAAGGTCCTGGGCCCCCAGCTGCAGAGGGAGCGAGTTCCTGCCTGGAGCCACTAACTCCTGCCTGTTGTCTCTTGCAGTCTCCTGCTGCATTCGCCCATTATGATGTTCTTAGAAGCGCGTTTAATTTTGTCACGTAAGTCGGCGGAGGTCGTATGTTTTACACAGAGCAGCTCCACTCGGGTAGGCGTGGGTGCGGGGAGTGGGGGGCGCCCGCCTTCTTCCTGTTAGACTGAACTTTGGCTTTGTGCTGGGCTTTTCCGCGGGGGATTCGAAGCTCCAGGGCTCTCCCCGGCCAGAGCAGCTCAGTCCCCGGACCAGGGCCACTTTCTGCGCCCGGCCTTGTCTGTCTCCTTCCAGCCCGGGTTCTTTCCCTCCCGTAGAGTTATCCCTTCCAAGAGCAAGAACGAGCCTGTCTAAGAGGTTCTGGAGCAAGGATGGTGTGGCCGCCTGCCATCCCAGGACCGGGGAAGCCGAGACAGTAACAACCCCAAGTTCAAAGCCAGCGCCAGCCACTCAGAGACACTCTCAACAATGTAGTGATACTCCAAATTGAAAGAAAAAGGCCTGGGGGTGTAGGTCGAAGGTAAAATACCCCTGGGTTCAATTCCCAGCAACACACACACACACACACACACACGCACACGCACACGCACACACACGCACACACGCACACAGCTCTGTAAACCAGATGTGGTGGCGCATGCCTGTAATTCCAGGACTTGGGAGGCCTGCAGGTTTGAGAACAAACCTCAGCGATTTAGTGAGACTGTCTCAAACGAAAAAGGGCTGGGGGTGCAGCTTGGCGGAAGGACATTTGTGGGTTCAACCTTCATTATCAAAATGAATGAAGCCAGTGTGGTGGTGCAGCCTGTAATCCCAGCATTCAGGAGGCTGAGACAGGAGGAGCGTGGTTCCCAGACAGCCTCAGCTACTTAGTGAGGCCCTTTGCAATTTAGTGAGACTCTGTTTCAAGATAAAGAATAAAAATTAGGCCGGGGTGGTGGCCACGCTTGTAATTCCCGTGCTTGGGAGGCAGAGACAGGAGTATCGTGCAGGTTCGAAACCAGCCTTGCTGGCTTAAGAGACCCTGTTTCCAAATAAAATATAAAATATATTGGTCTGGGAGTGTAGCCCGGAGGTAGAAGGGTTCCATCCCCAGTACCACCAAAAAATTAATTAATTAATTAAAAATTAAATAATATAGCACCGGGCGTGGTGTCGCACGCTTGTAATCCCCACGCTTGGGAGGCAGAGACAGGAGGATTGCGCAGGTTCGAAGCCAGCCGCGCGCGCTGGCTTAGGAGACCCTGTTTCCAAATAAAAATGTAAAAATAGGTCTGGGAGTGTAGCCCGGAGGTAGAGGGCTTCCAGGAACCACCAAAAAAATAAAAAAAAAATAAGAAATTAAATAAAAATTAAAAGTAAACATTAAAAAATAGAGCTGAGGGTGTAGCTTGGAGGTAGAATGCCCCTGGGTTCCATCCCCAGTACCAAAAAAAAAAAAAAAGTTCCGTGTGGCCACCACTGGCTTCAAGTCCTGGGCCCAGAACCCGGGCGACTTGGCCCTCCAGGGCACTGCCAGCAGGGGGCACTGTTCTCCTTACGGTGACAGCTTCCACCCACACGGGCCACCCTCGGCCTCCGCAGCCCGCAGCCCTCTGGACCAGCCCGCGGGACGGAGGGGCCCAAAGCAGCCGAGCCTTTGGCCTCCGTGGGGAGCACAGTCGGGCCGGCCGGGCGGGACAGGCTGGCTCGCCAGGCCTGGTGGGGAAGCTGCTGGCTGTGGGGATGGGGGGCGCGGCGCGGGCGTGGACCCGAGCATCGCGGGCTCGCGGATTCCAGGTCGGGGGAGAGCCTGAGCGGCCCCACCGGGCCCCGCCACCCGCGGCCCGGCCTTGGGGGGGCTCGGGCTCTGCTGGGGCGGTTGCTGGGCAACAGGAGGCGGCGCCTGCCGGCTCGCCTCCTCCTGCCCCCGCGGCTCCTAATAAGGGCTCAATAAGTGCACGTCTCTTATTCTTTATTTTTTAACCTTCAGACTGTAAATTGGAAGCAGGATGACAAAGTAGCCTTCTGCAGTGCTCCGAGCCAGCACGCGACTGTCTCCATACTGGGCTCAGCACAAAGCGTCCCTTCCCCCAACCCCCTCTCGCCTGGGGGAACTTGGGAGGAGGCTCCCGGAAACAAATTGCGGGGTTCTCGGTTCAAAAGTAAATCGGAAGCTGAAGGGGAACCGGCATGGTGGCCCGCACTTGTCATCCCAGCATTGGGGAGGCTGAGACAGGAGGGTCGCAGGTTTGTGGCCAGCTCAGCTACTGGTGAGGCCTCTGCAACTTAGTGAGACCCCGTTTCAAAATAAAGAATAAAAAATAGGTCTGGGGGTGTAGCTCAGAAGCCATATGCCCCTGGGGTTCAATCCCAAGTACAGAAAGAAAGAAAGAAAGAAAGAAAGAAAGAAAGAAAGAAAAGGAGGAGGAGGAGGAAGAGGAGGAGGAGGAGGAGGAGGAGGAGGAGGAGGAGGAGGAGGAGGAGGAAATTTAGTTATAGTTGAGGATGGCGGAGGAGGAGGTGAGGAGTTCGGCCATGGGGAGGCTCTGGAGGGAGGGCAATTGCTCCAAACACACCCTCTGTGGACTAGCTACAGCTTAGGTCACAGAAAGCGTTTTATCTGTTGTCTTTGAAATTTATTAGGTTTTTTGTACTGGGGATTAAACCCGAGGGCATTCTGCTTTGACCTACACCCAAGTCCTTATTCTTTCGAAACAGTATCTCACTAAGTTGCCGAGGGTCTCACTAAGTTGTTGAGGCTGGCCTGGAACTTGCAATCTTCCTGTCTCAGCCTCCCAAAAGTGGGATGGGCTTGTCTCTGATATTTTGATCAGCACGTATTCCCTATTAACAGGAAAAATTTTTTCCAACCTAGGAGAGCTCCCAATCTCTGAGTTCCTCTCTCCTTCCTCCTGTTTTAAGGCTCACTTAGGCCATCCATGCCCCACCTGTCCAAGTCCAAGATGTGGCAGCCCCCAGGAGTGAGCTCAGCTTAGGGCAAAGGGTATCTGTGGAGCCGTAGAGAATATGCCCACGAGACCATTCAGATGGTCAAAGGATTTCTTCCAGGAAAAGTCCCCCAAAAGGGGAATATGGTTCTGGGCGGGCCTAGCTTTACGTTCAAGGGAGCGTGGGGGTGCAGGGTAGGCAGTGGGTTAGGTTTCAAAGGTGGGTTGGGATGCAGGCTAAGAATGAGATTATTGATCGTTTTTTTCGTGTGTGTGTGTGTGTGTGTGTGTGTGTGTGTGTGTGTGCGCGTGCCCAGGAGCATTCTACCTCTGAGCTACACCTCCAGCCCTAAATTACAGGGCACTGGTGTCCCACCTGCAATCCTCCTGTCTCAGCTTCCCAAGTACTGGGATGGCAGCGTCACACTCACTGCTTCTTCTGTTTTAACTCAAGTGATAATCACATACAGAACATGAGATAATATTCCTTGTGTGGGAGTGCGTCTCTCCGGGGACAGTGAGTTACTTATGTATGCGAATACTAATACGGTGAGAGGATGGTGATGGCATCGGGGTGCTCCACCGGCCGGTGCCACGTGGTTTTGGACCGTAGCCATATGCCTCCTGGAACCCTGGGGACGTCTCGGCTTTCTCAGGAGCCTGCGCAGTCCACACGCGCCGCCCCACAGCCCACGAATAGGCGCTGCATCGAATGTCCCGCAGAGGAAGAAGGAGCGAGACCACCTGCTCCCAGAGATGGACAAAGCAGTGGGGGAGAGCCCGGAGGCCGTCCCAGCTCTGCAGGGACAAGGGCCCGCCACTCCTCCAGGCTCCAGCTCCCACACTTTCTTTCCTTCCTTTCTCTCTCTCTTTCTCTCTCTCTTATTTTTGCAGTACTGGGGATGGAACCCAGGGGCGTTCTACTTCCAAGCTACACCCCCAGCCCTACTTTTTATTCTTTATTTTTGAAACAGGGTCTAAGTTGGGGAGGTCCTCATTAAGTAGCTGAGGCTGTCCACGAACCGTGATCCTCCAGTCTCAGCCTCCCGAGTGCTGGGATTACCAGCGTGCGCCGCCACGCCTGGCTCCCTCCCTTTAAAGATACTAAGATCCTATGGTTAATAACTGCAGAGTGTGTGAACTGTGCCTGGCACTAAGTAAACACAGCTTCTGTGCGAATTACTTATACCCAAGTCACCCCCGAGGTAAGTGAAGCTTATTCAAGAATGAAAATGCAAGACTTTAGGAAAGTGCTCCGTGGCTCTGACTCACAGACGTCTAGGTCAACAGTTAACTTCCCTTCCATTAGAAAGAGCCGTTCTCCTCCCCGTGACAATCTTACCAAGCCCACTGCTGAGCAATGTATGCTCGTTTGGGGGGGGGCATCAACAACTGTGTCCATGCATCTGACATTCTGTACCCCAATATTATGGAAAATTGCAACACATCAAATTTTTAAAAAATTGCTTTTTTGTTGTTGTTTTTGTGGTATTGGGGATGGAACCCAGGAGCATTCTACCTCCAAGGTACACCTCCAGCCTGGTTGTTTATTTTTTACTTTGAAAGAGGGTCTTACTAGCCGGACGTGGTGGCGCACGCTTGTAATCCCCGCGCTTGGGAGGCGGAGACAGGAGGATCGCACAGGTTCAAAGCCAGCCTCAGCTATTTGGTGAGGCTCTCAGCAACTTAGTGAGACCCTGTTTCCAAATAAAATAGAAAATAGGTCTGGGAGTATAGCCCGGAGGTAGAAAGCCTCTGGGTTCCACCCCTAGTACCACCAAAAAAATGAAAGAAAGAGGGTCTCACTGAGTTGCAAAGGGCCTCACTAAGTAGCTGAGGCTGTCTGCAAACCATGATCCTTCTGTCCCAGCCTCCCGAATGCTGGCATTCCTCTGAGCTACAACCCCAGACTGATTTTATTTGGTTTTGGGTTTTTTTGTTTTTTGTTTTTTGTTTTTTTTTTGGGAGTCTGGGGATGAAACCCAGGGGCATTCAACCTCCAAGCTACACCCTTTGCCCTATTTTTTTTATTCTTTATTTTGAACCAGGGTCTCCCTAAGTTGCAGAGGGCCTCACTAAGTAGCTGAGGCTGTCTGCGAACCATGATCCTCTTGGTCTCAGCCTCCCAAATGCTGGGATGACAAGCGTGCGCCACCACGCCCGGCTCTGATCTTATTTGGAAACAGGGTCTCACTAGGTACCTTATAATTCTAGGAAGTCTTTGCCTGGGAGGAAGTAGCAGTGGTTCCAATACTGGGACCTTTGCAGGCCACCCTTCAGAAGCAAAGACTCTTCTGACAGGTCAAATAGTAAATACTTTTCTAATATAGGAATACAGTAAATACTTATCAATATTGTTACTTTGTTAGAGTGTGTCTTTCTCAAGGAAGGTGATATCTGTGTATGTGACCTGTGTTACATCGTCTCAGTCAGGACTGTTCTTTATCATAGAAAAATCTTTTTTTTTTTTTTTTTTTGGTGGTACTGGTGTTCCTGGAAGCCCTTCTACCTCCGGTCTACACTCCCAGACCTATATTTATATTTTTATTTGAAAACAGGGTCTCTTAAGCCAGAGAGGCTGGCTTTGAACCTGCGCGATCCTCCTGTCTCTGCCTCCCAAGCGTGGGGATGACAAGCGTGCGCCACCAGCTCGGCTTAAAATCTTTTAATATTTCATTCTGTGTCCTAGATCTTCTGCTAGTCAATTTGCTATGATTATTGCCTCCCACAGACTTTCTGCAGAGGCAGAAGGCTTCATTTGCACTTTAAAATAACTTATGCCGACCAGCTAGAGTTCCAGGCAGAGAAGGTAGGAAAGTCAGGGGCCCTTCGCCTCTCTCTCTCTCTCCCTCTCTCTCTCTTTCTCTCTCTCTGTTTGGTTCTTTTATTTTCCACAGAAACCCAAACTCTTTCGATAATAGAATGCTTGAAAGAGGCAGAAGAATGAGGAGGAAAGGGAACAATGAAGGAGATAAAAAGAAAAGAAAAAGATAGTAGCAAGAGCTGAGCAATGTCTACGGGAGTACAGCTCACAGAGACAGGGACCGAACGGAGGACTATTTATTTTGTTGCTTAAGTCAAAACATTCCATGACCAATTGCCTTGAATAACTCCAGAGGCTTCAGTGATACACCGTGGGGAGGACAGAAGCCCGCCACCCCCATGCCGCGAAAGCCACAAGGTACGACATGCAAATAGAACCTGCAAGGCGCCGCCATCACAATATGGCGGAGAAAAGCTGGTGGAGCAAAGGCATTGCACACTTTTGGGGGGTTTTGTTTTGGTGGCACTGGGGGTGGACCCCAGGGGCCTTCTACCTCTGAGCTACACTCCCAGTCCTATTTTATTTTTATTTTGAAACAGGGTCTCGCTAGGTCGTTGAAAGTCTCCTTACTTGCAGAGGCTGTCTTAATACCTGCAATCATCCTGTCTCAGCCTCCCAAGTAGTGGAATGACAGGCATCTGCTACCATGTCTGGCTTTAGATGGCCTTTTTAAGTGGATATCACAAACTTTTTGTTTGTTCAGAACTTTTACCTAAGAGTTTTTGGTTTTTCCCCACTGAGTTGCAGAGGGCCTCACTAAGTAGCTGAGGCTGGCCGCAAATTGTGATCCTCCTGTCTCAGCCTCCCGAGTGCTGGGATTATAACTGTGTGCTACCACACCTGGATAAGCGTTCCTTTTTAATGGCATCAATGACTACTTAATAAGTTGTTTTTCTGATGTAATGCTATATAACTTGATTTTTCTTTGACTAGTCACCCATTCACTGGAAGCCACAGATGCAGGAACATGGTGCAAAGGTACAATTCAGAAAGAAATCACAATGCTAAAAAACCAGTGTTCATGCGAAATCCAACAGCCATCCATTGGTGCCAAACACACATTTGCATTTCACAGCAGCTGAAAAGTACTTGCCAAAATGTCTCTTCTCTCCCTCTTCAATCACTTTCACTACTAAGATGGGCTTGCTTCCTAATACTTAACATTCAGTCTCCTTGAAACCAGTTCCATCCATGTGGGTCCCACTCTGCGCTCAAGACTCTAGAGTCTTGATTGTATAAGACGAGGTAGATAAACTTTTAAGAGTTGTCTTCGTTGGGATTAATTTCCTTTAGATCTTGATAAACTCTCTTTCTCTTTTAAACAGAATTCCAAAATATTTAGCAAAAGGTTGAAAATGAGCAATCTGCCTAAAAATGGAAAATATATAGTTTCAAAAGGTTATTAGGAAAGTTGCTTTACCTCATTTCAATTTAAAAACAGAATAAAAGCATCAGATTGCAAAACCACTACATATCTTAAAGCTGACAAATAACCCGCCGTCCCTCACACATTTAAAGAGGCCCTCGCTGCGGTCTGGCCTGGGAGACCGCGGATGCGGAGGCTTCTGGTGATCGCATTCAGGGCTCAGACCAGCTGCAGCCCCTTAACCTCTGACCCTAACCGGCAAGTCTCTCCCAGAATTCAGGCCCAACAGCGCGTTTCTCCCCAGGAGCCTCTCAGCGATCCCCAGTCACATCTCTGGAGAGAGATCGGGCGTCGGACAGAAGCTGGAGGTGCAGGTCCAACCGGGTGACCCGGCGGCGCAGTGGACAAAGCTGGTCGGGCCGCAGGTGTCGCCCGGCCTGGGCCGGCTTAGACTCTGCAAGGCAGGCCCCGTGAGCGCAGCCAGCCAAAGCCCCGGGCCTTTCAGGTGGTGGGGGGCAGGCTGGGCACGAGGCCAGCTAAAGGCCCCGACGTGGATCGGCGGGGGATTTCCGGGAAGGCCGGCAGGCCACCACGGACCCTGGTCTTCTTGCGCGGAGCCATGGGCGAGGCGCCCAGGAACTTGCTGAACGAGCTGGACTTCCTCAGGCCGCGGGCCAGGTCCTGGAGCATCAGGTCGTCGGCCAGGACGCCCAGAAACGCGCTGGTGGTGGAGCCCAGGATGGTGGCGGCCACCTGCACGGGGTGGCGGGCCACCAGGCTACCGCTCGCAGCACCCGAGGCCTCGGGCTCCGGCGGCTCGCGCAGGCTCGGGTCCCCGAGCAGGCGGCGCAGGGCGCAGGAGGCGCCGGGCCGCAGGTACTGGTAGGCGCGCCGGCCGCTGTGGTCGCGGACGTGCACCTGGGCGCCCAGGCGCACCACCAGCAGCACGGCGGCGTCCTCGTGGCCGTGCAGGGCGGCCAGGTGCAGCGGCGTGTAGCCCCCGTGCGAGCGCGCGTTCACGTCCACCGGGGCGCCCCCGCGCCGCGCCAGCTCCACCAGCTGCAGCGCCATCTCGCGGTCGCCGCTCTTGGCCGCCCAGTGCAGCGCGGTGAAGCCCGACATGAAGTCGCGCTTGGCGGCCAGGCCGCCGTCGCGCAGCAGCAGCCCGTGCAGCTGGGGCGTCCAGCGGCCGCCGGCCGTGCGCACCAGCCACTCGTGCTCGGCGGGCTCCAGCGGCACGGCGGCCGGCGGCGGCGCGGGCGGCGCCTCCTCCACGTCGGGGCTCAGCAGGCGCGGCCCGGCGCGCGACAGGCGCCGCAGGTGCGGCGAGCGCCCGGGGCCGGCGTGGAGGCCCAGGCCGGCCTCCTCCACCGACAGCCTCCGCACGAGCCGCGGGGAGCCGCGGGGGCTCGGCTCCTCCGACAGCTGGCGGCGCAGGCCCTGCTCCTCGGCGCGGAGCCGCAGCGCGGCGGGGCCGGGGGCGCAGCGCACCGGCAGCATGCAGGGCTTGGGGGCGGCGGAGCCCCGCGGGGCCCGGGCCGCCTCCGCCGGCGCCTCCCGGGGCGGGGCGAGCTGGGCGGCGGGGTCCCGGGGCGGCGGGGCCGGGGCCCCGGGGGCGCGCACGGGCTGGGATGGCGCATCCTGGGGCGCATCCCCGGGAGGATCCCCGGGCGCATCCTGGGGCGCATCCTGGGGAGCATCCTCGGGCGCATCCTCCGACACATCCCCGGGCGCATCCTCGAGAGCATCCTCGGGCGCATCCCTGGGCGCATCCCCGGGCGCATCCTCGAGAGCATCCCCGGGCGCATCCCCGGGCGCATCCTCGGGCGCATCCTCCGACGCATCCCCGGGCGCAGGTGCCGGGGGCGCGGGGGGCTCCCGCAGCACCACGAACTTGACGCCGTCCAGCTCCTCCACCACCGCCACGTCGCTGACGAAGCGCTGGAAGCGGCGGCGGCGGGCGGCGCGGCCGCGCGGGTCCCCGGCCTCCAGCAGCGGCTGGAAGCGGCGCAGCAGCTCGGCGCTGCGCACCTGGCCGCCGCGCTCCCGCAGGAAGCCCAGCACGGCCGCCTGGCTCACCCCGGCCGCGGCGGCGGCGGCGGCGGCGGCCAGCGCCATGGCGGGCGCCCTCACCGCGAGGCTCGGCCCCCGCCGCCCGCGTCCCGGCCGCGCAGCCGCCCCGCGGAGTCGCCGGGCGAGGGGCGCGGGGGGCCGCGCCGCGGGGCCCGCAGGTGTGGGCCGTGGGGTTCCGCGCGAGGGGCGCCGGCCTCCATCCCGGCCGGGCCGCGCAGGTGACAGCCACCGCCGCCCGGCGGAAATCCCCCCGCGCCCCCACCCCAAGCCCGATTTAAAGGCGCCGCGGCTCGCTCGCGTTGCTAGGTGGGCGTGCTCCCCAGGGCGGTGGCGTGGAGGGGAGGCAGGGGGTGCTTCTCCCTTAAGGAATATTTCAGCGCCACAAGAGGAAAGCGGTCCCCCCTCTTGGTGGAACGACCATCCATACCTCCCCGATTTTAGATTGCATTGCATACAGGAAAACGGCTTTATGCAATCTACATCAAAACACGATTGCCTGTGTGGCGCTGTGCGTTGGTTGCTAGAGGTTTAGAACAGACATTTTAAAAAGCAAGCAATCCTTCCTTTGACTGGGGATTTAACCCAGGGGTATTCTACCTCCGAGCGTCACCTTCAGCCTCATTTTATTCTTTATTTTGAAACAGGGTCTCACTAAGCTGCAGAGGCCCCACAAGTTGCTGGGGCTGGCCCCGAACCTGCGATCCTCCTGTCTCAGCCTCCCCAAGTACTGGGATTACAGGCATGCACACACGCCCGGCTGATGACACTTTTTTTTTTTTTTACATAGAATTTTGGGAATAAATCCACCAAACAAGATGAAAAAAAAATCGCCTGAGATCACCATTAGCATTTTGAGGTGTCCCCCACCTACCTGAGTGTACAGGTTTCTTCTTTATGAAAGCAAAGTTGAGTCACTGTTGTGGGGCTGGGATTGGACCAGGGCCTCCGGCCTGCGCCAACCCTGACACCGAGCCACACCCCACTCCTGGGTGCTGTTAAAACTTCATCTGGGGCAGAGTGCAGGCGGTGTCTGTGTGAGGCCCTGCTGCCGATTCCCAGCACCAAACAGAGAAACGTCACTTCTGCCGCGGTGGGGCGCACACCTGTAATCCCAGTACTCGGGAGGCTGAGACCGGAGGATCACAGGTTCCAGGACAGACTCAGCAAGCAGTGAGACAGCAACCTAGGGAGACCCTGCTTCAAAATAAAAATACGGATAAAATAGAGCTGGGGTGTAGCTTGACTGAATGCCCCGGCTTCCATCCCCAGTACCACCACCAGAACAAACAAAAAGCAAGTAAATAAACTTAATTTATTCCACAGATGTGTGTGTGTGTGTGTGTGTGTGTGTGTGTGTGTGTTGCTGGGGATCGAACCCAGGCGCATTCTACCTCTGAATTACACCCCCAGCCCGATTCTTAATTCTTTATTTTGAAACAGGGTCTCACTCAGTAGCTGAGGCTGTATGAGAACCGGGATCCTCCTGTCTCAGCTTCCCAAGTACTGGGATTACAAGCGTGCGCCACCACGCCCACCTTTATTCCAGAGATATTTACTGAGCACCTAGTTAGTTCAAGGTCTCTTCAGGCATGTAAACATGTCAGCAGAGATAGGAAAACCCTGACTTAGTGGAGCTCATTGATTGGGAGGGAACAGAATGGTGAATCTGAAAGCTATACCTTATGGAAGATAAGATGGGGAAAAAACACAGCCTGGTAAAACAAGAGGCATGGGCTGCAATCTTTGTGATCTTGGGTGTTGAACCCAGGGACATTCTGCCTCTGTGCTATATCCCCAGCCCTATATTATTATTTTTAAATTTTTAAGCCTCACTTAGGTTTCAGAGGGCCTCGCTAAGTTGCTGAGGCTGGCCTTGAACCTGCGATCCTTCTTTCTCAGCCTCCCCAGTACTAGGATTATAGGCATGCACCCCCACACCTGGCACAGCTTACAATCTTGAATTGGGTGGTTGGGATAAGACTAAACGGAGGAGAGCTTTCCCGGAGGAGGGAGCCGTGGGGCAAAGGTGGGGTGAGTTTCTCAACTCACCAGCTCAGGACTGTAAGTATCCAACTAATGTGTAGCGAGGGGCAGCCAGCTGTCGCACTTAGCAAGGACAAGCGTCCAGAGGCAGAATCCCGACAGCATCCTGGCTGTACTCGCAGCAAGTCGCTCCGCCTCCCCGTCTCAGTTTCCACATTTGCAAAGGAGGAGGAGTGGAGATAGTCCTTAGGTCACTTTGCTGTGGATATTAGGTGAGAAATAGATACTTAGAACACGTTGGGGGGCCGGGATGTAGCTCAGAGGCAAAGTGCCTGCTTTGCAGGTGCAGTCCTCTGGGATCGATCCCTGGTTCCAAAAAGACAAAAAACAAAACAAAACAAAAACAATGGAACCCCTGAAAAAATATAAGCTAAGAACATGTTTGATTTACAGCAGTCACTCAAATTATTATTAGTAGTATAGCCATACTGAATAGAGAGAGAGCCTAGTAAAACATACAGGGTCCCTCTTTCTCCAACCCCCGGCCCCAGGGACGGTGTTCTGCTCTCTAGCCCTGTCTCCAGAATCCATGAGATTTAAAATTCCCTCTTTTAATATTACACTGTGAGCATTTCCCCCCAGTTATAATAACTGTTCTTCAAAAAAGACACGATTTAAAGCCGGGCATGGTGGCCCACATTTGTGATCCCAGGACTTGGGAGGCTGAGACAGGAGGATCCCAGGCTCGCAGCCAGCCTCAGCTACTTAGTGAGGCTCTCTGCAACTTAGACCCTATTTCAAAATAAAAAATAAAAAAAAAAGAGCTGGAACCCTATTTTAAAAAAAAAGACATGATTTAGGGTCTAAAGGCACAGCTTAGTGGTAGTGTCTTTTCTTGGTGCCATGGATTGAACCAATGACATTCTATCTCCGAGATACACCCCCCAGCCCTACTTTATTCTTTATTTTGTAACAGGGCCTCAGTTACAGAGGGCCTCACAAGTTGCTGAGGCTGGCCAGGAACCTGCACCTGCGGTCCTCCTGTCTCAGCCCCCCAAGTACTGAGATTACAAGCTTGGGCCACTTGCCCAGCTAGCATAGTTCATTTTTAGTTGTAAATATTCCATGCTTTTTGCTTATGAATGTAAATGCAAAATAAGAAGGGATTTCTCTTATTTAGAGGACTTCTGCTGGGGGAGCAGAGCGACACAGGCCTAAAGTCCTGCAGTTGGGAGCTCGAGACTGGCAGATTGCAGGGTCAGTGCCAGCACGTGACAATTTAGCAAGACCCTGTTTCAAAATAAAACTGTAGCCAGGCATGCTTGTAATTTCAATATCTGGGAAGCTGAGACAGGAAGATCGCAGGTTCGAAGCCAGTGTCCACAATTTAGTGAGGCTCTCAGTAATTTAGTGAGAGTCTTGTTTTAAAATAAAAGTAATGAGGGGCTGGGATGTAGCTCAGTGGAAAAGCAGCTGCTTTGCGGGTGTGGCGCTCTAGGTTCAATCCCCGGTTCCAAAAAGACAAAAAACAAAAACAAAACAAAACAAAAAACACCTTTAAAATAAAAATAATGAAATAGAGCTGGTGGTGTAGGGCGGGGGTTGAAGTCCTCTGGATTCAATCCTTAACACTACACACACACACACACACACACACACACACACACACACACACACGAGGTGTAGAAAGCCGGGCTTGGTGGGCACGCTTGTACTCCCAGCATTCGGGAGGCTGAGACCTGGAGGATCACAGTTCGCGGACAGCCTCAGCTACTTAGTGAGGCCCTCTGCAACTCAGTGAGACCCGGTTTCAAAATAAAGAATAAAAAATAGGACAGGGGGTGTAGCTCAGAGCTAAAATGCCCCTGAGTTCCATCCCCAGACCCGCAAAAAAAAAAAAAAAAAAAAGGAGGTGTAGAATACCCCTGGGTTCAACCCCCCAGCACCACAATAAATAAATATAAATAAAGGGCAAGTTTCGGGACCAGTATACCCTCTAGTATTAAGCAATCAACACTAGGGTGATAACGGTGAAAGGCGATGATTTTGGAAGAAGTCCTTGCGTTCTCAGCGTAGGACGATGTGCTCAGTTACAGTTTCTGTCTAAACAGCGCCCCTCTTTAAACCCAGCTCAAGCGTCACCCTGTAAAGCCGGGGCGCCGGCGTCAGGCTCTTTTCCGGGGACCTCCGGGCGCAAGGCAGAGCCAGCCCGGTCCTCTGGGAAGGCTGGAGGAGCTTAGCGCTCTGGTGAGCAGAGCAAAGCGTGCAAGGAAGAGCGCTGTCTGACCCCACGAGGGGATGTGGGTGCCCCGAGGGTCCCTGGACAGCCTCAGGAGGCAGGCGGAGGACCCGATGGTCATGGCTGGAAGAGGGGCTGCGCGGGCTGGAGTCAGGGCATAGAGTGCCTGCTGTGTTTGCAGTTTAGGGTGTGGGCCGGAGATGCAGGAGGAGACAATGTTGGAAAAGTAATCAGGTCATGGGTGGAGGACTTTAAATGCTAGTTTGAACTTTATCCTGTTGACAGTAGAATTCCATTGTACTCCTGAGCTATACCTCCAGTCCTAGTTTTTTATTTTGAAATAGGGTTTCACTAAGTTGTTAAGGGCCTCACTAAGTTGTTGAGGCTGTCCTCAAACTTGCTATCCTCCTGTCTCAGCCTCCCAAGTAGCTGGATTATAAGCATGTAATACCACATCTGGCTTTAAAGAAGTAGCTTTAATTATTTTGTGATTATACCATTAACTGTGATGTTTTTCCAATGCTCAACAGGTTCCAAAATATAAAAGGAAACTTTAAAATTGGGCTGGAAGGCTGGGTGTGGTGGCGCACGCTTGTAATCCCTGCGCTTGGGAGGCTGAGACAGGAGGATCACACAGGTTCGAAGCCAGCCTCAGCTACTTAGTGAGGCTCTCAGCAACTTAGTGAGACCCTGTTTTCAAATAAAATATAAAATAGATCTGAGAGTGTAGCCTGGAGGTAGAAAGCCCCTGGGTTCCACCCCCAGTACCACACACACACAAAAAAAAATTGGGCTGGGAGAGTTGGGCATGGTGGCTTGTAATTCCAGTACTTAAGGATCACAAGTTCAAGGCCAGCCTCAGCATCTTAGCAAAGCAGCAATTTAGCGAGACCCTGTTTCAAATAAAATAAAATATGTAGTAAGACTCTCATCAACCTAGTGAGATCCTGTTTCAAAATTAAAATAGGGTGGGGCCAGGCGTGGTGGCGCATGTTTGTAATCTCCGTTCTTGGGAGGCGGAGACAGGAGCATCACGCAGGTTCAAAGCCAGCCTCGCTGACTTGAGACCCTGTTTCCAAATAAAAATATAAAAAATAGGCCTGGCAGTGTAGCCTGGAGGTAGAAGGGTTTCCAGGAACCCCAGCACCACCAAAAAAAAAAAAAAAAAAATTAAAATAGGGTGGGGCTGTAGCTCAGGGTTAGAATGTGTACGGGTTCAGTCCCTACTACAAATAAGTGTGTGTGTGTGTGAAGAACAGATCACATCTTACAGACCCACTCCTAATTGTTTGTGATCTGTATGGTGTTTTTCTCTATGTATCCATGGGTATCTATACACACAATAGCCGTCCGGCCCATTTTAAGTTTTTATTGGTGCACTGCAGCCCACATCACAACGTGGGCGATGCTGACGTGCGCACCGTCCTTGGTGCCCCCATTCTCGTGGTGGGTGGGACCACACAGCACCTCTGCCCTGCCTGCCTGACCAGGGCTGGTGCGGGCAGTGGGGGCGGCCCTGGGAGGGTAATGGGGGTCATCCAGTGGGCTAGGTACCGAGGATATTTCTGAAGCAGGATTTGTGTTACACTAACTTGTTCCCCCCCCCCCCCCCAGTACTGGGGATGGAACCCAGGGGCTCTCTACCTCCGACCTACACCCCCAGCCCTATTTTTATTCTTTATTTTGAAACCGGGTCTCACTGAGTTGCAAAGGGCCTCGCTAAGTAGAAGCTGAGGCTGGCCGTGAACCACGATCCTCCTGTCTCAGCCTCCCGAGTGCTGGGATTACAAGCGTGTGCCACCACGCCCGCCCCTTGCTTTCCATTTTAAAATCACAATCCCCTTGTTTCATTTCAATGGCTACTTTTCATGGTTTATTTTTCTTGGCTTTTTGGGGCAAGATTTCTCCAGGGGGAACCTTGAGAATCTTTTCCCGTGATCTCAGGGGTAGTAGAGCCTATTATCCTGGACTTTGTTAATGCTCTGTCTCTAGAGGAGGGGGGCTCCCCTGCTGGAGACCTGCACTGACTTACATGTTTTGAACTCAGTTTGACCATGATCACCCGAACAGACAGGGGATTACATTCTGATTGAACAGGAATCGCTGGTACAAGCAAAGCTTATTGACAGCGCTTAAAGGCTGCAGGCCCTGAGCTGTACAAAGACACTTGCCAAGGTCACGGTTAACGGTTGGCTGAGCTCAGACCAGAACCCTGGGCTCTGCCCGCCGCTCATTCACCCTGCAGTTAGACTACCAATTACCCCCATCAATGTCTCCAGTGCTTAATAAAGTAGGGAAAACTCCCAAAAATCGAGCTTAAGTTCTTTTGCGTGCCCATCTGCACGTGCTTGACTTTCTTACTTTACGCGATTCGTTTCTGGTCCGAGCAGACTTTGGGGCAGGAATGCCAATGACATCCTGTCCCCCAGGGTGTTGTTTAATTTTGGTGTCCCACTGCCAGAGAGGCCATGGAATCAATTCTCCCAGTGACCCAGCGGTTTGCCCTTAGACATTAGGAAAATCAAATAAAAATGTATATTTATAGCGAGGATAAAATTCCAGAGTGTGTTTTGAATCTGGAGAAGGCAACAGAGGGCTATTTGTTTTTTAACCCAGTAGCTTAAATTTGGAGGTCAGGGTGGAAGGCTTTTTGTAGTTGTTCAAGCCATATTGTAAGCTGGGCACGGTGGCACATGCTTAATACTACTTGGGAGGCTGAGAAAGGAGGATCGCGGTTCATGGGCAGCCTCAGCTACTTAGTGAGACCCTCTGTAATTTAGTGAGACCCTGTTTCAAAATAAAGAATAAAAAACAGGGCTGGGGGTATAGCTCGGAGGTAGAATGCCCCTGGGTTCAATCTCCAGTACTGAAAATAAACAAAAAGTCACATTATTAAATAAATATTAGAAAAAAAGAAAACTGGAGCCAGGTGGGGTTGCATACACTTGTAATCCCAGCATTCTGGAGGCTGAAACAGGAGGGTCATGGCTCCTGGACAGCCTCGGCTACTTAGTGAGGCCCTTTGCAACTCAGTGAGATCCTATTTCAAGAATAAAGAATAGGATGTGAGGGAGATCTGGCTGCGACATCTGTCACCCCATTGGTCGCCAGGGTTGATTCGACTGATCTGGCTGGCTAGGCGGCGTCCCCTTCCTTCCTCACTGATCCATGTGCGTCCCTCCTGAAGCTGCGCGCTCCGTCGAAGAGGACGACCTTCTCCGAATAGAGGAGGACCGGTCTGAGGTCAAGGGCATAGGAGTAGCTGCGCTCCTCTGCTAGAACCTCCAAACAAGCTCTCAGGGTCCATTTGTAGGAGAACGTAGGGTACTCAAGCTTCCAAGACTCCAGACACACCCAAATGAGGCGCCGCACGTGGCAATCTGCCTTTCTTAAAAAAAAAAAAAAAGAATAAAAAATAGGGTTGGGGGTGTAGCTCGGACGTAGAACGTCCCTGGGTTCCATCCCCAGTATCTCAGGGGAAAAAAAAAGCTGGGTCTAGTGGTATACATACACCTGTAACCCCAATGCTTGGGAGGCCGAGACAGGAGGTTGGCAGGTTTGAGAGCAGCCTCAGAAACTTAGCGTGACTTTCAGCAATTTAATGAGACCCTATTTCTAAATCAATCAATCAATCAATCAATCAAAGGCTGGGGAGGTAGAATGCCCCTGTGTTCAATCCCCAGTACCACAAACAAAATAACTGTAATCACGTTACACCGTCTGGTGTCTGTTCAACGCACATCCCGCTCTGAGCCTTAGTGGCTGCGTTTCGATGGTGCCTGTCTTGTCCCCCCCATGGCAGTGCCCATTCTCCTGCGCTGGTCTGCCAGTCTGCCCTAGCCCCTCGGCCTGGCCAGGCATTAGCGGCAGAGCAGAGGCCGGGCTCCGAGGGAGGCTGGAGCAGCGGTGGCGCTGAGGGGCTGGGCACCGGGCCCTGGCTGCAGAGGACTCTGCCCAGATAGGAGGCTTTTGTGGCCACGACTTCCTTCCGGAACAAATCGTGTTTTGTTCTTATTCAGCAGCCCGGGGGAAGCCAGAGGGGCCTCTCTGCTCTCCGGCCGGCAGCTTGTTAAGGCCAGGGCTCTGCCAGGTCCGGGGACTTAGGAGGCTGGCAGATCGTAGGCCTGGGTTGGAAGCGGAGTTTGGGCTGGGGGTGTGACCCTTCGAGGCTGTGTCCGGGCTAGGTGAACCTCCACAGCCAGCCGTTGCCACCCTGAGTTCAGCCCCTCCTTCTTGGCTATTGTGTTCTAAGATTCTACCCCCCGCGCCCCACCCAGGGACATTTTTGAGCTCAGCTCTTCTTTCTTTTTTTTGGGTATTCGACCTCTGAGCCACACCCTTACCCCTTTTTATTTTTTATTTTGAAATGAGATCTCAGTAGGTTGTTGAGGGTCTCATTAAATTGCTGAGGCTGGTATTGAACCCATGATCCTCCCTTTTCAGCCTCCCAAGTCCTGGGATCACAGGCACGTGCCACCACACCCAGCTTCGGTTTTTTGTTTTTTTTCACATGGGTCAGAGTCTTAATGAGGAAGGGCTTGGTTAGAAAGAAAGGCTTCGAAGTGCTGTTCAGCCATGTCTTTGTGAAATGTAGTTTCTGCTCGGTCAGGCTGTGTGAACCAGCAACCCAGGGGCCAGATTTCCATCTTACCCCGGCTCCCCATTCAAACAGGCTTGGAGATTACGGTACCTGGGCTAGCACAAGACCCACCACCAGCCTTCAGCCTTGAGACCAACCTGTCCTGGCTGTAAAGATAGACAGGTGGCTGGGCATGGTGGCGCACACTTATAATCCCAGCAGTTGGGAGGCTGAAACAGGAGGATCACACAGGTTGGAGGCCAGCCTCGGCTACTTAGTGAGGCTCTCAGCAACTCAGTGAGACCCTGTTTCCAAAAAAAGTGTCACATGCTGGTGAGTCATTATTTTTATTCATTTTATTTTTGTACAGGGGATTGAACCCAGGGGTATACTATCTCTGAGCTATTTTTCCAGTCCTTTATATTTTTTTTTGAAAAAAGGTCTTATTAGCTGGGCATGGTGGCACCCACTTGTAATCCCAGCATTTGGGAGGCTGAGACAGGAGGATTGCGGTTCACGGACAGCCTCAGCTACTTAGTGAGGTCCTCCGCAACTTAGTCAGACTCTGTTTCAAAAATAAAGAATAAAAAAAAATAGGGCAGGGAGTGTAGCTCAGATGTTGAATGCCCCTGGGTTCCATCCCCAGACCCGCAAAAAAAAAAAAAAAAAAAAAAAAAAAGTCTTATTAAGTTGTTGGGGATCCTGCTAAATTGCTGAGGCCGGCTTTGAACCTGTGATCCTCCTGTCTCACCTTCCCAAGTACTAGGATCACAGGTAAGTGCCACCATGCCCGGCTGATTTTTCTGTTTCAAGATGGGGTCAGAGGGGATTGTCTACACACCTGCCTATCATCGTGGGCCGAGCGTCAGTAAACAACTTGGTGAAAGTGGGTCAAGCCACGTAATTTCAGGAGCTAGAAGGGGAGAAGGATGCTTTTCTGGAACTCCCCTGAATGTTAGCTTCTGTTTACCCTCTCAGATATTGTCCGAGTGAATGCGGGCACAAAAGTCCACACCAACCCCGCAGGGGTTTGATTCCAGATAGAATCACAGCAAGGATCAGACAAACAAAACCCGCAGATGGTGTGCGTGTGGGGTGTACCCAGGAGGAAGGGCTTTACTGGCCCCCTTTGGCGTCTGAAACCCAAACTCCCAGGGGCTTCTCCCTCCAAAGGAGGCCGGAGGCCAGCTTAGCTGTTTATGCATGGCCCCGTCTCTTCTTCTCTTCTTCCTTCTCCGATCTTTTATTCTTCCTTAGTAATGACTGTTGAATTTCCTGGGAAAAAGAATTCTTTCTTTTTTAACTGGAAAATTTTGGCACACTGTTACAATGTCCCAGTGTCCTAAAAGCTCAACATACTGGGCCTTAGAGACTTTCTGGGGGAGAGACAATAGACCACAGTGTGCGCAGAGCCTTCTGTGTGCGGTGACGGCCAGGGCAGAACACAACCATGTCAATGTTGTTTACTAGACTGGGCTGTTTTTCTCTTCTGCTTCTTCATGGTAGTTTTTTAAATTTTATTTATTTATTTATTTATTTATTTATTTATTCATTTATTTATTTTGTGGGTCTGGGGATGAAACCCAGAGGCATTTGACCTCTGAGCTACACCCCCTACCCAATTTTTTATTCTTTTATTTTGAAACAGGGTCTCACTGAGTTGCGGAGGGCCTCACTAAGTAGCTGAGGCTGGCCGTGAACCATGATCCTCAGGTCTCAGCCTCCCAAATGCTGAGATATGTCTTTTCTTTTCTTTCTTGCTTTGTGGTACTGGGGATGGAACTCAGGGGCTTTCTACCCCCGGGCTATACTCCTAGATCTGTTTAATATTTTATTTGGAAACAGTGTCTCACCAGGCTGCTGAGAGCCTCACTAAGTAGTTAAGGATGGCTTGGAACCTGCAGGATCCTCCTGTCTCAGCCCAAGTGCTGGGATTACAAATGTGTGCCACCACGCCTGGCTCTGCAGAGACTTTTCTGTAGTTTTTACGTTACCCAGCTTGTGGCAACGTGTGAAGGCAGCCACATAAGTAAACAAACATAAAGCGTGTATTTATCCAGATATCGCTGGAACGGGCGATCTTATCCTGAAATAGGAGTAGTGTCCCCAGGCCCGTGCGACTCAGAGGGCCCAAGACTGAGAAGCGAACTGGCCCAGGCGCGTTTCAACTAAGAGCTGTGGCTGTGGCCGGCGTGTTTAAAGAGTCCTGATAGAGGCACCCAATTTGGGGAGCTAAAATCTTCCTACAGTTTAAAGGTTTCCAGACCCCAAGAAAAGCTCCTAGTACTAAGAGGTGGTTTTGGGGATGAGATGGAGGCCAGCGGTGGCTTTGTGTGGCCCTTGTGAAGGGTGTTTGCCGACCTCCCGTCCCGGCTCTCACCTGACGCTCTCATCCCAGCACCCTGCGCTGTCTGCACCGCATCCCTGTGGAAGCATCGTAGTGCCGCACTCCAGGTAGACATCAGCAAACTGACAGCGTTGATAAACAGATGGAATAACTTTCTATTTTAGCTTTAGGAGATAAACGTACAGGAGAAGTACGTGTCTGTTCCTGTCTTTTGTAAAACACAGGATCCTCCTGTCTCAGCCCAAGTGCTGGGATTACAAATGTGTGCCACCATGCCTGGCTCTGCAGAGACTTTTCTCTTGTTTTTACAGATCCGTCCTTGGTGGCGCATGCTTGTCATCCCAGCATTCGGGAGGCTGAGACTGGAGGATCACAGTTTGTGGACAGCCTCAGCTACTTAGTGAGGCCCTCTGCAACTCAGTGAGACCCGGTTTCAAAATAAAGAATAAAAAATAGGGCTGGGGGTGTAGCTCAGAGGTAGAGCGCCCCTGGGTTCCATCCCCAGTGCCACAAAATAAATAAATAAATAAATAAATAAATAAATAAATAAATAATAGGGCTGGGGTATAACTTGGAGGTAGAATGCTGCTGTGTTCCATCCCCAGTACTGAAAAACAAACACACACACACACACACACACACACACACACACACACACACACACACCATAAGAGAGACCTAGACACAGATGGGTGGAGCGTGTACTCGGGGAGGGCGAGGCAGCCACCTGAGAGCGGCTGGGCGCCTGCAGGAGGGCTTCTCCTTGAGGGTCTGCCGGCCTCCTGAGCAGATGCAACGCTGGGCACACAAGGACCAGGACCGCTGCAGGCCGAGAGGGGCAGAGAGCGTTCTCAGCGGAGGCGCTGCCACCCGCAAGCAGAGGTGTGTCGCGCCGTTTGTGGAGGAGCAGGAGGCTCGAGGTGGCAGAGCTGGGGTGCGGAGGGGGAGCTGAGCCAGACACAGGCTGGAGCGGTGGTGCTCCAGACCACTCCGAGCCTCGCTGCACTGCACAGGCTGCCCCTGGACTTGCGATCTTCCTGTCTCAGCTTCCCAAACAACTGAGAATACAGGCATGCGCTAGTCTCAGCCTCCCAAGTACTGCGATTGCAGGCATGCATTACCTTCCCTGGCTCCTATTTTATTTTTTATTTTGAAACTCTGTTTCAAAATAAAAAATAAAATAAAGTACTGAGGGCCTTGCTAAAGTACTGAGGGCCTTGCTAAGTTGCTGAGGCTGGCCTTGAACCCGCGCTTCTTCTGCCTTAGCCCCACAAGTGCTGGGATTTCGGGAGTGCACCACCGTACTAGTTTCACATCATTTTATCTGGTTTTTCTGACCTTCTGGCTATAAATTGGGTTTCTCATAATCTGTTTCTCAGGTTTGATTAATTTTCTTGAGTGGTTCACAGAATCCAGGGAAATACTTATATTTACTGATTTATTTTCATTTTACTTTTAAAAATTATGGCAATGGGGTTGAGCCTGGGAGTATTCTACCTCCAAGCTATACCCCTCAGCCCTATTTTATTATTTTTATTTTGAAACAGGGTCTCACTAGGTTGATGAGAGTCTCACAACTTGCTGAGGTTGGCCTCCAACCTGTGGTCCTCCCGTCTCAGCCTCCCACATCCTAGGATTACAAGTGTGCACACCACGCCAGGTATGTTTACTGGCTTACTGAGGCCATAGAGGGCGAGGTGAAGGAGAAGGGGCCTGGAGCTCTGTGCGCTCTCTGGGCACACCGCCCTGCAGGAACTTCAGTGTGTCATCTTTCCAGAAGCTCTGGGAACCCCTGTTCTTTGGGGGTTTAAAGAGAGTGCATTGCCTAGGCGTGACTAAAGCATGGCCACTGTGTTGAAATGTGGAGGAAAATGGTCTAACGCTGATAGACTAATAGGTGTGAGCTAATGCTTTGAGACTGGTTTGGGAAACCCAGCAAGGCCGGTCTGTTCAGATTCTTCCGCATTCCTTCCACGCAGATATGGGGCAAGACCCTTTCTGAAATGGGAGGCTTATCGTCTACTATCAGACCAGACCGATAAGTCAGAGAATTTCTTCATATCCAGCTCCAGTGCAGGAGTGGGCGGGGGATGAGAGTGCGGAGTAGAGTTCCTATGGTCTACCTTGGGGAGGGAGATATGAGCCAGGAGCCATGGATCAAAATGATATATATTATCATATCACAGAGGGCAGCTTTTAATGTTTTTACTATGGGAACCTTCCAACATGTAGAACAGGATGACAATACTATAAAGAGCCCTTGTATGCCAGTCAGCTGGACCCAGTGTTTATTGACGCGTGGCTAACCTTAGCTCACCTACACTCCCGGCCGTGGCTTACCACTCCTGGATTATTCTGAAGCAAGTTCCAGATAGCATATCATGAGAAAATATTTAAGTATATCTGAGAAAGATAAGGGTTTAAAAAAAAAAAAACACAGCCAGGCGTGGTGGCGCATGCTTGTAATCCCAGCATTTTGGAGGCTGAGACAGGAGGATCAGGGTTTGAGGACAGCCTGAGCTACTACTACTTAGGCCCTTTGCAACTCAGTGAGACCCTGTTTCAAAATAAAGAATAAAAAAATAGGCTGGGGGTGAGGCTGGGAGGTAGAATGCCCCTGGGTTCTATCCCCAGTACCTAAATACACACACACACACACACACACACACACACACATTATCATTAACATGCCTATAAATTATCAATAATTTTTTTTATTTTTTTGTAGTACTGGGGATTGAACCCAGGAGCGTTCTATCTCAGAGCTAGAAGGTGTAGCTAAGAGATAGAATGCCCCTGGGTTTTATCCCCAGTACTGCAAAAACAAAACAAAACAAAAAAACAGGGTCTTGCTAGGTTGCTGAAAGGCTCACTAAATTGTTAAGGCAGGATTTGAACCTGTGATCCTCCTGTCTCAGCCTCCCAAGGGCTGGGATTACAGGCGTGCGCCACCATGATAATGTCTTAATGTATCCGTGAACCCAAACAGTATTCAGATTCCCCTGCTACATATACATATTTGCTTGTTCAACTTGTACCCAGTTGTGGTTGAGGTGTCTCCTGGGCCCCTTTCCACCCATCAACAGTTACCCCAGCTCCCTTTTTCCTTGCAGTTTATTCGTTGGGGGAAAACATAACACCCGACCTTTGTTGGGTGTGGGGGTCCGGGACGTGTACTGTGTGAAGTGCACACGGTCTGAAGGCTGCTCCTGGCTCTGCTGTGACGTCCGGCGCGTCCTCCCGTCCCCGGGGCTCCTGTGCTCTGGTCATTTCACCTGGTGTCTCTGTCAGACTCAGCCTCCTTATTTTGGAGGTTCCCTCGTAGGTGGCCACGTGTGTGTGCTTCCAAAAATAAAGGCACATCGTGTGTCGACTGGCTTCTCCCCCGAGGAGTGGAGCGGGATGACCCGCACGAAGGCCCACTGTCCTTGGGATGATAACAGGTTGGTGCCGCGTTGAGCCCACCATCCCGCACTTGTTAGCTGGACTGTTTCTCTGTTAGCGAGAAATTTCTTATCTAGTATTTAGTTACTCTCAGGTTCCCCTAGGAGAGGTAGGTTAAATCTTTAATTTTTTCCTTGTATTTAACATTTAAAAAACCACGAGTCCTAAGTCGGACGTGGTGGCGCACACTTGTCATCCCAGCATTCGGGAGGCCGAGACAGGAGGATCACAGTCTGCGGACAGCCGCGGCTACTTAGGCCCTCTGCAACTCAGTGAGACCCTGTTTCAAAATAAAGAATAAAAAATAGGGGTGGGGGTGTAGCTCGGAGGTAGAATGCCCCTGGGTTCCATCCACAGCACCCCCCCACACACACACATCCTGTCCTTATCATCTCCTAAAATAAAACTATGAGATTTGTTTATTTTGTGTGTGTGTGTGTGTGTGTGTGTGTGTGTGTGGTACTAGGAGTGAACCCAGGGGCTTTTCTACCTCTGGGCTATACTCCCAGACCTATTTCATACTTTATTTGGAAACAGGGTCTCACTAAATAGCTGAGTCTGGCCATGAACCCAGATCCTCCTGTCTCAGATTCCTAAGTACTGGGATTACAAGTGTGCGCCACCATGTTCAGGCTAGCCTTTTCTTTCTATGTACTTCTGATAAATTCAGCCTCCCCCCCACCCCATGAATATATGCAACATTACAGAGACAGTATGGGCCGGGTGCAGTGTGGATGCGGGCCACTGGGCAGGCCCGGTGCAGCTCGGTGCTCGACTCACATGTGCAGGACCTTGGCTTCCATGCCCAGAACTGGAAAAATGACTGTTTAGCCACTAAGAGGTCATTGGCGGAGCCTACAGGCGCAACTTCCTTGGGGACAAAAGCTACAGACTCGTGAGTGAGTTAAAGCATAGGTCACTCTGTGCAGACTGCACAAGAGAAGGAAAGAGAGAGAGACGGAGGGGAAAGACAAGACACCGTCAAGCTGAGGAAACCTCAGTGCTTGGCTTGGTAAGTGGATAGGAGAAAGAAGGAGGGAGAGATTTCAGACGTGGACAAGAAAGGCCTAACTGAGCTTGTAAAGGGTGGTGCACCCATGCAATCCCCGTAGGCAGGCTGAGGCAGGAGGAGTCCCGTCGCGGCCAGCCTCAGCTACTTTTTGAGGCCCCCGGCAACTAAGTGAGACCCTGTTTCAAAATAAAGAAAAATAGGGTTGGGAGTGTAGCTTGGAGATAGAAGGCCCCTGAGTTCCATCCCAATACCACACACAAACACACACACACACACACACTACAAATTAATAAAGAGGTCAAGGTGGCGGTGCGCGATGGGGTGTAAGGGGGAGAGCGATAGGTTTTGGGGTGCTGCCATCGGTGCAGCCTGCAGCCCGGGAAGGGCTGCCAGCGCCGGGCGGTCTGCTGAGCACAGAACTGGCAGGCTGTAGCCGCAGGCAGTGGGCCTGGCACATCTCTCCAGCCCTGACTCCGACTCCAGCATGGCAGGAGCCTGCCGAAACAGCAGATGGGTTTGTAGAGCCAGGGCACCTGCTGTCACTCTCTCCGCAGGGGCTGGGAAGCCTGCGTGTCGCTCCCCAGGCCCCGGCTTCCATCCTGTTTTTGCCTTGGGTGGTCCCTTCCTTTGTGCTGGAAGCTGCTACTGCCGACCCCAGCAATCAGTGTGTAAGTCTTGGTCCAAATGTCACTCCTAAGGGCCGCCTCCTCCCCGCCTCCTCTGGGGCCTGGCAGGGGCCCTGGCAGGGCACTTCCTGGCTGTGCTGGCTGGCCCCCCAGGACGTCCTGGGAAGGCCGCACATTTTGTCTCAGTGGCTAGCTAACTCAGTGCAAGAGTGGCTATAGTCATGATGGCCTGGCCTGCATTTATTAGACAAGATTTATTAGAAAAGTGAACTATATTTTTTGTGTGTGGTACTGGGATGGCACCCAGGGGCATTCTACATCCATACACTCCCAGCCCCTCCCTTTTTAAAATTATTTATTAGTTTATTTATTTATTTTGCGGTACTGGGGATGGAACCCAGGGGCATTCTACCTCTGAGCTACATCCCAGCCCTATTATATATGTGTGTGTGTGTGTGTGTGTGTATTTATTTATTTATTTATTTATTTATTTATTTATTTATTTATTTATTGTGGTACTGGGGTTCCTGGAAGCCCTTCTACCTCCGGGCTACACTCCCAGACCTATTTTTACATTTTTATTTGGAAACAGGGTCTCCTAAGCCAGCGAGCGCGGCTGGCTTCGAACCTGCGCGATCCTCCTGTCTCTGCCTCCCGAGCGCGGGGATGACAAGCGTGCCCACCACGCCCGGCTATTCTTTATATTTTGAAACAGAGTCTCACTGAGTTGGAAAGAGACTCGCTAAGTAGCTGTCTATGAACCACAATCCTCTAGTCTCCACCTCCCAAATGCTGGGATTACAAGTGTGTGCCACCTCACGGGCCTTTATTTTTTTGAAACAGGGTCTCACTACGTTGTGGAAAGCCTCACTAAGTAGCTGAGGCTGTCCGCGAACCGTGATCCTCTGATCTCAGCCTCCTGAATGCTAGGATTACAAGCATGCACCACCACACCCAACTTTATTTTTTATTTTTTGAAACAGGGTCTCACGGAGTTGCAGAGGGCCTCACTAAGTAGCTGAGGCTGTCCGTGAACCACGATCCTCCTGCCTCAGCCTCCCGAAGGCTGGGATGACAAGGGTGCGCCACCACGCCCGGCTTTGAAACCTTCTCTTAGTCTCAAATGAATTTAGTGTTCCTGGCCTGGAGTCAGAAGACCAGACGGAGTGAACCTTGGTGACTTCGTGCTCCTTACCCAACAGCCATCCTCTGACCTGTCCAGCAGGGATCAAGTCTTGTTGGGACTGAAATAGGCTTAGCCCTAAGGAAGGAGTCATTGGCATTTATCAGGTGTGGAATTATCTCAGTACAATGTAGACTCTAAGTACTCTTTGGGCAAGCTGTTTGCAAGTCAAGAACAAAAAGACTCCCAGACCATTTTAAGAAGCTTAGAGCCGGGCGTGGTGGCGCACACTTGTAATCCCAGAATTTGGGAGGCTGAGACAGGAGGACTGAAGTTTGTGGCCAGCCTCAGCTACTTAGTGAGGCCCTTTGCAACTCAGTGAGACCCTGTTTCAAAATAAAGAATAAAAAATAGGGTTGGGGGTGTAGCTCGGAGGTCGAATGCCCCTGGGTTCTATCTCTTGTACCCCCCCCCAAAAAAAGGTAACATTTTAACAATAGCTGCCATTTATTGAAAAGCTTACTAGGTGTCAGCAATGGTTCTGAGCACTTCACCTTTACTCCTCACCGCCACTATATAAGGTGGCAAGTGTTATCTTCTACTATTACCCATGTTATTATTTCTGCCTCGGTCAACATTCTCACTGTTATAATCCAAAACCACTGAACACACAGCTTGGAGGAAGGAAGTTTTACTTGCTCACAGTTTAGGGGACTTGGGGCTTCAGCCCACGTGAGGCTGGGTCTGTGGAGCTCAGTTAACCGGTGGTGGGACCAGAGAGGGAGAGCGAAGCTCTGCTCTCACATCAGGGAGGCTGGAAGCAAGAACAATCAGGTAAGCAAGGGGTGTCAAAGACAAAAGCACCCCAACAGCCCAAGGCCACAGCCCAGGACCTCCAGCCACCACCACCTGTCAGGCGACCACCCAGTAAGTGCATTACAGTGAACTCATGTGCTGATGAGATTACAGCCCACTATGCTTATAACGGCACTGTGGGCCCTTTTTCCTCTATCCAGCTAAAATTTGTTGAATAGAGAAATTAAAACTAATAGCTTGGTGCATCTTTACCGAGTCTTTATTTAAAAATTAGTAAGAAATATAAAGAGAAGAGAAGAAAAGCAGTGTGCTTGGGGCACACTAGAGAGCTTGAAAATGGGACTCTGCCTCCCTCTCCACCCCCAGCCTTTAAATAGATTTTGTAGCCAGGCATAATGGATCACGCTTGTCATCCCAGCATTCGGGAGGCTGAGACAGAAGGATCATGGTTCAAGTACAGCCTCAGCTACTTTGTGAGACCCTCTGCAACTCAGTGAGACCCTGTTTCAAAATAAAGAATAGAAAAATAGGGCTGGGGGTGTAGCTCAGAGGTCAAATACCCCTGGGTTCCATCCCCAGTACTACAAAAAAATAAAACTTAAAAAATTAAAACATAGATCTTAGCCGGGCGTGGTGGCGCACGCTTATAATCCCTGCGCTTGGGAGGCTGAGACAGGAGGATCACACGGGTTCGAAGCCAGCCTCAACTACTTAGTGAGGCTCTCGGCAACTTAGTGAGACCCTGTTTCCAAATAAAATATGATAAAGGTCTGGGAGTATAGCTGGAGGTAGAAAGCCTCTGGGTTCCACCCCCAGTACCACCAAAAACAACCAAACAAAAAAAACAAAACCAAAATAAAACATAGATCTTGTATTGTTCTGTTCTTACTAGCATCACCAAGCCAACAGGCTAATAACTTTTTATTTATTTTTGCCAGGTGATGCTTCTTTGCCTTGACAGTGCGCTTCCTAAGTGCAGGGTCAGTAATCGACCTTGTTCTACTTCGAATGTATTGGGCGTATTGGTTGCTCATCAGCTAGTGTCTTTGAAACAGCACGTGGAGCTTACCTTTCCTACACCCAGGCTGGGTCACAGAGGAGAGGAGGTAAACAGAGGCACGCTTAACGTGTGAGGGCACTGAGGTCCCTCCGCTGGCACCTGACAGCCCGGAACTAGAATTCAGCTTGCGTTCGGATGGCACACTGAGACCACTAGCACCACTGATGGGCTTCCTGCTGCCCCTGTCACCACTCACAGCAATCGCTGTGGCTTTAAATCACAGACCGAGCCGGGCGTGGTGGCGCAGGCTTGTAAGCCCCATGCTTGGGAGGCTGAGACAGGAGGATTATGCAGGTTCAAAGCCAGCCTCAGCTGGTTTAAGAGACCTTGTTTCCAAATAAAATAGGTCTGGGAGTGTAGCCCAGAGGTAGAAGGCCCCTGGGTTCCATCCCTGGTACAATAAATAAATAAATAAATAAATAAATAAATAAATAAATCACAGACCCGCTATTGTACAGTTCTGGAGCTCAGTGACCCTGCCCTCTTTCCAGGCCCAAATCGGGTGCTGGCAGGCGGTGCTCCTGGGAGCTATGGGGCCGCATCGGTCAGTTCTGGAAGTGGCCCCATCCCCTGACCCTAGCGGCCTCCCTCTAATCTCTGAACCCATCACCACAACTCCTACTTTCCTACTTCGTCCTGTAAGACTTGTATGATAACATCAGGCCAGCCAGAAGATCCAGGGGGCTCCCTATCTCAGGTTCCTGAACCCCATTTGTGGAATTTCTTTTGCCATATACAATGTAACCTTGTCAAAAATCCTGGGGATTAGCTGGGTGTGGGGCACACGCTTGTAATCCCAGCATTCGGGAGGCTGAGATGGGTGGTCGCAGGTTCACTGTCAGTCTCAAGTACTTAGTGAGGCCCTCACAACTTAGTGAGACCCTGTTTCAAAAATAAAGAATAAAAAAACAGGGCTGGGGGTATAGCTCAGAGGTAGATGCCCCTGGGTTCAATCCCTAGTACTGCAAAAAATATTAGGCGGGGATTAGACATGGAAATTGTGTGTGTGCGTGCGTGCGTGTGTGTGTGTGTGTGTGTGTGTGTGTGTGTGTTGGCGGGATTATTCAACTACTACACTCTTCTGCCTGTGGGGACCATCGTTGACAGCCGGTCCCCTGTAGCGGTTCTGCTACACACCAGGGAATGGAAGAGCCTTCCCTCGAAGCGCACTTTCTCTCTGTTCTCTCGACTTTTCTTACCCTGGCTGGCCCTGAGGTGTGGGGACGCTCTGCCCCTTGGCGAGCCCTACCCCGGCTCCACGGTTTTTCTCTTCCCTCCCGGCAGCTGCCTTTTCCAGACTCGTTGAGTCTGTCTGCAGAAACTCTCCCCAGAGATGCGGTTTGTAGACATACTTTTAACTGCCCAAGAACCCTTTGTTGAAAAGAGACCTTGATATTTAAAGCAGATGGAGCTGAGCGGGGCTGCTTGGAGAGGGGGTAGAGCCTCACCCGCTGGGCCCTTCCTCTTTGTCCTATGTTAGAAAAACCAGAGCTCCGCAGGGTCCTGGCTTGTTCTTTTCCATTCTTTTTTTGATACTGGAGATTGAACCCAGAGGCAAAGATTGAACCCTACCTCCAAGCTATACCCCAACCCTTTTATTTTTTATTTTGAAACAGGGTTTCCACTAAATTGCCGAGGCTGGCCTCCAAAGCCGTCCTCCTGTTTCAGCCTCCCAAGTATTGGGATTACAGGTATGTGCCACCACGCCCGGCTGGCCCTGGTGTTTTGAATCCTGCTGGTCTGTCTCTCTTCAGTTAAGTTCTATCGTGGTTTCCTCTTACCCCTTAGACAGCAGGAAGCACCTTTCCTCTCTCCACTTCTCTCTTGCCCCCAAAACAAGACATTTTAACTTTCTCATCCTGTCCAGCTGTGTCAGCAGCTGGGATGAGGCAGGTGGGATGGAGGCCACCTCGACACAGGCCCGGCCAGCCTCTGCATGGCGTGAGCATCCCCAAACTCCTCCAGTCATACAGAGATCCTAGCGCTTCATTGTAGGGCAGGTGAGTAGTTTTTTTTTCCCTAGAAAGTTCTCTGTGGTCACAATTACCCTCTAAGAGCAGAGGACGTCCATCTCCAGGAGGCCCAGAGTCCTGGCGAGTCTGATGGTAGGGGCAGACCATGGCAGAATCTCTGGACGAGCTGACTGGAGCTTGTGAAGCTGGTGTGGCCCCGGGCCCTGTCTCTCCGAGCAGGACGTGGAGGAGGGTTTCTCCAGCGGCGGCTCTGGACCCCGGAGATGCTTCCAGTGTCATGTGGCTCCTTCGGGAGGGCGGCCTGGGCCTCGGAAGCTCGTGAGGCTTCCTTTCCAGGCCTCTCACTGGAGGGCATTCTTTCCAAGTCCTGTTCTTTTCTCGTTCTAAATTACTAACTACTTCCATTTCTGCTTTGTGTTCCCTTCCAGTTCTGTCAGCTTCAGGCGCCTCAGAGCCTGGGTGCACTCACAGAAGCCTGGACTCGGATTCTTTTAGGGCACCCTCTCCGCCAGCATTTTTACAGCTACAACCTAAAAGCTGGACTATGTAACTAGAAGAAAGAAGACTTATTTTCTTATGGTTTGGGGTTCAGTCCAGGTGAGGCCGGGGACCGTGGATCTCAGGGCATGGTGGTGAGAAGCAGAGGGAGGGTGAGCACATGGGCGGCCCTTTTCACATCACAGAGGCCAGAAGCCAGAGAGTGAGCCAGGAAGGGAGGAACGTATATAACCCCCAAGGCTGTGCCCCAGGAACACCTCCTCCAGCCACACCCTACCAGCCCCTAGGACCACCCAGGGAAATCCATTAGGACGAATTGATCCACTGCTGGGAGCAGAGCCTGCCTGACTCCATTACACCAACCCTGAATATTACAGATAGGCTCTTTAGAAGACATTTTCTATCTGACTTTAACAGGTACCCAGGAACCCACGTGCTAGGGGACCCTCTTTTGCGAAAAGAGGTGGAGATTCTTCTTCCCAAGGCCTTCCCAGGCATCCCTAATTTTCTGTCTCTTGAGCATCTGTGTCAAGCACTCTGGTGGAAGGCAGGAAGGCGTTCTGTCCCCTCTGCAGAATGAGGTCCACTGTGGGACTCCGAGGCACTGCAGGTGGGGACACTGATCCAAGGCCTGGCTTCCCCCCTTCCTTGGGAGAGGTGCGCAAAGCCCTGCTCTCCCGCCCCAGTCACGCGGCACGTGCCTGGCACAACTCCCCAGCTGTTCCAACAGAGTCCCCACTGCATTGGCTGAGCTCGCCGCTTCTCCCTCTCCCTCTTCAGAAGAGAACCTAAAGATCCGGCCTCAGACTCAGCTCAGAGGGAAGGCCAGCCTGGTCTCACACAGCCCTGCTGTGGGCGATGGAGTCACCAGACCAAAATGACAGGAAAGGGGTACAAATAATAGAAGCGAAGGTTAATAATAAGAACAGGAGGCTGAGACAGGAGGATCGCAATTCTCAGACAGCCTCAGCTACTTAGTGAGGCTCTCTGCAACTCAGGGAGACCCGTTTCAAAATAAAGAAAAAAAAAAAATAAGGCTGAGTGTGTAGCTCAGAGGTAGAATGCCCCTGGGTTCCATCCCCAGTAGTGGAAAAAAAAAAAAAAAAAGGAGGAGGAGGAGGAGGAGGAGGAGGAGGAGGAGGAGGAGGAGGAGGAAACAGAGGGCAAAGGAAGACAGGGTTCCTCTCTTTCACAGCTGGCAAAAACTTTTTTTTTTTTTTTTCAGTGCCGGGGATGGAACTCAGGACCTCGCTCAGGCGAGGCAAGTGGCAAGTGCTCTGGCACTGAGATAAACCCCAGCCTTTCCCAAAAAGTATTAACAGAAGGGATTCTTTACAACTGCTTCATATTATAACACCACGTAAGAAGGATATAAATTTAACCAAACAGGGGTTCAAAAATGGGATGATGAAACTGGAGAGTGAGATAAAAAGGGAATAAACAGGACAAAAATAACATCATTAAATTAGAACCAACATGAAAGAGAATAGAGCCTACCAAAACCGAAATGACCAAAGTAGGGCAGGTGAACTAGGTGAAGGGATTAGAGCCATTAGAATGAACAGAAATGAAAGCCAGCAAACGTGCACTGGGATAAAGATCGGCCAATATTCCTGGAGGAGAGAAATCAAAAACAGAACCAGAAGAGAACTCCTCTAATGCAGAGGAAAAACCAAGACCACAAAGGCAGATCGAAAGAACATACTATGTTCTAGGAAAGTGTGATTCACAGTGTTTAATACTAAGACAGCGTCTAGTTAAGTTAATGAAATAAGAAAAAATGACAAAGAGTGACTTGTTTAGGAATCCGAGTAGGAAAAAATACCACCTACTGGGAGAGGGGTGGAATTCAGGCTGCCTTAGGCTTCTTCCCAGAAGAAAAAAGAACTTTCCTATACCACTTTCTATGGGAAAGGGGGTGCCCCAATAATATTATACCCAGCTAAGATAACGGTTTACATGCAGAGGAAACAGGCAGATAGTCTTTTTTATTTTTGTGTGGTACTGAGTATTGAACTCAGGGTCTTTGTACCCCTGAACCACATTCCCAGCCCTATTTTACTTTTTGTTTCATAACAGGGTCTTAATAAGTTGTTAAGAGTCTCAGTACCTTATCAAGGCTGTCCTCAAATTGTGAGTCTCACATCTCAGCCTCCCAAAAACTGGGATTACAGGCATGTGCCACCATGCCTGGATCAGACAGATGTTCTTAAACATCCTACATCCTTCTTGGAAAAACAGTTAACAATGGAAATTAGCCTGTTAAGAGATAAATAGAAATGCTGGGAATGGTGGCGCACGCTTGTGATCCCCGCTCTCTGGAGGCTGAGACAGGAGGATCGGGCAGGTTTGAAGCCAGCCTCAGCTATTGAGTGAGGCTCTCAGCAACTTAGTGAGACCCTGTTTCCAAATAAAATATAAAATAGGGCTGGGAGTATAGCCTGGAGGTAGAAAGTCCCTGGGTTTCACCCCCGGTAACACACACACACACACACACACACACACACACACACACACACACACACACGAGATAAACAGGAATAAATAAAGGACTTGCAGATGGGACCTGTGATGAGCATGGATTCATGTGTGTTTCGAGTGTATCCCTAGTAACTACAGCATTACATTTACAGGTAGAATATGCTGTAAACCTGGATATTACAAGAAACAAAAGTCAGGAGTCGGGAGACAGGCAGAATCATGAGAGGTTTCAAAGCAATGAGAACACATGCACTCACAAAGAATGGACTTTTTTTTTTCTTTTTCGATACTGGGGATTGAACCTAGGGGCATTCTACCTCCAAGCTACACCCCAGCCCTCATTCATTCATTCATTCATTCATTCATGGTACTAGGGATTGAACCCAGGGACATTCTGCCTCTGAGCTACACCTCCAACCCTATTTTCTTTTTTTGGCACTGAGGATGGAGCCCAGGGGCATTCTACCTCCAAGCTACACCCCCCAGCCCTATTTTTTATTCTTTATTTTGAAACAGGGTGTCACCGAGTTGCAAAGGGCCTCACTAAGTAGCTGAGGCTGGCCGTGAACCGCGATCCTCCTGTCTTAGCCTCACAAATGCTGGGATTACAAGCGTGCGCCACCATGCGTGGCTCCAATCCTATTTTATTTTTATTTGAAACAGGGTCTCACTACATTGATGAGAATCTCACTACTTGCTGACACTATCCTTGAACCCGTGATCCTCCTGCCTCAGTATACCAAGTACTAGGATTACAAGCATGCATCACCATGCCCAATTTATTTTGAAACAGGGTCTCACTGAATCACTGAAGGTCTTGCTAAGTTGCTATGGCTGGCCTTAAACTTGGGCCTCCTCCTGTCTTCGCCTCCCAAGTACTAGGATTACAGGCATGCACCACCACACCTGGTGAAATGTGTAATTTAAGAAAATTACAAACCAGTCATGGTGGTGCCTACTTGTAATCCTAGTACTTGAGAGGCTGAGACAGGAAGATCACAGGTTCTAGGACAGCCTCAGCAATTTAGGGAGGCTCTCAGCAACCTAGTAAGATCCTGTTTCAAAATAAGAAAAAAATTGTTCTAGGAGTGTAGCTTTGGAGGTAGAATGCCTCTGGGTTCAATTCCCAGTATAAAAAAAAATGCTGGGCATGGTGGCGCACGCTTGTAATCCCCGCACTTGGGAGGCGGAGACAGGAGGATTGCATTGTTTCGGAGCCAGCCTTGCTGGCTTAAGAGACCCTGTTTCCAAATAAAAAAATATAAAATAGGTCTGGGAGTGTAGCCCGGAGGTAGAAGAGCTTCCAGGAACCCCAGTACCACCAAAAAAAAAAAAAGAGAGAGAGAGAGAGAGAGACAATGACTAAGCTTTTACTGTTTTCATAATTTTTGTTAAACCTCAGAGGTGTCTTTTAGGAAGTAATATTTCTGTGGTCAAGACACATTGTTTGAAGTGTGACTCTTCAGCTTCTTTTTTTCCTTCTTCTCCTCCTCCTCCTCCTCCTCCTCCTCCTCCTCCTCCTCCTCCTCCTTCTTCTCCTTCTTCTTCTTCTTCTTCTTCTTCTTCTTCTTCTTCTTCTTCTTCTTCTTCTTCTTCTTCTTCTTCTTCTTCTTCTAAATTTAAGTAAAAAGCTGGGTGTCATGGCACATGCCTGTAATCCCAGCACTTGGGAGGCTGAGACAGGAGGATCGCAAGTTCAAGGATAGCCTCAGCAAGTAATGAGACTCTTATCAGCCTAGGGAGACCCTGTTTATAAATCAAAATAAAATAGGGCTGGGGGTATAGTTTGGAGGTAGAAGTCCCCTGAGCTTTATTCCCAGTACCATTTAAAAAACAAGTAAATTAAATGTAGTATTATTTATTTATTATTCATTAATTAATTTATGTGGTACTGGGGATGGAACCCAGGGACCTTCTATCTCCAGGCTACAGCCCTATAATAAATAAATAAATATATATGTGTATATATAAACACATATATAATTTTTACTTTTTTAAAATTTGTAAATAGAGTCTTGCTAAGTTGCTGAGAGCCTCACTAAATTACTGAGGTTGACCTTGAACCTGCAATCCTCCTGTCTCTGCCTCCCAAGTACTAGGATTACAGGTGTGCACCATCATGCCTGTCTCTTTTTATTTAAATAGCATCTGTATATGGTCCACATTTCTATAAAAAGCTCTATTATCTTTTTCTCCTATTTATAAATATTCATAGAAAGCTTTCTAGAGTGGTGTAAATGTAATATTCATACTGGTCATGTTGGGGTGGTGGCACTGGGGTAATTTAAACTTTTCTGTATTGTTGGGCATGCTGGTGTACGCTTGTAATCCCTGCGTTTGGGAGGCTGAGACAGGAGGATCGCACAGGTTCAAAGCCAGCCTCAGCTACTTAGTGAGGCTCTCAGAAACTTAGTGAGACCCTGTTTCCAAAAAAAAATTATAAAATAGGGCTAAGGGTATAGCTCAGAAGTAGAATGCCTCTGGGTTCTGTCCCCAGTACCGCAAAAAAAAAAAAGTAAACTTTTCTATATTGTTTGACTTAATTATTCAAGCGTACCTATATCATTTTTATAAAATCATCTTTTGTTCAGCTGGGCATGGTGGCACACGCTTGTAATCCCAGCATTTGGGAGGATCGCGGTTTACAGACAGCTTCAGCTACTTAGTGAGACCCTCCGCAACTTAGTGAGTCCTGTTTCAAAATAAAAACATAAGCCAGGCGTGGTGGCGCACGCTTGTAATTCCCACGCTTGGGAGGCGGAGACAGGAGGATCGCGCAGGTTCGAAGCCAGCCACGCTGGCTTAAGAGACCCTGTTTCCAAATAAAAAGTATAAAAATAGGTCTGGGAGTGTAGCCTGGGGGTAGAAGGGTTTCCAGGAACCCCAGTACCACACACACACACAAAAAAGACAAAAAACAAAACAAAACAAAAAAACCCATAAAATTGGTTTGGGTAGCTCAGAGGTAGAATGCAGCTGGGTTCCATTCCCAGTATCAAAAAGTAACAAAATCAAAAACAAACAAACAAACACAGGACTGAGGGTGTCTGCTAGGTGTAGAGCACTTGCCCAGCATGTGTGCAGCCCTGAGTTACACTCCCAGAAGCACAGAAAGAAAGAAAGAAAGAGAAATACACAGATCTTCATGAGCTTGAGTTATGAAGGATTTATTTTTGTTTTTGTTTTGTTTGTTTGTTTTTTTTTTTTTTTGGTGGTACTGGGGTTCCTGGAAGCCCTTCTATATCCGGGCTACACTCCCAGACCTATTTTTTTAGTTTTGGAAACTAAACAGGGTCTCTTAAGCCAGCGTGGCTGGCTTTGAACCTGCGCGATCCTCCTGTCTCCGCCTCCCAAGCACGGTTATTACAAGTGTGCACCACCACGCCCAGCTGAAAGATTTTTTTTTTAAATCTTGGCACTGGGCATGGTTATGTACCTGTGATTCCAGTACCTGGGAAGCTGAGACAGGAAGATCGCAGTTTTATTTTTTATTTTATTTTTTGTGGCACTGGCGGTGGAACCCAGGGGTTTTCTACCTCCAGGCTATACTCTCAGACCTACTTTATACTTTATTTAGAAACAGGGTCTCACTAAGTTGCTGAGAGCCTCACTAAATAGCCGAGGCTGGCTTTGAACCTGTGAGGATCACAGTTTTAAAGTCAGCCTCAGCAATTTAGTGAGACCCTGTTCCAAAATAAAAAATAAGCTAGGCATGGTGGAGCACACCTATAATCTCAATACTTGAGAGACTGAGACAGGAAGATTGCAGGCTAGAGGAGAGGTCAGCAAGTGACAGCTCTCAGCAACCTAGTGAGACATTGTTTCAAAACAAAAACAAATAGGACTGGGACTGTAACTCAGAGATAGAATGCCCCTGGGCTCCATCCCTGGTAACACACACACACACACACACACACACACACACACACACACACACACCAAAACAAAAGTAAAGTAGAGCTGGGGGTGTAGCTTAGAGATAGAATGCCTCTGGGCTCAATCCTCAGTATCACACACACAGAGAGAGAGAGAGAGAGAGAGAGAGAGAGAGAGAGAGAGAGAGAGAGAGAGAGAGAGAGAGAAAGGAAAAATGAGAGGTAAGCCGTAAATGTTCATAAAGTAACAGGTAAACCGGGCGTGGTGGCGCATGCTTGTCATCCCAGCATTCGGGAGGCTGAAACCGGAGGATCGCAGTTCGCGGACAGCCTCAGCTACTTAGTGAGGCCCTCTGCAACTCAGTGAGACCCTGTTCCAAAAATAAAGAATAAAAAATTGGGCAGGGGGTGTAGCTCAGAGGTCGAAGGCCTCTGGGTTCCATCCCCAGACAGACCTGCAAAAATAAATAAATAAATAAATAAATAAATAAATAAAAATAGGGCTGGAGGTGTAGCTCAAGGGAAGAATGCCCCTGGGTTCCATCCCCAGTGCGGCAAAAACAAAACAAAACAAAACAAAACCAGGCAAACTTAAAAATAGAAAAGAACGTAAGCTTCTACATGACCAAAATAACGATAAACCAAAGTAAAAGGGGGCAAGGAGCAGAGGGCAGGCTCCCTGGAGCAGTAAAGTTCCAGCCGGGTGTGCTGCTGGGTGTGTATGGGAGGGCTGTCGGCTAAGGCAGCGGGCTGTGTGTTCCATTTATTTTCAGTGACAACACATAGGAGCTAACCGAGAGCTGCAAGGAGCGGGCGTGGTAGGGCACACCTGTAATCCCAGCTGCTCAGGAGGCTGAGCAAGAGGCTGGCAAATCCAAGGCCAGCCTGGGCAACTTAGTGACACCCTGTCTTAAAAAGAGCCGGGCGTGGTGGACAGGCTTGGAATCCCAAGGGAGGTGGAGACAAGGAAGATCGCAGGTGCGGCCAGTCACAGCTACTTAGCAAGCCCCTCTGCAACTTAGTGAGACTCTGTTTCCAAATAAGATATAAAATCAGGCTGAGGATGTAGCTTGGAGGTAGATTGCCTCTGGGTTCAATGCCCAGTACCCCCAAATAAATAAATAAATAAATAAATAAAATAAAAAGGGGTGGGGATATAGCCCAGTGGTAGAGTACTTGCTTAGCATGCACAGGCGATGGGGTTTCAGTCTTCAGTACTGAAGGGGAGGAGGGGGGGGGGAGGAAAAAGCATGCAAGCTCTGAGAACTTCTAAAGAAAGTTTTCCTCTGTATGAAAATCGTCATTCCCACGGTTTTGACTGTGGGACAGTCTCTTCCTGCTGTAACATCTGTGAGCTCTCCCTGTTAAGTAGAAGGGACACCTGGACATGCTACTGAAGGAAGCAGGACTTTGTCCTGTGAGAAAGGATTGCTCTGCTCCCCTCTGCGCCCCCACAGACATCTCACTCCTTCAGACCTTCTGGTCAACAGCATCCTAGGAGCGATGATAAAGAAATCTGGGGTTTGGAGAAGAGGGATGAATCCTCCTGGTGGAGGGAGCATGTCCCGGGCGAGGGAAGTCAGTTACAGTCTGGGCTTTTCCTTCTCATAGTCCGGGGCTGGGACTGTTAGATGTTTTGAAACACGCCCAAGTGAGAATAAATGACCGTTTCAAAGATAACTTAGGCAGATGCTAGGGGGGTTAATTGCGTTTAATGTAGACAATCCCATCTGGGAATGACTTGTTGCTATTTATAAGAAAAGGAAATGGCAGAAACGGTCTAGGCTAATCAGATCAACATCGATGGATCACACATCACCTCTCCACACCCCCTGACATTACGGAAAGCCCTGGAGCCTAGAGAGGGAGCTACTGTCAGACAAAATATTTCATCTGTAGTCTAAAGCCCTTCGCTCATTTAATCCTATGATAGGTAGATATTATGGGTAGTATATTTATTTGTAGGAGAGGGTAAAGGAATCACAGTTAAGTTTTATTTGCCTAAGCAAGGTTAAAAAGCTAGCAAGGGCTGGAGGCAGAATTTCAGGATTTCAAAGAGGCAGGTTTGCCAAAGACCTAGCTCCCCTGACCATAGCTCTGCCCAGTCCCTCTCCTCTCCTCCTCCTCCTCCTCCTCCTCCTCCTCCTCTTCCTCCTTCCTCCTTCCTCCCTCTCTCTCTCTCTCTCTCTCTCTCTCTCTCTCTCTCTCTCTCTCTCTCCATGCGTGTACCCACATTGGGGATTGCAGTACTGGGGATGGTGGAACCCAGGGGCATTCTACCTTTGAGCTATATCCCCAGCCCTATTTTTATTCTTTATTTTGAAACATGGTCTCACTGAGTTACAAATTCTTCTTTGTGTGTGTGTGTGTGTGGTACTGGGGATGGAACCCCAGTACCAGGGCAGTCTACCACCGAGCGATACCCCCAGCCCTATTTATTATTATTATTATTTCTTGGTGGTACTGGGGGTGGAACCCAGGGGCTTTCTACCTCCAGGCTATACACCCAGACCTATTTTATATTTTATTTGGAAACAGGGTCTCACTAAGTTGCTGAGAGCCTCACTAAGTAGCTGAGGCCGGCTTCGAACCTGTGCGATCCTCCTGTCTCAACCTCTAAAGCGCAGGGATTACAAGCATACACCACCACACCGGATTTTATTCTTTATTTTGAAACAGGACTCACTGAGTTGCAAAGGGCCTCATTAAGTAGCTGAGGCTGTCTCCAAATTGTGATCCTCCTGTCTCAGCCTCCCAAATGCTGGGATTACAAGCGTGTGCCACCCCGCCTGGCTCTGCATTGGGGATTGAACCCAGAGGCCATTCTATCTCCGAGCTACACCCCTAGCCCTTTTTATTTATTTACTTATTTATTTTTGTTTTGAAATAGGGTCTCCTAAGTTGCTGAGGGAGGGTCTTGCTAGGTTGACAAGGCTGCCCTCCAATCTGTGATCCTCCCGTCTCAGCCTCCCAAGTACTGGGATTACAGGTGTGTGCCACCAGGAACGGCACGATTTTTTCTTCTTCTCCTTCTCCTTCTCCTTCTTCTTCTTCTTCTTCAGGCCTGGGGATGGAACCCAGGGGCATTCGACCTCTGAGCTACACCTCCTGCCCTATTTTTAGTCTTTATTTTGAATACCTGGTCTCAGTGAGTTGCAGAGGCCTCACTAAGTAGCTGAGGCTGTCCGCCAACCGCAATCCTCCCGTCTCAGCCTCCCGAATGCTGGGATGACAAGCGTGCGCCACTATGCCCTGCCTGGCCCGACTTTTTCTTCTACACAAAATGTCCAGGGTCAATACAGCATGGTGGAGAGAGGAAGTGGGTGGACAGGTCTGTAGTGAAGTCCAGCCGGAGGGGATTCAGGTCACCTGGGTGACAGCTTGTGGGAGGAGAGAAGGAACCAGAAAGTGGCTTCAGGGTGGGAAGCGACGGTCCTGCCGCCAAGGAAGAAGCAGGGTCAAGTTCTCCAAGTCCAGAGGCGGTGGTCCTCTGGCACTGTGCCCGCACACGTGCTGAACAGGATGGAAGGATTCTTTCTCAGGAAGATTCCAGGGGGCTGAGGCTGTGGAGGGCCAGTGGACCCACCGTGCCATATGGGGGGGGGGGAGAGACGAGAAGAGGGGAGAGGGCGGAGGAGGGAGGGAGGGAGGGAGAGAGAGAGAGAGAGAGAGAGAGAGAGAGAGAGAGAGAGAGAGAGAGAAGAGGAGAGAGGGGAGAGGGGAGAGGAAGGGTGCAGGGGCCCATCGAGGCACGGTCCCAGGCAGGCTCTCGCTCCGGCGCGGGGGTTCCACCAACAGGGCGCCTGGACCGCCCGCCCCGCGCCCCTCCCCACCGCGCGATCCCAGCCAGGGCTGCGCATCCCGCGCCCCTTGCGCAAGGAGCCCAGGCTGGTCCCTGCGCGGGGCGGCCGGGCCGGACGCACCGGTCCTCCGGGTCCCCGCCCGGCTCTGCCGAGCCTCGGGTGGCCGGGCCCGCCCCCCGCCCCGCGGACTACAAGTCCCAGCAGCCCGGGCGGGCGGCGGAGACCCCGGCGCCGGTCCGGTCCCGGCTCCCGCGCCGCCGAGGGGAGTTTCCAGGAAGTGGCCATATTGGATGCACCCGGCCGCACCGCCGGCGCGTCCCCAGGCAGGTCCCCGGCGCGGCCGGCGCAGCTCGCCATGGCGGCCCCGGACCTGGAGCGCGTCTCGGTGAGGCCTGCCGCCCTGCCCGCCCGGCCTGGGCGCCGGCGGGGGCGCGGGGACCCCGGGGGGTGGGGGGGTCCGGGGCCCCTCCCACGGAGCCGGGCGCTCGCACCGGGCGCGGGGGGCCCGGCCGGCCGCCCCTGCACCCCGCCTCCCCGGGCAGGTTGGCCTCAGGGGTCGGGGCTGCGGCCGCCCCTCCCCAGGAGCTGGGGCTGGGACTCCAGATGCAGCCCGGGGGGGTGCCTGTCTGCGCCCCAGTCGGGGTCCTGCCTTCTCCCGGGCTGACGTTCGCGGCGGTCCCTGCAGGGGTGTCTCTGGATGCGAGCCAGGCCACAGGCAACTTCGTGAAGGTTTTAGAATTCTCGCCGGCCCGGGTGGGGGTGGGAGAGGCCTTTGGGGGTTGTGTGCACGCGTCCCCTGGGGTCCGAGGCCGGCTGGGTGTGTCGGGGAGGCTAGACTGTGACCGTGAAGGAAGCCGGTCGCCTGGCCGGCATGTGAGGCCCTGGTCGCTGGAAGGGGAGGAGGGAGAGGAGAGGGAAGAGGGGAAGGGAGGGCCCAGGCTGTGGGGAGGGAGGGGGAATTCAGACTATGTGACCGATAACGAATTGGTTCTGGGGCTAAATGAGGGAGTCAGGACTTATGTAATTAATGCTATAAATACTGCCATCTGAATTTATATATGTAAATTTCCCTTTTGATCTGAAAATACATTTGTTGGTCTACTTTGGGAAGACGCCTAACTAAGCCCGAGCTCTGACTAAGGAGGTTTTGTAATTCGTAGACCGAGGTGTTGTGTTCCCCTTGGGGCCCGGCCATGTGTCAGCTACGTTTAACCACCTGAGGAGCAGATCAGGGGCTGGGTGCATCCGAGACCCACTTCACCCCAGAGAGAGGCAGTGCCTGAACCCAGCAGACCCGCGGAGCCGCTGGAGCAGACACCTGCGCGTGCCTGCGCATCCTCTCTGTACCCGGCTGATCAGGGCGATGTCTGGTTCTCTGTGTGGCCGGGGCTGCTCTCAGGTCGGCCTTGCGGGTGGGAGTGGTGTGGGGAGCAACCTGAATCGGCCGCCGCCTGCCAGGAATCCTAGGTGCCACCTGTTTCCCTCTGACCCCAGCAAACCATGGAACCCTTTGGTGTTCTCATCCGTATGACTGATAAGATAGAAAGTGTATTCCTCTCTCGTATGGCTATTCTGCCAGGATGCGGGGAGGTGGTTTGCTGGAGGTACTTACTTGAGCAGTGGCGAGATGCATGGTAGACAGTTTACGATACACATACCTAGCGCCGTGGGGACCTGAACACTGGCCTTGCGTGTGTAGGCTCTGCCTAGGGGCCTCCTTCTGCTGCTGCGGGACCAGAAGTGGTCCTTAGAGGGTGTGTTGGAGCGAGGCCGCCTGCCCAGCGGTGTCTGCTCCTGTGAGGGGTTTGGGTGTTGAATCCCCACCACCCCGAGGGCCAGGCTGAGCTGACAGTGTGGAGCCTGGGTTCTGGATCGTTGGTTTCCTGTGCCAGGTCAGGCTACAGGGATGCTACAGGGATGGACGCCTACCACGTCCTCAGAGCTCTGGGTCGGCAGCCTCCTGGGAGGACTTGGACAGGGCTGAATTTGGGTGGAGAGCCTGGGTGGAGTTTGGCTTGAATTTAGCAGTCTGGCCTCCCTGTCCTCTTGTGGCTAGTCATCCTGGGAAAATAACGTCTTCCCCTTATCTCGCTACAAATTGAGCCCAGCCATAACTGATTCCTCAAAGAGATCGGGAGGTTGATTGTAGTCTGTGGTGTTTGGAGACCTGCTCCTGTGTCTCTCTGGCCCCGGGGTCTGGTGTAGCCCTGGCGGGTCTGCGCTGATCCTCTGGCCAGCTGGGCTGTCAGACCAGCCCTGCAGGGCCTGGGAACCGTCTTGACCAGGAGCTCAGAGGAGAGTACCGAGTTGTTCCTGAAGATCAAGATGTGCTGGGTTCCGGTTTCCCCGGCAGCGTGGCGCACACACCACAGCCTTGACCCCTGACTGGACCTGCTTGGCTCTGGAGCAGCTGAGGGGTCTGGGTTGCTGCGTGCCGCGTGTGCTGTGGGCTCAGCCCTCAGGGGTCTGTGGCCGGTTCTCCTTGGGCGTCAGACTGGCGTCCACCTTGCTTGGCTCCTCCTTGCCTTCTGTGTCGTCCTTCCTGCCCTGGCGGCCAGAGCTGTGATTCTCCTGTGAGCTGTGAGGGGGCGAGGGAGGAACGTGAGCACACCAGCCTCAGCCTGGCGCTCTTCCCAGCCGCCACCTACCCCATCCCTGCTTTATCCCCAGCACCATCTGTTGCTTCCGTTGTCACCCCTGTCATCTTGACACTTCCCCAAGAATCAGACTAGAATCAGACTAGAATAGAGAGAGAGCGTGGGAGGCAGCCCTCTCACCCAAGCCCAGCTCAGGGCCTCTGTCACAGCGCCATAAAATGGCCAGCAACCCCTTGCCCAGCGAGAGCCAAGCCAGAGGTGTCTGTGCCGCTCTCCCTGCCTGGTGACTTCAGAGGGTCACAGGTGAGCCCAACTCTCCCTGCAGGTGGGTCTGCCCCACCCACTGGTGTGGCACAGTGCTAAGCCCCACCCCCAGGGAGAGGCTGCCTGGATCTTTTTTTTTTTTTTGAGGGGGTACTAGGGATGGAACCCAGGGACATCCTCCCTCTGAGCTACACCCCAGCCCTATTTTTTATTCTTTCTTTTGAAACAGGGTCTCACTGAGTTGCAGAGGGCCTCACTAAGCAGCAGAGGCTGTCCACTAACCGTGACCCTCCTGTCTCAGCCTCCCGAATGCTGGGATTACAAGCGTGCTCAACTATGCCTGGATCTTGACTGGGACGGCCGAGGGCTGCCAGGCTGGTGGGAAGGCACTGGCATCCAAAGAAGTACTCCACAAGAATCCCAGCAGTGTAGGGACAGAGACGGCCACCGAGAGGGGAGGGTGGAAGCTGGAGCCCAGGGCCTGTAGTCAAGAGTTTGCCCATCAGCTTGTGCGGGCCAACTGGCGAGGAAACCGCTTTGGCCATTGGCCAGTAAAGGATGAGCACCTGAAGACCCCTGTGATGACCGGGAGGTGCAGCTGTCTGGGTTTTGAGCCTGGGATTTGCCAGGTGGAAGCATGTCTGGGGCAGGAGCCACCACCAAAGTCCCGATGGCTGTGGTCCAGTTGCCCCAAGGCAAGGCCGGCAGCTGCGGGATGACAGAGCAGAGGGCTGGAGTCCGCCTGTCCCTGTGCATCCCCGCGCTCTCCTGGGCTTCCTACTCCTGCACTGAGGCTAGGGTTCCCTGAACCCCAGGCATGGCCCCCAAGGCAACAGCTTCACCAAGAGGTGGAGTGTGCCGGGTGGAGGGGGCCGCCTCTGGGGAAGGGTGCCTCCAGAGATCAGAGCACCCTTGTGTAAGGCTGGGGTACTCCTCAGGAGCCCTCAGCACTCCCTGGCCCATGTGAGGAGCCGTGGCTGGGAGGGCGGTGGAGGACAGGCAAGGAGCCAGTCATCCTACGTGCCCGGGCCAAGTCAGATGCCCTTCTCAGGGCACAGCTTAAGGTGCCTTAGCCTCCATCACAGAGACCCAACAGGGACAGACCTGGGAAGAGGGAGGAACGGCTCCTTTCTGGTCTTGGTGGCTGGCTGTGCTCCGAGGGCTTTGTGGGTCTGGGTGACAGCGGCTTGGCATTCAGGAAGGGCTGCAGGACCCATGGCCCTCCCCAGGTCTGGTCGTGAGGCTGGTGGCCACTGCCTGGTGCTGGGGTGAACGACCAGCAGCAGAGACCTGCAGTAGCTCTACCCACACTTCCGCTCACCATGCTGGTGCCAGGAGTGCCTCTGCCCCTTGCCCCTTGCTGGGATGGGGGAGGGATCGTGAACCGCCATCCTCCTGTCTCAGCCTTCCAAATGCCACCATGCCCGCCACAGAACCTGGTTTTGACAGGAGCTGTGGGAATCAGACCTTCCCATGACTAAGAGGCCCGGGCTCTCCGTGTTCGGGGAGAGGGAGAAAGCGTCTCAGGGAGACAAGGAGGGGGGCGGGGAGGGATGGCCTTGGGCGCCTGGGCTGTCTCCCAGAGTCCCTTGTCTTCCGAGGATGGGACAGGGAATCACTGGCCTGGTGAGAGCAGTGGCTGGGCTGCTGTCTCACCATGGTCACCCTGTCACCACGGTGACACCGCAAAGGCTGATCCCTGCCCGGGTCTTCTCTGTTTCCATTGCTGTAGGAGAGTCGCTTGGTCCTCAGGTGTCCCATGGATTCAGCACAGGTGTGTCCTGCCTCCAGTCTCCCGTCCAGTCCCGGGTAGCAGCATCCCCATCCTGCCTCCCGCACACAGCCCATTGGGTTATTTCCCGTAACCTCTGACCTGGCCTTACAGGCTTGCTGTGGAATCCTGGGACCAGAGCCTAAGCCTTTCCTGGGAAAATTCCTAGGATTCCTTTCGGGCTCAAGGACAGTTGTGTTTGTTACCACGGGGCCATGGGTTCTGGCCAGAAGCCTCTGCTGGGGCTATTTCAGGCCCCGGCCCCTGGGAGTAGCCCGGGCAGGGTGGGATGGCTCTAGGGAGCCCGGGTGGGGAGGACGCGAGCGGGGCAGGGACTCCTGGTTTGGATGCTCTGTGACGACAAGGCTGGGGCTCCCCAGGGTGTGCGTGGGCTTCCTGTCTGCCTGGCACGGAGCGCCAGCCAGTGGATGCCACACATGGAAACTCAGATGGAGAACGTGGCCGAGCCAAGCCGCAAGGGAGCTCTGGGGTGGCGGTGAAGGGCTGCTTTTGGTCTTGGGATTGGGAACCACATACCCTCAGTGGGCCATCCATCTACTCCCACCCCAACAGCCCCCCTACTTTGGGGGGTCTTTATTCACCCACAAATTTCCTGGTGCTGTTGGGTTGGTCATTCAGCAGACTTCCAATCCCTTCTGATGAAAGCCTGTTTTGTGTGGGGGCAAGCCAGGAGGTGCATTCTCTCCTCCAGCGTGACCTCGCTGCCTGGTAAAATGGGCACTCCTCTTGGCCGGCAATTAGTGCTGGTCCTGAGGCTCAGATGGAGCGTTCCTTGCTCAGGAAGAGGCCGTCCTCGTTATCCTCTGGGCCGCAGAGCAGAGGAGAATGCTGGCCTGAGCTCTGTTCCGGATGGCCAGGCACGGAGGATCACGGTTATGATTTGGGATGGCTCAGGAGCCAGGGGCTGTTAGTGATTAGAGGGGGATAATGGCCCTGGGGAGTCTCTCTTGGTGTGTGTGGAGCTCAGAGCTGCCAGCTTCTTCTGCCCCAGGGCTTTGAAGGCCTTCAGATGCCCCCCACACAGTGAGTCCCCTGGCTGCAGGGCACGGGGAGGGGCCAGAGGCACAGGGCCTGCCTTTTCCCTGGTCCAAGTGAAGCTGACCCGCTCACCCAAAGGCTCCTCCCATGGAGCTGTCTCCATGGAGACGGACACAGCATCCTTCCTGCTCAGTCTCCTGGTAGACCCAGGCTCTGACCGGCGTCTAGGCCACCCTGATGCATTGTGTTGGACCCTCCCAGTATTCTCGGTTCTTATCTCCTGCCAACCTGTAGAATACAAAGGATCTCACAGGCAGATCTAGATTTCTGGATTCTCTTGAAACATTGGAAGATTTGGCAACACTAGACCTGCGTTCCCGTGGTTGGCTGGAGCCACAGAGTCATGGCCACCACGGGCTGGAGTGAACTCTGCCTCCCCACCACCCCCACCCCTTCCTGAGGGACTGCACACCTGGCACATCCTGGGCAGTCACCCGGCAGGCAGCGGAGCTGGGCCAGAAGCAAGGATCCCCAGGTGCGCCGCCTCCACCTGGTCTTGGCCTCACCCTCCTGATGTCTGAGCCGTGAGCAGGTGACAACCTCATGGTCTCACCTGAGCTCAATTCCCACCGACCTCCTGAAACAAGGCCTAAGTAGCTGAGGTTGTTGGCGAACCGCGGTCCTCCTGTCTCAGCCTCCCAGATGCTGGGATTACAGGTGTGCATCACCTCGCCCGGCTCCGTCTTTTTACTGTGTAGCAGGCGTGTCCAGCGAGTGTGTTGTGAGTGAACGTGGAGGTGTGCACTCCCGAGAGCAAGAGAGGCAGTGGGGCCGAAGGCTTCCGGAAGGGGCTAGCCTGCTCGCGGATCCCCGCTGCCCCTGGTCTGTTCCCACAGAGCTCCCGTGCACCTCGGTTTCCCCACCTGGAAAGTGGGGGAGGACGGAGTGAGGGCGGCAGGTGACTCGCTTGCCTCAGTCCACACACTGCGGTCCTCAGGGAGTGCCCGGTCCTCTTCGTGGCCGTGGTCGTGAACGCTGAGACACTTGCCCAGCCCCCCGCCTCTTCCCGGCCTCCCCGGCCTCCCCGTTCCCTCCCTGCCCCTGTGCATCAGGAGACTCACTTTGGGGACGGGAGGTGAGGGCCTTCAGAGCACCACGCAGCTAGTGCAGGCAGGCGTGCTGCCCTGTGCTGGGCCCGGGAGGGGCCCGAGGAGGGCAGGGCTGGCCGGGTCTCCTCCCGGGGGCTTGCTGGGCTCCGCTAACCTTCATGAGGCCAGCTCCCCAGCGGCCCCAAGTTGGTCACAACAGCTCCCCTGTTCAGGGTCGCTGGCCCGTGCCTGAGCCAGCCAGACATGTGCTCAGTGGCCCACCTGAGTGGGCGCAGCCTTCGAGAGCCAGCAGCCCTGGTGCACTTCCGTCTCAGGCACTGCGTCTCCTGTCCTGCGACTCAGAAAGGAGGTCAGGTCTTCTGGCCACCAGCCCTGCCATTTGGAGGGAGCCACTGAGCACCATGGTCCCTGAGGCTCCCAGGCAAGGGTCTGCGGCCCTGGTGCCAGCTGGGGGGCAGCGATCCCCTGTCTTCTGTTCCCCTGCCCTTGACTCACCCCACCAGAGAGCTGAGCGGTGCGTGGGGGCGGGCGGGGCCGTGAGGAAGCAGGGGTCTAAGATACAGGGGGCTGCTCTTTCTTTGCCAGGGTGCTGCAGCAGGGTGTGTGTGTGTGTGTGTGTGTGTGTGTGTGTGTGTGTCTTCTAGCCGCAGCTGCCTCCGTGGTTTTGGCGGCAGACTGCAGGATGTCGGATTGCATTCTGATTGTGTCACCCTTGGAAGAAAAGGAGGAGCAAACACATAGCCTTCTCTGCAAGCGCAGCACGCCTTAAATTTTGCAGATATTCTGTTTCGTCTGAAAGGGAAAAAAGCCCCAGGCAGACTGTTCTGTCCTCACTTGGTCCTCTAGTGGCGGAGAACTGGTGGAACCAGGTAGATACAGGAACCCTGGTAGGGTGGGCAGGTGCCCGGGCGCCGCAGCCACTGAAGACTCATTCGCTGAAGCCTACCAACGGGCAGCGTTGCCCAGTGCTGGGCAGGGTGGAGAGGAGTGGGTGATCTGACCCCCCCAACCTGAGGCCAACTTCCAGAAGCTTCTGGAGTCAGCCAGAAAGGATTAGTGCCAGGAGGTAGGATGGGTCTGAGGTGTCTGGAGGTCAGGGCCAGGGGAGAGCAGGTGTCGGGAAGGTGGAGAGAGTGTGGAGTCTGAGCCCGCGGCCTCTCCTGCCCTGGGCTTCTAACTGGTGCTCAGGGCGGCCCAGGGGCACGCTTCCGCCCAGCCTGGAGCTGTGTGGGCCCGCCCTTGAGCGGGACAGAGCGTCTTGCCCTCATTCCCAGGGAAACCAGAGAAATCGTGCATAGATTGGAGCCCGACCATGGCCCTCGGCCTGGCCCTCTGATTTCCTGTTGTGGCCCCCCGCTGCTCAGGGGCTTGCTGTTGACCTCTGCTGAGACCAGGCCCCACATTCTCATCCAGAATGTTCTAAGCAACCACAGTGGGGTCGGGTTGGGAGGGTGTCAGGAGCCAGAGCCTGGGGGCCCTAGAGAATGGCACTGAGGAGGGGGAAGGGGCCTCCCAGCCCAGGCGCGGGCTCTCTCCACCATCCCCGTTGGCAGGACTCGTGCAGTCTGTACTTGGGTGCAGGAGGAGCAGGGGCAGACACGGAGGAAATAGGCCCAGATGGGTGGGGATCTCTAATGGAGCCCGTGTGAGGAGTCGGGAGACCCTGGGAGGGGAAGCAGCCCATTCCCAAGCTGGGTGCAGGAGCCTACATACTTTATCGAAGAGCCAGGGTCAGTCTGGGGCCTTCTGGGCAGGCCAGGTGAGCCGTCCAAGGTGGCAACCATAGATCCTGGAGCCTCCTGTCCAGGAGCGATGGAGGCCCGGGCCCAAGGCTCCCTGGCCTCCCCAGTGGGAGTCCCTGGGCCAGAGGGCTTTTCCAAGGCGTGATTTGGGAGCCCTGGTGTTGCTGGCTCCCTCCGGGGCATGGCTGGAGTTGGGCATGGTGCCCAGGTAGGAGGGCGGGCCTGCGTCTCTCAGTGCAGCCTCCCTGGCTGGCCTGGCTGCCCAGGGCTCACCGCCTTGCTCTGTCCTCTCTCGGCAGAATGCAGAGCCGGAGCCCCGGAGCCTCTCCCTGGGTGGCCATGTGGGCTTCGACAGCCTGCCTGACCAGCTGGTCAGCAAGTCGGTCACCCAGGGCTTCAGCTTCAACATCCTCTGTGTGGGTGAGTGTCCCCTGACCGGGCAGCCGAAGACGGGGGACCTTCCAGGAGGCGGGCGCTGGCTGCCACCAAGGCTTCCTGTGGATCTGCCTGGAGCCCCCAGGCAGAGTGAAATTCTGGGGAACCAGGATGAGGGTTTGGTTGTCTCTGTGGGGTCGACTGAGCCAGGGCTGTGAGCCAGGGCCTGACTCAGTTGTTAGAGTAAACAGGATTAGGAGTACGCAGATGTTTGTACACTGCCAGGGTTTATCACAGAGACTGAAATTCCTTCCTTCCTTCATTTATTTTATTTTATTTATTTATTTTTAATTCATTTATTTAAAAAAAAAAACACTTGCTTTCCAAGTGTGGTGGTACATGCCTATAATCCTAGTACTTGGGAAGCTGAGACGGGAGGATCACAGGTTTGAAGCCACCTCAGCAACTTAATGAGACTGTTTAAAACAAAAAACAAACCAAAAACCATCTTTTATCCCATCAAGATGTATGACTACAATGCATCAATAAAAAAAGAAAAAGAAAAGATACATACATATAAAAAAATGCAGGGCACGGTGGCCCACACCTGCAATAATCCCAGTATTTGGAAAGCCGAGACGGGACATTTGTAGGTTTGAGATCAGCTTCGGCAAACTAGTAAGACTCTGTTTCAAAAGCAAAAAGGGCCAGGGGTGTAGCTCAGAGGTAGAATCCCCCTGAGTTTAATCCCCAGCATGTATCTGAAGAAACAACCCCAAAGGAGGTATTAAATAAATAAAAATAAAAATAAACATTTACTCATTTTCTGTGTCAAGGACACTACGGTAAGCTCCTCATCATAATATCATACAGTAAAATCTCCAGCACACATCTGAAGAAACAACCCAAAGGGAGGCTGTGGGAGGCTCCGTGTGCCTCAGGAGCCGGCCTCTCAGGAGGGCACCGCCCCCTGAGAGAAGTTACCAGCGCCTCCTGCTTCCCTGGTTAGGACCACATGGAGCTGGGCGTGGTGGCACATGCCTGTAGTCCTGGTACTTGGGAGGCTGATGACCACCCTCAGCAATTTAGCGAGGGCCTCTGTAATGTACTGAGACTCGGTTTCAAAATAAAACGATAAAGCCGGGCGTGGTGATGCACTTACAATCTCAGTACCTGGGAGGCTGAGACAGGAGGCTCGCGGCTGGCAGACAGCCTCAGCTACTTAGTGAGGCCCTCTGCAACTGTTGGCTTTAGCCTGGCCTGGGCGGGAGCAGGTGTGTGCTAGGTGCTGGGTCCCAGTGAAGCCAGCACCTGGTGGTGCTGCAGCTGCCTGGCCCTGCCCCTTCTCCACCGCAGGAGGAGATGTCCTAGGTCCTGCACGGCCACGTCTTATGCCCACGACGTCAGCTCCCTTCCACGCATTCTTTTCTTCTCTTCGTTTGTAGCGCTGGGGATTGAGCCCAGGCCCTCACTCAGGCTGGGCGAGCACTCTTTCCTGAGCTGTACTCCAGCCTCCCCAGGTTATTTCTGAGGCCATCGAGGAAGGACAAGTTCTAGGAAATGGGTCAGGCCACTCAGGGCTGGAGAGAGGGGCCTGCCCTCTCTATGTCGGGCTGACACAGGGGGCTTCTGTGCCTGGGCTCCCCCCAGCCCGGCCAGCGCCAGGGCCAGCCTCCCGCAGCCACTTTCTCCCTCTGTCCCTGCCCCAGGGGAGACCGGCATTGGGAAGTCTACGCTGATGAACACGCTTTTCAACACGACCTTCGAGACTGAGGAGGCCAGTCACCATGCGGAGACCGTGCGCCTGCGGCCCCAGACCTACGACCTGCAGGAGAGCAACGTGCACCTCAAGCTGACCATCGTGGACGCCGTGGGCTTTGGCGACCAGATCAACAAGGACGAGAGGCAAGGGGCGGGAAGGGCGGCCCCGCCAGGCCGGCCATCGCCACTGGCCACGGCTCCGGAACTGCCCCTGGAGAGGCCGGGAGGCCCTCCCGGGATGCCCGGGCCCTGTGCCTGGGGCGGGCGTAGAACAAGGGGGCTGAGCTGCTTCTCCCCAGGGCGGTTGGGGCGCTGGGCGGCAGCCGGGCTCAGCGCCCGCTCCCAGGTGACGGAGCTGTCTGTAGTTACAGGCCTATAGTCGACTACATCGACGCGCAGTTTGAAAACTATCTGCAGGAGGAGCTGAAGATCCGCCGCTCGCTCTTCGACTACCACGACACCAGGATTCACGTGTGCCTGTACTTTATCACGCCCACTGGGCACTCCCTCAAGTCGCTGGACCTGGTGACCATGAAGAAGCTCGACAGCAAGGCATGTGCCCCGCGCTCCGGTCCTCCTGGTCTGGCCCTGAACCCCTCCTCCTGGCTGACGGGGTGCTTCCTCAGCCTGTTGGCTAATCCCTCTAGGGGGCGCCCTCCCTCTGCCCACTGGCTTCCCGTTCCCTGTCCTCCCTTTTTTATTTTTTATTTTTTTGGGTCTGGGGATGGAACCCAGGGGCATTTGACCTCTGAGCTACACCCCCAGCCCTATTTTTTTATTCTTTTTATTTTTTTTTAATTTTTGGTGGTACTGGGGGTGGAACCCAGAGGCTTTCTACCTCCAGGCTATACTCCCAGACCTATTTTATACTTTATTTGGAAACAGGGTCTCACTAAGTTGCTGAGAGCCTCACTGAGTAGCTGAGGCTGGCTTCGAACCTGTGGGATCCTCCGGTCGCAGCCCCCAATGCTGAGATTATAAGCACGGCCACCACGCCTGGCTTCTCCTTCCCTGCTGTGACATGGTCCCCCTGGGTTCCTTTTGAGCCCACCAGGGGGAGGAGAGTGGGCCCTCATAATTGGGATGTGGATGAGGAGTGGGTATGAGCAGGAGGGCAGCTTCACGGGGAGGTCAGGAAGGCGTGCTGGAGGGCACATGACCCCATGGTCACTGTCAGCACTCACGTGACTGCTGTCCACCTCTCAGGAATTAATTTGCACTGTGAAAAAATGGGAAAGGGCTCTCCTGGAGAAGGGGAGATCTAGTTGGGTCAGAAGATTCTTTATAAAAACTGTTCTCTATCCAAAAACTCCAGTAACTTATTTTCAAGTTACTCCCCTAAGCCCCCCACCCCTTTTTTTTGTTTTTTTGGTGGTACTGGGGGTGGAACCCAGAGGCTTTCTACCTCCAGGCTATACTCCCAGACCCATGTTATATTTAATTGGAAACAGGGTCTCACTAAGTTGCTGAGAGCCTCACTAAGTAGCTGAGGCTGGCTTCGAACCTGTGTGATCCTCCTGTCTCAGCCTCCCAAGCGCGGGGATTACAAGCGTGCGCCACCATGCCCGGCTAAGCCCCCCTCTTTGGGTGTAGGCCTTTAATATCTTTTTCTATCTTTCCATATTTATAATAATAAAATTGCTTAAGCTTACAGCAAAAAACAAACAAACAACGGGATGATGGGCCTGGGAGATTCTGAGAACTTCCCATGGTTACTGCTAATACAAGGTCATATTGCCTGCTTAGTGGGGAACTTGGTACCCCTATCCCCGCCCCGCACACTGGTTCTGTGAGGCCTGGCCGCTAAAGGCCTTCAGCACATTCTGGGTCAAAGCTGGATCTGCCCAGGGGGAGCAGATCTGGGGCCAGATGATGGTTTGGGGGAACCAGGGCTGTAAGAGGCACCACAGCTTGTTACTGTTACATCCCGTCAGCATGGCCGCAGGTGGCTGGGTTTGGGGGGCTGCTCATGGGAGTGGCGCCTTCCTCCCGGCTCCTCTGTTCCGGCAGGGGCGGAGCTACCCACCATCAGGGACATCAGCGTGACTAACTGACCCGCTGTCTCTTCCGCAATGCTGGCAGGTGAACATAATCCCCATCATCGCCAAGGCGGACACCATCTCCAAGAGCGAGCTTCATAAGTTCAAGATCAAGGTCATGGGCGAGCTGGTCAGCAACGGTGTCCAGATCTACCAGTTCCCCACGGACGATGAGGCCGTCGCTGAGATCAACGCAGTCATGAACGTGAGCCTTGAGCCTTGAGCAGGCCCCGGGGCTCTGGCCAGAGGGCTGGGGGCCGGCAAGACCTCAGGCCCAGCCGGGAGACCCTGTTCCCAGGACCGGCGGGCGGGCCAGTCCTCTGCCCTGGGCCTGCAGGGGGTGCCTGGGTTGGAGCGCCACAGGATCTGGCTGAGAGTGAGACCCAGGCCCACAGGTCCTTTGGGGAGCTCTAACGGCCCCTGCAAAGAACACCCCAGAGAGGGGGGTTGTGGGTTCAGCTCTCTGCCCCGTTCAGGGGGTCTAGAGCGTTTCTCCAAGGCAGAGCGGGGAGTGAGCGTCCGGCTGGCGGCCTGTCCCTGGGCCCGGGCAGGGCGGGAGCTGCTGTGCCCGTGTGGCCGGCGCTCAGGGCTCGCCCCTGCAGGCTCACCTGCCCTTTGCCGTGGTGGGCAGCACCGAGGAGGTGAAGGTGGGAAACAAGCTGGTCCGCGCACGGCAGTACCCCTGGGGCGTGGTGCAGGGTGAGTGCCTGAGCTGAGCCCCCGCCCTGCGCCCGCCGCCGGCCCCGCCCGGCCTCACGCCCGCCCCCTCACGCCGCCCGCCCCCTCACGCCCGCCCGCCCCCTCACGCCCGCCCGCCCCTCACGCCCGCCCGCCCCCTCACGCCCGCCCGCCCCCTCACGCCGCCCGCCCCCTCACGCCGCCCGCCCCCTCACGCCGCCCGCCCCCTCACGCCGCCCGCCCCCTCACGCCGCCCGCCCCCTCACGCCGCCCGCCCCCTCACGCCCGCCCGCCCCCTCACGCCGCCCGCCCCCTCACGCCCGCCCCCTCACGCCGCCCGCCCCGCTCTCAGTGGAGAACGAGAACCACTGTGACTTCGTGAAGCTGAGAGAAATGCTCATCCGCGTGAACATGGAGGACCTGCGCGAGCAGACCCACAGCCGGCACTACGAGCTCTACCGGCGCTGCAAGCTGGAGGAGATGGGCTTCCAAGACAGCGACGGGGACAGCCAGCCCTTCAGGTACTGACAGGACGGCCAGCCCTTCAGGTGACTGACGGGAATCCTTCAGGTGACTGACAGGAGCCCTTCAGGTGATTGACAGGGGACGGCCAGCCCTTCAGGTGACTGACAGGAGCCCTTCAGGTGATTGACAGGGGACGGCCAGCCCTTCAGGTGACTGACAGGAGCCCTTCAGGTGACTGACAGGAGCCCTTCAGGTGATTGACAGGGGACGGCCAGCCCTTCAGGTGACTGACAGGAGCCCTTCAGGTGATTGACAGGAGCCCTTCAGGTGATTGACAGGGGACGGCCAGCCCTTCAGGTGACTGACGGGAGCCCTTCAGGTGATTGACAGGAGCCCTTCAGGTGATTGACAGGGGATGGCCAGCCCTTCAGGTGACTGGCAGGATGGCCAGCCCTTCAGGTGACTGACAGGAACCCTTCAGGTGATTGACAGGGGACGGCCAGCCCTTCAGGTGACTGACGGGACGGCCAGCCCTTCAGGTGATTGACAGGAGCCCTTCAGGTGATTGACAGGGGATGGTCAGCCCTTCAGTTGACTGACAGGAGCCCTTCAGGTGACTGGCGGGACGGCCAGCCCTTCAGGTGACTGACGGGAGCCCTTCAGGTGACTGGCGGGACGGCCAGCCCTTCAGTTGACTGACAGGAGCCCTTCAGGTGACTGACGGGACGGCCAGCCCTTCAGGTGATTGACAGGACGGCCAGCCCTTCAGGTGATTGATGGGATAGCCAGCCCTTCAGGTGACTGGTGGGATGGCCAGCCCTTCAGGTGATTGACGGGACGGCCAGCCCTTCAGGTGACTGACAGGAGCCCTTCAGGTGACTGGCGGGACTGCCGGCCCTTCAGGTGATGGCGCTCTGGCCCCCTGGCCCCGCCCGGCGCCAGCCCCGCCCTGAGCCCGGCTGCTCGGGTCTCCGCAGCCTGCAAGAGACCTACGAGGCCAAGAGGAAGGAGTTTCTGAGTGAGCTGCAGCGGAAGGAGGAGGAGATGAGGCAGGTGTTCGTCAACAAGGTGAAGGAGACGGAGCTGGAGCTGAAGGAGAAGGAGCGGGAGGTGCGTCTGCGGGAGAGGGCGGGGTGCCCGACCTGGCCGCGCCTGCCGCCCGGCCCCAGCACTGCCCTCCCGCCCCAGCTCCACGAGAAGTTCGAGCACCTGAAGCGGCTCCACCAGGAGGAGAAGCGCAAGGTGGAGGAGAGGCGCCGCGAGCTGGAGGAGGAGACCAACGCCTTCAACTGCAGGAAGGCCGCCATGGAGGCCCTGCAGTCCCAGGCCCTGCACGCCACCTCGCAGCAGCCCCTGCGCAAAGACAAGGACAAGAAGAAGTAGGTGGTGGCTCCGCGCGGCTCCCCTGCCTCTGCTCGCAGGGTGCGGTCCTCCATTTCCACTGTCTCCTCCGTCTCCTCCATCTCCGCCTCCTCCCTCCCTCCTCCTCCTCTTCATTCTCCTCTTCCTCCTCCTTCTCCATCTCCTCTTCCTCCTCCTCCTCCATCTCCTCTTCCTCCTCCATCTCCTCCTTCCCTCCTCCCTCCTCCTCCTCTTCATTCTCCTCTTCCTCCACCTCTTCCATCTTTTCTTCCTCCTCCTCCATCTCCTCTTTCTCCTCCATCTCCTCTTTCTCCTTCATCTCTTCCTCCTCCTCTTCCTTCTCCTCCTTCCCTCCTTCTCCCTTCCTCCTCCTCTTCATTCTCCTCTTCCTCCTCCTCCATCTCCTCCATCTCCTCTTCCTCCTCCATCTTCTCCTCCTCCTCTTCCTTCTCCTCCTTCCCTCCTTCTCCCTTCCTCCTCCTCTTCATTCTCCTCTTCCTCCTCCTCCATCTCCTCCATCTCCTCTTCCTCCTCCATCTTCTCCTCCTCCTCTTCCTTCTCCTCCTTCCCTCTTTCTCCCTCCCTCCTCCTCCCCTTCATTCTCCTCTTCCTCCTCCATCTCCTCCTCCTTCCCTCCTTCTCCCTCCTCCTCCTCTTCATTCTCCTCTTCCTCTGCCTCCTCCATCTCCTCCTCCTCCTCCTCCATCTCCTCCTCCTCCTTGCTCTGTGTTCTTGTCCTTGTACTAGTGCTCTTGACGGATCCCAGCCTGGGTTGCTCTCCCCTGGTCCATGCTCTCCCGTGTGGTGACTTTGAGCGCTCTCCTCTCCTCCCCTCCCCTCCCCTCCCTTTCCCCTTCCCCTTCCTCTTCCTCTTCCTTACCCCTCCACCCTTGCTCTTTCCCACTCACTGGACTCTCCTCCTGCGTCCCTCTGCTGCTGCGGCGTGGTGGAGGGCTGGGCCACATGGGCAGGGAGCAGGCCTGGTCCCTGGGAAGTTTCTCCAGCCAGCAGAGGGCTAGGATGGGCCCAGCGTGAACATTTCCAGCCAGATCCCCAGCCTCCTGTGGGTTCTGCCTGGACAGCCGCGCACATTCCTCCTCAGCCTCGGAGCTGGTGGGTGTGGCCCTGCTGGCTGGAGGTGGTGACCGACAGCACGGGCACTCGAGGCCCGCCAGCACTGACCGCTGGACGCCAGGGTCATTACACAGCTATTTTGAAGGTCACGTGGGGCTGAATGTCCAGGAGCTCCCCGCAGGGACTCCATGGTCTGGTAGGGAGCGAGGCTGCCCCAGGCGAGGCTGGAGCTGTTCCTACAGAGGCCAGGGGAGGGAGAGGAAGGGCTGGCATGGAGCCAGGGGCCAGCCGCTCCGCCACTCCTTGACATTTTTTGTTTACTTATTGTCCTTTTTGTTTTATTTTGTCCTTTTTGCGGTGCTGAGGATCAAACCCGGGGCCTCACCCTGCTATGCTCGTGCTCTGCCACTGAGCTGCGTCCTAGCCATCCTCGGCAATTCTTACAGCCCGTTTCCACAGCCGTAGCGGAGTCCAGCTCCCTGGCTTCTGGGCTGTGCGCCACCCTACTGCCGTCGGGGTCCACACAGTAGGCCTCTCCACACCCCACATCCACCCCACCTCTCCCCACTCCCATTAGGAAGTAGGCACTCCCCTCTCGGGCCCCATTCCTGGGCTCCCTTTCCTCCTGAAGTGTTTAGGGGCCCAGGCCCTTCCTTCCTGGGGGCAGTGGTGCCTCATGGTCAGGGCCATGAAGTGCACAGTTAGCTGTGGTCCCGGGATGCGGCGTCTAGCGCTAGCATGGCCCACCACCTCCCCAGTATTGCTCCCCTGATGTGGGTATGCGCGCACACACATACACATGCACGCACACACTGCCTTACTGTCTCCTGCCCCGGGCACACGTGTGTGCAGAGGCATAGATGCATACTAAGGAAAAGAAACCTAAGGGCATCCCCTGACCAGGCCGGTAGGAGCCGGATGCTGGCTGTCACTCTGAGGCCTGGTCTCTGCTTTGGGACAGACCCTCCTCCTCTCCATAGCCTCCCCCCTGCTCCCCTCAGCCAGAATTGCCCTTCGACCTCCAGTTGCTTCCAGCCCTTGGCTCAGTGAGCGGGGCAGGGTCTGTGGTCCTCAAGGGGACTTTGCCCTGCCAGCTTGGTCCAGGCCATCTTGTCAAAGGAAAGGTAGGCAGGGCCACTTGGGAAGTTGCTGTGGAGAATGCAGTCAGAAATTCTGTAGCCGGTGGGGCCTGCAGTGGGGGTGACGGGGCGGGCCGCCTGCAAGGGGCCCCACGCCTCTCAGCGGGGCCTCATCACCAGCGTCGGGTCTCCCTGGTGCGTGGCTCTCCGGGCCTGGGCGGGGAAGACAGGCCCTCTCTGCATTCTGGGTATGCCACAAAGCCTCAGTCGGTTTGGCCTTTGGGAGGGAGAACTCTTCCCGTGCTGGCCCGTGGAGGCTGGGGTGGGTGGGCTGGACGGCCAGGTGCATCTTCTTCCTGCCCTGCTCCCTGGAATGGGGGGGCCGGGAGTGTATTTTGGGGATGGGTATTTTTCAGGGGACCATTTAGTTGAATGGCTTTGATCGGGTATACCTGTTCTTCAAATCTTAATCCATTTTTGCAAAAATTACTTCCCAATCAGATCTTGACCCTCAGCCTGGGACGCCACAAACTGGACCGAGTTCTCTGCTTTGCCCGTCACACATGCCAAAATGACTGCCCTCCCCAGTGCCCGCCTCGCTGTCTTTTGCTTCCGTTTGATTTGGCCGTGTTATCTGTTAATGTGTCTGTTTTTGTTTTGTTTTGTTTATTTTTATTTTCCAGTTAATGCACGCACAGACTTACGTGTCAGGAGCGGACTTTTAGACTTTCATGTGTTAAGTTGCTTGAGTTACACCCTGTGGCCCTTCTCCCATAACATGGTGTGAGGACGGACTGGGAGCGGTACAGACTCCAGTGTTTACAGACCTGCTTTGCCCCGCTGCCCGGGCCCGGCTGCCCCTGCGCTGGGCCGCTCGCCCCTTGCTATGCAAGCACGTATAAGCCATGAATGCTGGAATCCAAAACTGACGAGGTTTATTTTTTTCAGAGCCAGTGGCTGGTCTTCCATTTACAGTGTCACTATTCCCTGATGGAGCGGTTCTGTGCCGCTCTAGGCGGCCCAGCCGACGATGCTAGGCCTGACTGCACGGCGTCAGGACGGCGAGTCACGCGGCGCCCTAGGTGCGGCCTGTGGTCTGGTGTACGCGCTGCAAAATTTGCCCGGTTCCCCTCCGGTTTAATTTTTCTAACCTAGAGCCTGATTTTCATAACAACTTTGAGATATTTCTAAATTTTTATTTTGACACCAGCCTAAAAACCAATAATCTCCTCTCCCGTTATTTTCATAAGTAACACAGACTCCCTGGTTTTTAAAGACTAAACACATCTCTAAACCTTTCCCAGGTAGAAAGTACTTAAAATCCACAGGGAGAGGTGAGCAATAAACTTCCTGTAATGACGGTGTCTGGAATTTCTTTAAGCGGCGCGCAGCAGCGGCCGCAGCATCTCACTGTGAATGTAAATGGAACAGCAAAGCCATGGTCTCTGTGCCCCGCGGTGCTACCTGTGAGCGGGGACCAGCTGTGTGTGTGTGTGTGTAAAGTGTTCGACTCCAAATAGGACTCCTAAACCAGCCCCGCGCACCCCACGCAGGGCGCTCGGTGGGGAAGAGGCCGTGGCCTCTGAGCCCCTGTTTCTTCTCCTGCCTGAGTCACAGGGCAAAGAGGCGGGGCCATCTGACCTATAGAGGAGGCTCTGAGGAACAGCTGGCAGCCACGCGTTCCCTCCCTCAGCCGCAGGGGGACTGTGAAGGAAGTCCCAGCAGCGCCCGGGCCTCTCTGCTCCTGGCGTTGGCTAGCCACTGAGAAGTCTCAGGGTGGAAAATAGGGCCTGTCAGTGGGAGGCAAGAGGCGAAGCACGGGAGGACGGCCTTAATGTGGCTCACCGGGCTGCGAGGAGGAGCGCCCGGCCCGCCGCTCCAGGAACCCACAGCCGCACGCTGACTGCTGGGTTGCGGGGCCGCAGTTTTCCTGCCATCTGTATCGCTTCCTGTCCCTGGTCTCCCTGCCTGGCCTGCTCTTACTAATTTCCAGGACCAAGTCTGGTCTTCCTCCTGCCCCTGCGAGGTGATGCCCCATCCCGGGTGGGGCTAGGCCCTTGTGTGTCCACTGAAGTATGGCCAGGGGCAGCCTGAACCTTTTGGGACTCCGCATGCCAGCAGTAGAATGGGTTTTATTGATTCTCCAAATGAAAATTCTCTAAGTGTTTTGCCCAGCGGTGGATCCTGATTTTCGCAGGGCCAGAAGCTTGAACCACTTAGGAGAACTATTTTAAGTAAAAGAATACGAATAAGCTGGGTGTGGTAGCGCATGCCTGTAATCCCAGTGCTTGGGAGGCCGAGACGGGAGAATCACAAGTTCGAGGCCAGCCTCAGCAACTTGGGGGAGCACTTAGCAACTTACTAAGAACCCATTTTAAAATACAATATAAAAGGGCTGGGAGTGTAGCTCAAGGAAAGAGCCTCTTTGGGTTTAATCCCCAGTACAAAAAAGAAAAGAGAATACGAATAAAAAATTAGGTACAGGACCATGGAAGGGGCCCTGAGACTGAGCCCCACCAGTGTCCAGTAAATCCACCCCTGTTGTGACTGTCAGCAGACACCTGCTCTGGGCAGTGTCAAGGTGGAGCGTGGATCTGTGGCAGACATTTCTTCTTAGGGTTCGTTCTATGAAAGTGTCTTCAGTCGGGTCAAAGCATGGCCTTTCTAACGGTGCTGCCCAGGGACCCAGCAGGACCACTGCTCGTGTGAGACAGGAGGACCCCTGGCTGGGGCCGCCCGGGGAGCGTGGGGCATCAGATGCACCTGTCCACCGCGCCGCTGGCTGCTGCCATTTTGGCCATCACGACCTGCCTGCAGGCCCTTAGACGTGCGGCATCTCTGGAAGACCCAACAGAGCTGCATTTTCTGGGGGCTGAGCCGCCCCCACAGGCCCCATCAGCTTTAGCAAGTCATACTGCACAGCTCCCCTGTGGTTTGTGCCTGGAATTCTGTCACCTCCAGCTGAGACCAAATTAATCCCGGTGCGCACTGTGAGTGTAACGCTTGGCCTTATGGAACAAGCCAGCCCTCGATTGGGCCCCGGGCCGAGCTGCCTTCTCCTTTTATTTGTGGGCATCACTAGGGTTGACTTGTAGGCTCATGTGACTGTCACGGTCTTTCCTGAACCTCAGCGTGTGGGGCAGCGTCGTCATGTAATTTATTGTCCCAACTGGGGCTTCGGAGAGGGAAAGGGGCGCCGCTAGTGGTTATCCCAGGTCGATAGCCGTACACTGGGACCCCCGGGCTGTGTGCTCCCTCAGTCCGGGTGGCCCGTCTAGGTGCCTGGAATTGCCCGGATGCCGTGTTGGTCTGCGTGCGGCCCTGCCGCGCGGGTTCCTACTGCTGGATAGGAGGCCCGAGGGCGCGGCTTGCTGCTCTGTTATGTCACCGTGCATTTCTAAAACCGCTTTATGTGTTGATTCGTTTACTCCATTCACTGTTTTTGTTCACTTTGTACTCCTTTTTTTTCCCATTAAATTTTGCATTTTATTTTGCGTTTTCATGGTGTCTTCTTTGGGGAGCTTTTTTGATGTAACAAGTTTCATAAGCCTGTGAATACGCTGCAACCATGGTTAAAATACCAACTGGTCTTCTCTGCAGATTTCGTGGAAGTGGTCCACTTCTACAGGCATCACGTTTCAGCAGCGAAGCCTGCTGCGGGCATCCGTGGAAGGCTGTCTGTGGCAGGAGCTGTGGGTCGCTGGGTAGGGAACACGAGAGACGGCACCCAAGGACTTGGGTCCTCATCCAAGAGGCGGGCCAGGGACCCGCTAACACACGTGTGTTCTCACCTGCGTTACAGGCGCTAACCCCTCTAATTCTCCCCCTAATCCTATGACTAGGTGCCCCATTTCACAGATGAGGCAGAGAGAGGTGGCCGCATTACCTAGAGTCATGACTCCAGAAACTGGAAGACTCGGAATCTGAATGTTGGTTGGTCGGACCCTTACCTCCCAAGCTGCGGCTACGTGTGGCCTCCCGGTGGGGCCGTGAAGGAGGCGTGGAGATGTGCTCGTTGTTGAAGCGTGTAGTGGGCAGTGTGGGCTGCTGGCCCTGACCTGGCTTTGTAGAGGTAGAAGCCTGGGAGACAGGTCCGCGAGTGGCTGGGGAAGCACAAACGGGCCTTTGGAAAGGTAGCACAGGTGGCCCTTTGCTGAGTGTTCTCTGCAGGGTGCCAGTTGGGTCCTGAGGCCCAGCTCTGCCTGGGGAGGCAGGGAGCAGGAGGCCGTCTTCCCTGAGCTTTGAAGGACAGACTGTCCTGGAGGCCAAGGGGACGGCTCCTTGGTGGAGGGGCGATCTTGGATAGCTGTCTCACCCCCTTGGGGGAAGAACTGTTTGGGCATGTTTATGAAAGGCTGGAGCCAGGTGAGCCTGGCGCGGTGGCACAGACTTGTAATCCCAGCATTTGGGAGGCTGAAACCAGAGGATCGCGGTTCGCGGACAGCCTCAGCTACTTAGTGAGGCCTCGTGCAACTTAGTGAGACCCTGTTTCAAAATAAAGAATAAAAATAGGGTAGGGGGTGTAGCTCAGAGGTCAAATGCCCCAGAGTTTCATCCCCAGACCAGCAAAAAAAAAAAAAAAAAAAAAAAAAAGAAAGAAAGAAAAGAAAAAGAAAGGCCCACAGCCTGGCATGATGGCACATGCTTATAATCCCAGCATTTGGGAGGCTGAAACAGGAGGATCGCAGATTCAAGGACAGCCTCAGCTACTTAGTGAGACCTTGTTTCAAAATAAAGAATAAAAATAAAATAGGGCTAGGGCTGTAGCTCGGAGGTAGAATGCCCCTGGGTTCCATTCCCCAGTACTGCAAAAAAAAAAGAAAAGAAAAGAAAAGAAAAGCCCACAGCACTCCCCATTCCTGAGCACCTGTGGCCTGTAACCCACCGGCCTTTCATGGCGTCCGCTGCTCAGCTCTCTCCCACACCAGCCCCTTCCTTCTTATAGGTAGGGGCAAAAGGAGGATGGATGGTGTCCATAAGAACCCCCCACGGCGATTCCAGTGTCTGCACTGCGCTGGGATATGAATTCCTAAGCCAAAAAATAAAAGTTAGGGGACCCTGGACACAACATAGGCTTGAACACTGTGTGTGTGTGTGTGTGTGTGTGTGTGTGTGTGTGTGTGTGTGTGTGTGGTGTGTGTGGTACTGGGAGACGAACCCAGGACATTCTGCCTCTGAGCTACATCCCTATCCTTATTTTAATTTTTATTCTGAAACAAAAGGTGTACTGACTCTCAATAGTAGCTTATAGTAGATCCGGCCAACTCAGTCAACCATGCCCCCCAAACCCCAGCCCCGGCAAAGTACAAGAGCTGACAGCGGAAGGCCACCCCAAGCTCCCTGAGCATGCGCCCAGCCGCTTCGACCCTACCTCTGCCCGCGCGGCTCCAGCTGGCCAGCATCCCTGCCAGCGGGGCGCCTTCCTCGGAGAATGGCTGCAGTGTCATGGCTTCAGAGCGGCAGCTGCCGGCGCCACAGCCTCCTCCTGGCAGCACGGTGGGGCAGCTGGCTGGGCCTCGCAACCCGCGCCTGTGCCAAAGAGGAGCTCGGCGCTGTGCCTGTGCCTCACAGGTGTTACCCAGCAGCACCCCCATTCTTCACCTTCTTGATTTGGTGCCGGGGATGGAACCCAGGGGCATTCTACCTCCAAGCTACACCCCTGGCCCTATTTGATTTTTTTAAATTTATTTTTAATTTTTTGCGGGTCTGGGGATGTAACCCAGGGACATTTGACCTCCAAGCTACACCCCCTGCCCTATTTTTTATTCTTTATTTGGAGACAGGGTCTCACTAAGTAGCTGAGGCTGTCTGTGAACTGTGACCCTCCAGTCTCAGCCTTCCAAATGCTGAGATTACAAGTGTGCACCACCACGTCTGGCTTTATTTGTTTGTTTGTTTATTGAAACAGTATCTCACTAAATTGCAGAGGGCTTCACTAAGCTGCTGAGGCTGGCTGTGAACCTGTGATCCTCCTGTCTCAACCTCCCAAGCACTGGGATTACAAGTGTGCACCGTCAGGCCCCCAATAGTAACAGCCAAGTAGCTACGCTACTCCCCTTTAGAAGGATGGAGGGACGACACGCGTCAGTCTTGCTGGCGTTACTGTACATTAAGCAAAGGCTGCTCTATGATCAGGACTCTGCCAGAAGACACCATCAGGGAGGCATCAGGCAAGAGGGGTCGAGAGGCTCCTGTTCTGGAAGGGCAGCGGGACTGAAGTGCTGTGCGTGAGTTTGGGACAGGCCTGGGAAGCCACAGGACCTGGCCAGCTCTGGCAGGTGGAACAGCACCCTGAGGCTGAAACAGGAAGATCCCAGGTTTGAGACCAGCCTTAGCAAGTAGTGAGGCTCTCAGCAACTTAGTGAGACCCTGTTTCCAAATAAAAAATAAAATAGGGCTAGGGGTGTAGCTCAGAGGTAGAGTGCCCCTGAGTACCATCCCTGGTCAGTGGGGACCAGCTCCGCCCTTCAGGCTGCACACCCCGGCTCTCTGGCGGCCTGCGGGGCCGGTCCTGACTCTCGCTAGAGAAGGAAGGAAAAGCACGTCCGGTTTGAGCATGCACGCGTGCATTCTCCCTGGTTGGGGGGGTGGTGGGCGAGGTGGCGACTGTCAGACCGTCCTCCTCCTCCAGACCCCCGCTTCCCCTGCGCCTCATCCTCTCCTGAGGCCCGAGGAACTTCCTCAGCTGTTCTTGTTCCACAGAGCCAAAGAGCTCATGGGAGTCCCGCACGCAGGGTTCCCACTCTGAGGACGGGGCGTGGCAGAGGGGCCGATGGCAGCTGTGGGAGGATGGCTACAGCCTGCTCAGGTGCTGCCGAGCCCCTGTGGCTGCGGGCCGCAGCGCTCACCTGTGTTAGGAGAGTGGTCAGTCGAGCGGCTGAGCTCAGACAGCTGAGCGAGGCGAGGTCGGCAGAGCCCCCACCCCACTCAGGAGCGCTAGCCCCTCCATCCTGGGGAGCCCCGTCCACCTCAGCAGTCTACCATTAGTCCAACTACCATTCCATCCTGACCTGGCAGTCCCCCAGGGCTTCTAACTGCCCCCCACCCTGTGCCTGGAGCCCCACAGTCGTTCACACTGGGGGGTCTAATCTGCCATCATAACCCCCAGTTTTAACCTCCAGATTGTCCTCCTCAGCGGGACCTCTCCCACCCCACCCCACCCCCCAGTCCTTCCCGAGATAACCTT
>NC_137793.1:3009633-3072133 GCF_963383645.1 Muscardinus avellanarius
GTCCAAAACAGTCAGCTCCATCAGCAGCAGCTCGCTTGAAGTCCTTCACATGTGGAATAAGCTGTAAAAAAAAAAATAAAGAGGCCAAAGCCCAACATCATCTTCTAATATTTCCTGTTTTCTTCTCTGAGGGGACTGGGCACCCATGACCCGGGCAGACTCATCTCCCGGTGACAAAAAGCTTCTGAAAAACCAAACCAGATCTGGCTGGCCGTCCAGCTGTGACGCCAGAGTGTACCTCCACGGCCGCCCTCTGTGTACAGGCTTGTGTCCCCGCTGCATGCTGGCTCAGCCCCAAAGGTGCTCTGGAGGTTTGGGTGCCGGCGTCTCCCATGGTCAGCTGCAAAAACTCACCTACAGGTTCCTGGGAGCCACAGTTGTGCGGATCTCGGTTCCCGACCCCTACCATGGTGCTCACAGAGAGCAACCCTGAGCCTCCAGCTCCCTGGTCTGCGCGGGGACAAAGCCTCCTGTGGCTTTTGCAGGACTACGACTGCTCCTCCTTCACAAGCTGCACTGAAAGTGACTCCATTCTGGAAAAATCTCCAAAAGGATGTAGAGTGAGCTGGGCGTGGTGGCGCACGCTTGTAATCCCAGCATTTGGGAGGCTGAGATGGGAGGGTCGTAGTTTGCTGACAGTCTCAGCTACTTAGTGAGGCCCTTTGCAACTCAGTGGGATCCTGTTGCAAAAATACAAGAATAAGGCCGGGTGTGGTGGCTCACACTTGTAACCCCAGCCTTCAAGAGGCTGAGACGGGAGGACTGTGTTTCACGGACAGCCTCAGCAACTTAGCGAGGCCTCTCACAACTCAGTGAGACCCTGTTTCAAAATAAGGAATAAAAAATAGGGCTGGGGAGGTATCTTGGAGGTAGAATGCCCCTGGGTTCCATCACCAGTATTGTAAAAAAAATAAAGACTTAATAGTCTATAGGATGCCAGGCGTGGTGGCGCACGCTTGTAATCCCCGCGCTTGGGAGGTGGAGACAGGAGAATCTCACTGGTTCGAATCCAGTCTCGCTGGCTTAAGCGACCCTGTTTAAAAAAAATTATATATATATATATATATATATATATATATATACACACACACACATACATATATATACATATATACACATATATACTATATATATATATATATATATATATATATATATATATATATATGAGTGTAGCCCGGAGGTAGGTAGAAGGGTTTCCAGGAACCCCAGTACCACCAAAAAAAAAAAAAAAAAAAGTGTATAGGAACTAATAAGACTTGTCTGCAGGGAACATTCAAGAACCAAGAGCATTAGACGTTTAGTCCTGCTTTTTAGGTAAACAAAATATTAATCTCTGAAAACCTTATTTTTTATTTTTTACTTTTTTGGTGGTACTAGAGGTGGAACCCAGAGGCTTTCTACCTCCAGGCTATATTCCCAGACCTATTTTATACTTTATTTGGAAACAGGGTCTCACTAAGTTGCTCAGAGCCTCACTAAGTAGCTTAGGTGGCTTCAAACCTGTGCGATTCTCCTGTCTCAGCATCACAAGCGCGGGGATTACAAGTGTGCGCCACCATGCCCAGCCTATTTTTTACTCTTTATTTTGAAACAGGGTCTCACTGAGTTGCAAAGGGCCTTGCGAAGTGGCTGAGGCTGGCCACAAACCGTGATCCTCCTACCTTAGCCTCCCAAATGCTGGAATTACAAGTGTGCACCACCACGCCCGGCTTTGAAAACACTTCTTTTAAAGGTCCTTTACCTGATTTTTCATTGGACAAAAACAAATGGGGATGGGATAAATTCTACTTTAATAAATAAGGAGCCGGATGTGGTGGCTGCACGCTTGTAACCCCAGCATTTGGGAGACTGAGACAGGGGGATCGTGGTTCACAGACAGCCTCAGCTACTTAGTGAGGCCCTTCGCAACTCAGTGAGACCCTGTTTCAAAATAAAAGAATAAAAAATAGGGCTGGGGTGTAGCTTGGAGGTAGAAAGCCCCTGGGTTCCATCCCCAGTACCTCACACACACACAAAAGGGTTAAAAACATTTTTACTAAAGGCTCTGAACTGGCCACATGAACCACGTTTCCCCCTGCTTCCTCAGACCCAGAAATGAGCTGTGTTCAGCTGCAAGAACTCACTCCAAGTTTCCTGGGAGCCGCAGTTCTGCGGATCTACGGGGAGACCCCGTAGAAAGGACAGCGGTGCCCCCACCCCCAAAGTGGAAGAAATCAGAGGGTGGGGCCAGGGCAGGAAGGGTGTTCACTGGGAGCCAGCCTCCTCCTGAAGGGAGGCCACGTGAGCCTCCAGTGGCCAGGCAACCCTGACGCACTCCCCTGGGCTCCTACCCGACCCAGATCCCAGACGCCTAAGGACCGAGTTCAGTAGCCCACGGAGTCCTCGAGTCTCAAGCAGCTTTCGTAGACGTCCTTTCTGAGGGTGAGCTTTGAGCTGCTTGGCTGGGGAAGCCTTTATCTCAGAGGCAAGATGGCCCTGTTTCTTTGGAGCGGGGTGGTATACAGCACCAATCCCTGAAGTTAGGCGTCTGCCTGGAGGTCAGGCCTCCGGGCTTGCTGGGCCGGGAGAGTCAGGGGCTCTGCTTCCCAATCTCTCAGAGCTGCACAGACTAAAGGAAGCAGCAGCAGAGATCTGGGTGGTTAATGCGTCCACGGGCCTCACCGTTCAGGAAACGCCAGGCTCTGCACCCAGCCCTCAAGGGCAGCCCGGTGGGCTTGTGGAGATGAATTCTAGCCTCAAGGAGGTGACATGGCGCAGGGGAGCGACCTCTCTCTCATCTGCGGTACGAAAACGGGTGAGGATAATGTGAACGCCAGAAACAAATTGGAAGGCACCCACGGGGGATTTTAAAAAATCATAAGTTTTTTCCTTTTTTTTATTTTAAGATTGCATTCCTCCATGAAACAGAAAATGATTTTTTGTTTTTTTGTTTTTTTTTTTTTTTGCAGTACTGGGGATGGAACCCAGGGGCATTCTGCCTCCAAGCAACACCCCCAGCCTTATTTTTTACTCTTTATTTTGAAACAGGGTCTCACTGAGTTGCAAAGGGCCTCACTAAGTAGCTGAGGCTGGCCACAAACTTGCAATCCTCCTGTCTCAGCCTCCCATTGTGTGGATTAAATGATTAAGAAAGGAAACACACCAAGGTAGAGCAGCGCTGGAGCCAGTGGGAGGCCTGGCAGTCCCTCTCATTGGTCCTATCGCAGCAACATAGCCTTGCAGGGTGAGGAGGCCCCTGGCTGCCGGGAGGATGGAGGCCGGGGCCCTGCACACGTGGCCGGGGGAAGGACTGCCGGAACTGGAGGCAGGGCTGGTGGGTTTTACTTGGCGAGATGGGAAATCAGTGGAAGATTTGAAGCAGAAGAAAGATCAAATTCTCTTTTCTTTTTCTCTCTTTGTTTTGTTGGTACAGGGGATCAAACTTGGGAAATAAAGCTCTGCCTCTGGGCTATACCCCGAGCTCTATTTTTTTTTTTTTTTTGGTACCAAGGGGCATTCTACCTCCCAGCCCTATTTTTTCTTCTTTATTTTGAAAGAGGGTCTCACTGAGTTGCAAAGGGCCTCACTAAGTAGCGATCCTCCTGTCTCAGCCTCCCAAATGCTGGGATTACAAGCGTGCGCCACCACGCCTAGCTTCCTATTTTATGTTTTTGAATTTTGAGACAGGGTTGCCAGGCGTGGTGGCGCACGCTTGTAATCCCAGCATTCGGGAGGCTGAGACTGGAGGATCGTGGTTTGCGGACAGCCTCAGCTACTTAGTGAGGCCCTCTGCAACTCAGTGAGTCCCTGTTTCAAAATAAAGAGTAAAAAAAAAAAAAAATAGGGCAGGGGGTGTAGCTCAGAGGTCGAATGTCCCTGGGTTCCATCCCCAGACCCGCAAAAAAAAAAAAAAGAGACAGGGTTTTGCTAAATTATCACATGCTGGCCTTGAACCTGTGATTCTCCTGTCTCAGCCTCTTATGTACTAGGAATTAACCACCTCACCTAGGTTAATTCATCGTGTGTGTGTGTGTGTGTGTGTGTGTGTGTGTGTGTGTGTGTGTGTTACTGAGGATGGAACCCAGGGGTCCTCTACTTCTGCGCTATACCCTATTTTATATTTTTATTTGGAAACAGGGTCTCGCTAAGTTGTTGAGAGCCTCATTAAGCTGCTGAGGCTGGACCTTCCATCCTCCTGTCTCAGCCCCCAAGCACTGGGATGACAAGCGTGCGCCACCACGCCTGACTTAATTCACGTTTTAACACCATCACGCTGGCTCCCGAGTTAAATATAGTCCTCCTTTAGTGTCTGTGGGGGATTGCTTCCGGCCTCCTCCACACCAAAACTGTGGAGTTTGAGTTCCTTATATAAAACGGCATAGTGTTAGCATATAACATACACAGAACCTCCAATATACTTTAATTTTTAAAAAATATGAAATCCTTCGTGATTTTGCGTGTTGTCCTTGTGCAGGGGTTATGCTAATCTTCTCTGTATAGAGGGTTGGCTGTGTTCTACAAGAAAATATGTGCAGCCAAGGAAATCGGTTATGAGCTGCTGTGGTCATGCTGCAGGGATGGCTCTACTTTGAAGACAGGTCTGACAGGCTGTTTTGAAGGACTGGACAGTGCGAGAAGGGTGTGGCAGCTCTATTTGAGCAGTTGTCAGAATTTGGTTCCAGTTGTTGAGATGAAGGAAGTCTGAGAAGGAGTCCCTCTCTGGAAATAGAGTGGAGAGGGTATCAGGATTTAAATGTTGGACATGATAAGCCTGGCGTGGTGGCGCACACCTGTAATCCCAGTACTTGGGAGGCTGAGACTGGAGGATCACAGGTTTGAGGCCAGCCTCACTAATTTAGAGAGATTCTCAATAATTTAGCGAGACTCTGTTTCAAAATTAAAAATAAAAAGGTCTGGGGTGTAGCTCGAGGTAGAATGCCCCTGGACATGATAAACTTGAAATGTCATACACACTCAAGTGGACCCACGCTCAAGGGAGAAGTTTGGACTGGAAAGATGGGTCATTAGGTTTTTTTTGTTTTTTTTTTTACAGCTATTTACTGAAATCCGACCCTGTGCCAGGTTCTATTTCTAGGCTCTGGAGATGCACCAGGGAATACTGAGGAGCCCAGAAGAGCTCAGCTTCTGTGGTAAAACAGGCCATAAATAAATGAGCAATCAAGCGACATCATGCTCCTGCAGTTTTCCCCTCTCTAGGTGGGACAAAATGTTGCTGTTGTTGTTTTCAATATTCGGGATTCGGCAGCCGGGTGTTGATGGCCCACACCTGAAATCCTAGTGCTCGAGAGGCTGATGCAGGAGGATGACAGTAGGTTGGGACCAGTCTGGGCAACGTAGGAATCCTGTCTGAAAATAAAAAGTAAGTGGGGCGTGGTAGCGCACGCTTGTAATCCCAGTACTTAGGAAGTGGAGACGGGAGGGTCGCGGGTTCGCGGCCAGCCTCAGCCCTCTGCCACTTAGTGAGACCCCTTGTTTCAAACAATGAGAACCCCTGTATCAGTGTGACACCCCGCCCCCGTTTCAAATAGTGAGACCCTCTCTCTTTCAAAGTAAAATATGGCTGAGGGTGTAGCTAAAAGGTAGAATGTCCTTGGGTTCAATACACAGTATCACAAAAAAATAAAAAGGGCAGGAGGTATAGTTTGGAGGTTGAACGCCTCTGGGTTCAATACACAGTACAAAAATAAAAAAATAAAAAAAATCGTGCTATCGCGAGCGCCAGAAGCCAGGCCTCGGGATGTGGGAGCGCCCAGGCTCGCCGCCCGGGCTGCCAGGGCCCTGGGTCTCGGCGCCGGGGTCCGGCGGCTCTGCGCAGGCGCAGCCTCCGCCGGGCGTCCTAGAAGACGGACGCGCCGGCCTCCGCGCAGGCGCACTCCCGCAGGCGGCGGGCCTGGAACCCGGTCCGGGGCGGGGCCTGCGCAGCGCGCCTGCGCACTGAGCGCTCCGCCCGGGACCCGCAGTCTCGGGCGCGCCGGGAGGTGTCTCGGTAGACGGGGGTCGTCCTCCCCGCGAGGCCGGCGTCGTCGGGCGGCACCCGGGCGGGGACGTCCGCCGGGCACCGAGGGGCCACGATGCCGGTGAGGACGCCCGCCCTGGGCCGCCGGGCGCTCCGGGTCCCCGCGGCCGGCTCGGGGGCGCGGCCGTTGCCATAGAAGCGCGGGCGGGAGGCCGGGCGGGGCGGGGCGGCGGCTGCGGGCCGGGGGCGGCCGGGCCGGGGGCGGCGCCGGGCAGCTCGCGGGGCCGGCCGCCCTCGCCCTCCGCCCGGTGGGGCCTGGACGCCGGCCCAGGGCCGCGCGAGGACGCCCCGCTCCCGGCCTGCGGCGGGCAGGGCGGCCGCCCCGCGGGGTCTGCGCCGCCCGGGCCCCCAGCCCGAGCCGGCCGTCCTCTGCTCGGGGGCGCGCCGGGCGGCGAGCAAGCCGCGGGAGCCTTTGTGTGCACGGCAGCGGGTACTTCGACCATCCGGGACTTCGCTGATCGGGCCCCGATAAGGGGGGCTCGAGCCGCACGGCAGGTGATCGATTGTAAGGCCTTGGACAGATGTTTCATCTGGGCCCGTGTTTTCCGCATAATGGAACTTTTCCTCTTGGGCTTGTCATCAGGGTGAGGGAAAACAGCGCACCGGAGCCTGCGAGGACAGGGCTTGACATTTAGCCTCAAAATCTATATTCTCAGCCGGGCGTGGTGGGCACGCTTGTCATCCCCGCGCTCGGGAGGCTGAGACAGGAGGATCGCGCAGGTTCGAAGCCAGCCTCTGCTACTGAGTGAGGCTCTCAGCAACTTAGAGAGACCCTGTTTCCAAATAAAGTCTAAAATAGGTCTGGGAGTAAATATTGGGCACCATTCTCAGACAGCCTCAGCTTCTTAGTGAGGCCCTCTACAACTTATTGAGACCCTGTTTCAAAATAAATAATAAAAAATAGGGCTGGGGGTGTAGCTCGGAGGTAGAATATCCCTGGGTTCTATCTTCATTACCAAATATATATATATATATATATATATATATATATATATATATATATATGTGTGTGTGTGTGTGTGTGTGTGTATACATATATACATATATGTGGTTTGCATTTTAACAACTGTATAAATATACATATATGTGTATATATATGGTACGAACCACAGGCTCAGCATTGGAGGTACAGTATTGAGCAAAGTCAGCCAGGTTTTTGAATTTGGATGGAAAAGGTGGTCTTCTTGGGCAGAGATGAAAACCACACACGTTTTCATAGACAGGACACGGCCTTAATGATGAGGGCTGGGGGCATACAATAGGAAAAAGAAGATGTCTGTTGCCATATAGAAATGCTGACCTACCAAATCACATCATCCACATTTTTTTGTGTGTGCTGAGATTGAACTCAGGGGCATTCTACTCTTGAGCTCCACCCAGAACCTTTTATTATTATTATTATTATTATTATTATTATTATTAATTATGTGTGGGTCTGGGGATGGAACCCAGGGGAATTCGACCTCCAAGCTACAGCCCCCGCCCTATTTTTTATTCTTTTTATTTTGAAACCGGGTCTCACTGAGTTGCAGAGGGCCTCACTAAGTAGCTGAGGCTGTCCATAAACTGCGATCCTCCTGTCTCAGCCTCCCAAATGCTGGGATTACAAGCTGTGGGACACCACACCCGGCTCATATATTCTTTTATTTTGAAACAGTGTCTCACTGAGTTGCAGAGGGCCTCACTAAGTAGCTGAGGCTGTGGAACTGAACTGGGATCCTCTGGTTTCAGCCTCCCAAATGCTGGGATTACAAGTGCATGCCACTACACCCGGCTATTTTTTTTTTTTTTTTTTTTTAAACAGGATCTCAAGTTGTGGAGGGCCTTAAGTTCCTGAAGCTGGCCTTGAACCTTCATCCTCCTGTCTCAGCCTCCCATGCTCAGATTGATCGCTATTCTTCAAGAGACTTTAGAAATTATTTTTTGGTTTGCATTTTAGCAACTAAAGATATTTGAAAATTTTAGGAGCCAGAACACAGGGATTTATGGGCTGAATTCATCCACTGACTACTTACTTGCATCTCTGGTGTAGACGAAGAGGCAGACCTTAACCAGAGGACAAAGCCAAATTCTGCGCTTGGACAGGAGAGCGGGGCGGTCCTGAGAGCCTTAGAGGCATTTGACCTGGTTAGAGGAGTGATCCCAAAGTGGCCATTGACTTGGGATCTGAAGGAGAAGTAGACGTTTTCTAAGTGAAGGGGGAGTGGGGCATGTTCCAGGCAGAAGGACCAGCACGCGGATGCCAAAAGCAGACAAGGAGCACGGTGCTTAGAGAAGACGCAGAACCAGGCTGGATTTTATCCTGAGAGATGAGAAACTTTGGAAGAATTGTAAGAGGGAGAGTGACCTGGTCGTGCTGTGACATTGACCGCCGTGTGGAGGACACACAGGGTAGTGAGTAAGGCGATGGCGGCAGAGGCAGGAGCAGTTAGGAGGCTGCGACGCAGGCCGAGGTTACGGCGGCCCAGGCCCACGGTGGAGGAGAGAGGTGTGTCAGTGACCATCTCAAAGTCAGTGGCAGTGGCTCAAAATTGTTTCTCTTTAATGTTTGGAAGAGTATCTCAAAATAGCCAGCTGAATTGATGAACTTTGGTAATAGGATTGTGTTTTAATAGGTGTGTGTGTGTGTGTGTGTGTGTGTGTGTGTGTGTGTGTTGCAGGAGATTGAACCCCGGGAAATTCTACCTCCAAGCTACTCCCCCAGCCCTATTTTTATTTTTTATTTTGAAACAAGGTCTCACTAGGTTGCTGAGAGCCTCACAAAGTTGCTGAGGCTGGTCTTGAACCTGTGATTCTCTTGTCTCGTCTCCCAAGAACTAGGATTGCAGGCATGTGCAATCACACCCAGCTAAAAGATTTTTAATTATGCAAAGTTTCAAAAATGGAAACTTTATTTTTATTATATTTATTTATTTATTTATTTTTGTGATGCTGGGGATGGAACCCAGGGGCATTCTACCTCCAAGCTATACCCCCAGCCTGATTTTTTTTTTTTTTTTTTTTTTTTTTTTTTTTTTTTTTTTTGCGGGTCTGGGGATGGTACCCAGGGGCATTTGACCTCCGAGGTATACCCCTGCCTTATTTCTTATTCTTTATTTTTTATTTATTTTTTTATTTTTTATTTTTTTTGGTGGTACTGGGGTTCCTGGAAGCCCTCCTTCCTCCGGGCTACACTCCCAGACCTATTTTATATTTTTGAAACAGGGTCTCTTACACCAGCACGGCTGGCTTCGAACCTGCGTGATCCTCCTGTCTCCGCCTCCCAAGCGCGGGGATTACAAGCGTGCGCCACCACGCCCGGCTCTTATTCTTTATTTTGAAACCGGGTCTCACTGAGTTGCAGAGGGCCTCACTAAGTAGCCGAGGCTGTCCTGAACCGCGATCCTCCGGTCTCAGCCCCCGAGTGCTGGCTGACCAGGTGCCCACCGCGCCCGGTGGAAGCTTTATATATTCAGATGGTCAGAAGATCATAGATCATCCTGAGACGGTTTTCTCTCTCTTTGTTTCTCTGGACTTTTTTTTTTTGTCCTTTACTTACTGTTGTGTTCTGTAGTAAAGATAAGCCATGAATGGATATATTATTTAAAAATTTTACAGACGCATTGTGGAGATAAAACTAGCTGTGCTGAGGAACGAAGAACCTACTGCCTACTCCTGGAATTAAGTTGTTAACCATGCTTCTACCTGTTTTCATACAGGAAACCCAGAAAGGATGTCAGGGGTGTTTGTGCAGAAAGACAGTCTGTGATATACTAGTTCATTTTCTGCTTGGATAGCATTTATTAACAATGTAAATTAGACTTCCTCTCCCCTCTTCTGTTGCAAAGAAACAGAAAAATTTTCTCTTCATAACTTATAAGAAGCTTTTTCTATGTCTGCACAAGATCTTTAATTGCTTTTAAGAAAGCTTTACAAAGTCCTAACATATACAAGGCGCTGAAATGGAAACAGCCCTTTTCAACTCAAAATTCACTATGTTGAGGGCGGAAGTGGCGGTCCTTGTCTTTATTTGTTAACACTGTCTCCAGCAGATCAGTAAGTCCGAGAAGCCGGAGAGCTGCGACAACGTGAAGGTCGTCGTGAGGTGCCGGCCTCTCAACGAGAGAGAGAAGTCCATGTGCTACAGACAGGCCGTCAGTGTGGACGAGATGCGGGGCACCATCACCGTCCACAAGACCGACTCCTCCAATGAGCCGCCCAAGACCTTTACTTTTGATACCGTTTTTGGCCCAGAGAGTAAACAACTGGACGTGTATAACTTAACTGCAAGACCTATTATTGACTTTGTTCTCGAGGGCTACAATGGTAAGTGCTGGTTTATTTACAAGTCACCTCCTTGAGGTGCGTTTCGGGACCCAGGAAGCACCTGTCGTAGCCACCCGGCGAGCTGAGTTGTGGTGCAGTGAAGCCGTCACACCGTCCAGCTTCAGAACACTTCCGCCCGCCCCCGAGCTCCGCTCGCCCGTTTGCAGGTGCACCCCACACAACCATTGACCTGCTATCGCGTTCATTTTGCCTTTTCTTGAAATTTTAGGCAAGTGACATATATCATCTTTTTTATCTTGGCATAATGTTTCTGAAGTTCACCTGTCTTGCCCATATTAGTGGTTTGTGGCTTTTCATGGCTAAATTGCATTCTGTTGTAAGAATATAACACAGTTTATTTATTTTTTTTTACCAGTGAAGGAAATATGAATTCTTTCCTGATTTTTGGCTATGGTAAATAATGCTGCTATGAACATTGATTTATATGTCTTTGTGAAAATATATATTTTTTTAATTTTATTTGTGGTACTGGAGGTAGAACCCAGTGATATTCTACCTCTAAGCTACAACCCCAGTTCTACTTTTATTTTTTATATTTTATTTGGCGGTACTGGGGTTCCTAGAAACCCTTCTACCTCCGGGCTACACTCCCAGACCTATTTTTATACTTTTTTATTTGGAAACAGGCTCTATTAAGCCAGCACGTGCGGCTGGCTTTGAACCTGCGCGATCCTCCTGTCTCAGCCTCCCAAGTACGGGGATTACAAGCGTGTGCCACCATGCCTGGCTTATTTTTTATTTTGAAACAGGGTCTCACTAAGTTGCGGAGGGCCTCACTAAGTAGCTGAGGCTGGCAGTGAACCTGGATCCTCCTGTCTCAGCCTCCCAAGCACTAGGATTACAAGCCTGGGCTGCCATGCCTGGCTTGTGCAAACATTTTAGTTTCTCTTGCATAATTTTTCATGAGTCATCGCTGTTAAAACAAAGTATCACTATTTTTATTTTATGGCCAAGTAATATTCCATTGTAGAGCTATATTTTGTTTCCCCTTATTAGCTATTATTAATAGAATTGCTTTGAACATTTTGGTCCAGGTTTTAGTGTGAACATGTTTTTAGTTCTCTTGAATACACCTAGGAGCAGACTTGTCGAGGCGTATAGCTGTGCCAGTGACGTGCCCTCCAGAAATGTGCGCTTTCCAGTTTCTCCACAGCCTTCTCAATAGTCTTCACTGTCTTTTTTCTTTCTCTCTCTCTCTCTCTCTCTCTCTCTCTCTCTCTCTCTCTTAAATTTTTTTATTTTTTTGTGGTACCTGGGATGGAACCCAGGGGCATTCTACCTCCAAGGTACACCCCACCCCTATTTTTTATTATTTATTTTATTCTTTTTTATTATTTGACAGTACTGGGGGTGGAACCCAGAGGCTTTCTTACCTCCAGGCTATACTCCCAGACCTATTTTATATTTTATTTGGAAACAGGGTCTCACTAAGTTGCTGAGAGCCTCACTAAGTAGCTGAGGCTGGCTTCGGACCCGTGCCATCCTCCTGTCTCAGCCTCCCAAGTGCGGGATTACAAGCGTGCGCCACCACGCCCGGCTTATTCTTTATTTTAAAACAGGGTCTCACTGAGCTGCAAAGGGCCTCCCTCACTAAGTGGCTGAGGCTGGCAGCGAACCCAGATTCTCCTGTCTCGGCCTCCCAAGGACTAGGATGGCAGCATGTGCCGCCATGCCAGGCTTACTCTCCTTCCAGTGTACCCATCCTAGTGGGTGTGAATTGGCATCTCCTATGTTTTGCAGCTGATTTTGCTACATTAATCTTGTGTCCTATAAACTTGCTACATGTGCTGTAACTCTAAGGGATTTGTTTGTTTGTTTAGCTTCCCCCTAGTGCTGGGGATTGAACCCAGGGCCGGAAACATGATAGACAAATGCTCTACCGTTAAGCGCTATCTGCGGCCCCTGATTTTTGCTTTTTTTTTTTTTTTTTTTACATAAATTCTCAGGGATTTCCTACACATAGACTATGCTGTCTGCAAATAAAAATAGTTTGGATTTTGTTCTTTCCAGTCTTTAGGCATTAATTTATTTTTGCTGCCTGATGATATTGGCTGGCACCTCCAGTACATGTTGACTGGCGTGTGAGAGTTACGGCCACGCGTGCAGTCCAAGTCCTTGGGAACTGAGACAGGGTGCCCGCAGGTTCAAGGACAGCCTCAGCGACGAAAAACGGCCCTCAGTAACTTAGTGAGAACCTGTTTCAAGATTGAAAAATAGGGCTGGAGTTGTAGGCCAGATGGAGAATGCCCTTGAGTTCAGCCCCGTTACCCCAAGAGTGAGAGTGGACGTTCACGTCTCTGCTGACCTCGGAAGCGCAGTGGTTCTCCCACTGTGGTTTGGTGCTTCATAAATAGCCTTCTCAGGAGGACTTCCGGGAAGATGGCGACCGAGAAAAGCGGGGCTTAAGAGTCCCGCTAACAACCAATCTCCATTACCACAAAAAGAGCGCCTTTCATAGCCAGAAAACACCATCACCAGAAAAACAAAAAAAACCACCAGGCTCCAGAGAGAAAGCGGACTGAGAACAGAGCTCAGGGCCACAGAGGAGACACACGCGCCCGAGGACGCGGCAGCAGCGCCATACTGCCGGAGGCAGCGGCGAACTCAACGGACGGCTACAGCAAGCCAGGTGAGCCACTGTGGAACAGCCAGGCGGGATCTTTCCGCGCAGACAGCATTTTAAGCTCCCAGTGGCAGAGCTCAGCACACGCTGCAGGGATTCAGAGTAGAAATCAAAACCAGAGAAGAAAAAATACGCCAGCCTCATGGCCGAGGGCGTGGCAGAGGCGCCATATTGCCACCGGCGGCGGCAGCAGCAGTGAATTCACTGAGTCCAGTACAGCTACATCTGCGTACTCAAGAACAGTGAGTCAAATTGCGGGCCACAGAGGAGAAATCCCAGTATTGTGCCTCCTGGGACTTGACCCAGTGAGGGAGTGGTGGTGGCAGAGATATCACACCATAGGAGAACGTGAAACCTGGCACCCCCCATAGTTTAAAGCAGCCTCTATCGACTCCCTGGGTCGGAGACTCTGTGATACAACCCAGTAAAGGAGTAGTGGGGTCTGAGATAATACAGACTCAAGATCCAGAGCACCTTAAGTGAAGCCATAGTGACCCAAGGGAAGAACCCAGAGAAGGCACAAACCTCCGAAATCATGGGAAAGAGGAATAACACTGGAGTAATGAATGTGCACAACCCCACAACATCTGAACCTGATAAAACAGAAAATCAGAGATTTCTAGAAGATCAAATCAGGAAAATAACTGTAGAAATAATAGAGGTGCTTCGAAAAGAACTCAGAGAGAGCCAAAAAGAGATAAAGGATGCAATTAATGAAGTAAAGGCCTCAATTCAAAGCACAAACAACCGATTAGACCACATGGAGAACAGAATCTCGCTCTTAGAAGATGAGCAATCCAAAAATGAATGCATAGTTTCTAATCTAGAAAAAAATATCCAACAGCAGGAATCTGACATTGAAGAAATATGGGCCCATCTTAAGAGAGCTAACCTAAGAATAATTGGAATAGAGGAGGGAAAAGAAAGTGATACCAAAGGGATCAACAATCTCTTCAAGGAAGTAATAGCAGAAAATTTTCCAAATATAGAGCAAGAGGTTGATACACAGATCCAGGAAACTTATAGAACTCCCTTTAGACAGGATCCGAGAAGAGGATCCCCACGCCATATAATTGTCAAAATGACCAATGTGGAAGCCAAGCAGAGAATCTTAAAGGCAACAAAAACAAAGGGCCAACTGACATTCAGAGGCAAACCAATTAGAATCACTCCAGACTTCCCAAACCAAGTCATGAGAGCCAGAAGGGCTTGGAGTAACATATTCCAAACTCTGAAAGAAAACAACTTCCAGCCAAAAATTTCCTATCCAGCAAAACTTTCTATCAAATTAGATGGAGAAATAAGAAGCTTCCATGACAAACAGAAACTGAAGGAATTTATGTCTTCAAAACCAGCACTAGAGAAAATACTCAAAGAGATTAACTACAAAGAAGAAATAGGTAACACTCACCAGAACCAGAGAAACAAGATTTTCCATCCAACAGACAACTAAGATTGGTTATCTGTGGAGATTCATTATTTATGTTAGTCTTTTACCTATCTCTAAGTTGTATTGTTTGCCTTTATTGTTGTTAATTTTTAGGATTTCTAGTTGGAATATTAATATACCTTCAGATATAGCATTTGGAAATATTTTATCCAATTCTATTAGTAACTTTTAATTCTGTTTACATTGTCTTTGGATATACAATATTTTCTTTTATTTTTTAGGGAGTTTGTATATTCTTCTGTTGCCTGTGCCATTGAAATCATATCCGAGAAATCACTGCCAATTTCAATGTTGTGAGGTTTTATGACCCAGATTTTCTCCTAAAAGTTTATAGTCTTAAGATTTATATTTAGGTCTTTTATCTATTTTGAGTTAATACTTGTATATGGGATTAGGTAAAGGTCCAATTTTATTCTTTTCCATGTAATTATTATTTTTCAACAATATTTAGTTAAAAGATTATTATTTCCACCACCAAATGTTCGTGGAAACCTTGTCAAAAATAACTTGACAATATAGGGAAGAATTTAGCTCTAGGCTTGTATTTAACTCCAATGGTCTATATATCTGCCTTTAGAACAGTACTACACTGTTTCAATTATTGTAGCTTTATATGGTTTGAAATCAGAAAATATATATCTGCTAGCTTTGTTCTTTTTCAAGATCGTTTTGGGTATCTAGAATTCATATTCCATATTAGGATAGATTTTTTTCTGAAAAATAAATATATAAATATATGATAGTTTCACCTAAAAAAACAGAAAAAAATATGCTCTAGTAAGAAAGAAAGCAAAAAGAAATATTGAAATGCTATCTTTAAATCATCAAACGCTTGGTATCAGACAAATGAAACTGTTATGTGAGATTATCATTTTTAAGTTTGGATAAATTGCTATAATACTAGATGTCAACCACTAAGCCAAGCATGGGAAGGAGGGATGGGGAGAGAATGGGGTGGGGATCGGGTGGGGGCTGACTGGGCGATGTGTGCATGTATGTCTACAAAAGTTTGTATCCCACTATGATGTATGAATACAGTGCACCAATAAAATAAAATTAAAAAAAAATAGCCTTCTCAGGTTGGCTAAGTTCCCTTTTGTGTCCAGTTTGCTGAGAATATTTTTTGGACATGTATATTGGATTTTTTTAATTGCAGTTCTTTTCTGCAAGCATTGAAATCATCCTGTTTTTCTTTTTCAGTGTCTTAATGTGGTCAATCACACTGGCTGGGTTTTCAGTGTGAGGCCAGCCTTGCCATTTGGTCATGAAGTATTTTCCCTTAAAAGGTTGTTAGATTTGATTGCCAGAGTTGTGTTTGAGATGTTTGTGTCTGTGTTCTTGAGAGGTGTAAGAATGTAGTTTTCTTAATAGATTTGTCTGAGTTAGGTATCAGAACAGTGTTAGTTTTGCAGGACAAGGTGAGGCGTAGTCTCTTCCCTTTTAGAGGAATTGACCTGGAGCGAGCACCGCTTCTTTACAAATGCTGGGAGGCGGTCAGCGGAGCCTCTGCCTGCGTCTCGTGTGGGGAGTTCTGAAGCCTTGCTGAGACCCCGTCTCTTCAGTAGATACGAGGCTGTTCAGGTCACTCACGTTTTCTTGACTGAGTTTTGATCATTTGTCTCTTAAGGAATTTGTCTATTTCTTTTTTTTTCTTTTTTTAAAAATTTATTTATTTATTTTTTTATTGGTGCATTATATTCATACAACTTATTGGGGTAAAAAACTTGTGTGTACAGACATGTACACATCACTGATTTAACCCCTACCCAATTCCCATCCCATTCCCTCCCCGTCCCTCCCTCCCTGGCTCTGCTTAGTGGTTGACTTCGATATGTTTAAGTACTTTGTGTGTTTTAGAGATTTTCCTCTTCCCTCCTCCTTTCTCCTCCTTTAGGTTGTCTTGTTTGCTCCTCTATAGGATTTCCTCTTTCAAGAGTTCCTCCTATGACCCATTTCTCCCTAACTCTCACATATTAGGGAAAGCATCTGATTTCTTATTTTTTGTGACTGACTAATCTCACTTAGCATAATGTCCTCCAGTTCCATCCATTTCCCTGAAAATGATGTAATTGAGTTTTTTTAATGGCTGAGTAAAATTCCATTGTGTACATATCCCACAGTTTTGTAATCCATTCATCCGTTGATGGACATCTCGGCTGGTTCCATAGTGTGGCTATGGTGAATTGTGCAGCTATGAACATAGATACATGTGCATTAGTTTGGTAGTTTGGTTTCCTTTCTTTTGGGTAGATACCCAACAGTGGTATTGCTGGGTCATATAGTAGATTTGTTCCCATTCTTCTGAAGATTCTCCATACTGTTTTCCAAAGTGGTTGCACTAATTTGCAATCCCACCAACAAGAATTTGTCTATTTCATTGAAGTCAATTTTTGGCAAAATGCTGGTTGTGCTGTATTACAATGTGGTGACATAAACTTCCTCCTTCCTAATATTAGTAATTTATGTCCTTTTTGCTGATTATACTGATTATGGGCAATCTGAGAAAACCTTTTAGTTTTTATTAGTTTTCTTTTTGGTAGTGGGGATGGAAGCATATACTCTGCAAGTGTTCTACCACTGAGCTACACCCTCAGCCCTTTTTTTTTTTAAATTGGAAATAGACTCTTGTTGAGCTACTGAAGATCTCGCTATATTGCTGAGGCTGACCTCAAACCTGTGGTCCTCCTATCTCAGCCTCCCAAGTACTGTGATTACAGGCATATGCCATAATGCCTGGTAGCTCCCAGGTCTTTAAAAACAATTTTGAGATGAAGTTTCGCTAAGTTGCCCAAGCAGCTTCAGACTTGTGCTCCTCAGCCTGCCTGCAGCTGGGATTGCAGGCACGCGACAGCACATTGGAATAGCAACTGCATGGCGGTCTCCCTGATCGCCCCAGGTCCAGCGACTGCCTGGGGCCTCATCAGACTCATTGTGTGGTTGTACTTAAAAACAAATTGGCTGGGCGTGGTGGCGCACGCTTGTCATCCCCATGCTTGGGAGGCGGAGACAGGAGGATCGCGCAGATTCGAAGCCAGCCATGCTGGCTTAAGACACCCTGTTTCCAAATAAAAATATAAAATAGGTCTGGGAGTGTATCCCGGAGGTACAAGGGCTTCCAGGAACCCCAGTGCCACAAAAAAAAAAAAAAAAAAAAAAAAAAAAAAAATCAGCCCGGGGGGAAAGGTGCAAGGCACAAGTACCTAGAAAGCCGGATGCAGGCGCTCAGAGTCCTTCCCGCCCCGTGTGCTGGGCCTACCCCTTCTAGCTGCAAGTATGACCCACCCCACATTTCTCCTGGGAGCTGGTCACACAGGCACCTTGAGCCCAGCACACGCCAACAGCCGGCCTCTTAGCAGGTGTTCACCATAACACACATTGTTTTGTTCAAACAGCCATTCTTACCATTGGGGATTGATGCAAACCCTCCCGAAATTTAAGTTTCCAGGTGCCAGCCAAGGGCCAGCCTCGCAAGCAGGGCTTTCAAAGACCAGGTCTTGCTGGGCGTGGGGGTGCACACTTGTGATCACAGTACTTGGAGGCTGAGACAGGAGGATCACAGGTTTGTAGCCAGCCTCAGCAGCTTAACCGCCAGCAATTGAGACAAACCCTGTTTCAAAATAAACAATAAAATAGGGCTGGGAAGATAGCTCAGAGGTAGAATGCCCCTATGTCCAATATACAGGTCTATACACACACACACACACACACACACACACACACACACAAATACACAGGTCTACACACAACACACACACTAATATACAGGTCTACACACATACAGAGTTCTACACACACTAATATACAGGTCTACACACACACACACACACACACTAATACACAGGTCTACACACACACACTAATACACAGGTCTACACACAAACACTAATACACAGGTCTACACACAACACACACACTAATATACAGGTCTACACACATACAGAGGTCTACACACACTAATATACAGGTCTACACACACACACACACACACATACACTAATATACAGGTCTACACACACATACAGAGGTCCATACACACTAATACACATGTGTACACACACACACTAATATACAGGTGTACTCCCTGTCTGTCTGTCTGTCTGTCTGTCTCCTTGGAGTGCACCAGTTCTACCTAGAAAGTTGCTTTCAATTGTGTCTGTTCGTTATGTGACAGTCTTTCTTGTTTTATGCTGGTCTTCACTGATGGTTCCGTGTAACTTGATCATGGTACGCTTTGGTGTATTTTTCTTTGTGCTCGTATTTGCAGCATTAAACAGTCTTGGGTTTGTAGTTTGGAGTTTTCATCAAGTTTGGAAAATTTTCAGCCATTATTTCTTCAAGTATTTTTTCTGTCTGCCCCATAGCGTCTTTTGGGGACTGCACAGGCCGAGGGCTCGCGGCTGCCCTCTGCTTCGGGCCTCCCCCTGTCCGGAGCGCGCTCGGGGCCGTTTTCTAGTTGACTGGTCTTCTGCAGCGCCGCGAGTTCACAGTGTCGGCCCCCTCTCTGGAAGTTTCATGTGGACCTTTAAGCCTTTCGCCCGTGTTTCGGCTTCCCTCCGCAGCGCGCGGAGCGGCTTTCCTAATTGTGAATGTGCTTGTCCTGCGACCCTGACACCTGTGTGGCTGTGAGTTGCTCTGAGTGGCTGGTTGGTTGGCTCTTCTTGTTAGGGGTCACGTCACTTTGCTGTCTGGAGGCTTGGTGAGTTTTACCTCGAGTGTTGGGTATTTTTTTACTCCTATAATTAGGAGCTTTGTTGTGGGGTACAGTTACTTGAACCCAGTTTGGTTCTTTCAGGCCTCTCTTTAGGATGTAAGTAAAGACCAGCGCAGTGTTCTGAGGCGAGCCGTGCCCACTGGCGAGGCGCCTAGCAGATTGTCGCGATGTCCTGGGGCCCTGGTTCCCAACAGGTGCTGCCCCGCTGGCTGGAGCTCAGCGCTTGTGCAGCCTTCCAGAGCCTCTCCAGCCCAGCTTTCGGTTCCTAGCTCTCAGCTGGGTACTTTTTTTCTCTTTTTTGTGGTACTGGGGATTGAACCCCAGGACTTTCTACCTCTGAGCTACACCCCCAGCCCATTATTTTCTTTGTGTGTGGTACTGAGGATTAAGCCCAGGAGCATTCTACCACCAAACTACGCCCCCAGCCCTTTTATTTACTTAGTGATTTTTGTGGTACTGAGGATTGAACCCAGGGGCATTCTACATCCAGGCTATATTGCCCTATTTTTTTTTAATTTTTATTTTGAAGCAGGATCTTGCTAAGTTGCTAAGAGTCTCACTACTTGCTGAGGCTGGCCTCAAACCTGCGATCCTCCTGTCTCAGCCTCATAAGTACTGGGATGACAGGCGCGTGCTCCCATGCCTGGAATGAATCCATCTTGACACACTGTTGGCACTGGGACTCACTCTTGGTGGCGTCCACTCTGTGAGTTGGGTTTGGACAGCTGTGTGAAACATCTGCCCTCGTAGTGTCACACAGAGCAGTCACCACCCTGGAAATCTCGTTCTATTTATCCCACTCCCCCTAAACCCTGGCAGCCACTGATGGTTCACTGCTCACAGCTCTGCCTTCTCAGAACTACGTGCAGTTGGGATCACACATGTGAGACCATTTTAGACTGGCTGCTTGTGCTCAGCAGACGCCTTTGCACTCCCCCAAGTCTTTTTGTGGTCTGGTAAGAGCTCATCCCAGGGGATGGCCCAGGGGCGCTCTACCTCTGAGCTATACCCCAGCCCTATTTTTGTTCTTTATTTTGATTTGGGTTTTTTTTTTTGGTGGTTCCATGGGTGGAACCCAGGCCCTTTCTACCTCCAGGCTATACTCCCAGAACTATTTTTTATACTTTATTTGGAAACAGGGTCTCACTAAGTTGCTGAGAGCCTCACTAAGCAGCTGAGGCTGGCTTCGAACCTGTGCGCTCCTCCTGTCTCAGCCTCCCAAGCGCGGGAATTACAAGCGTGCGCCACCACGCCTGGCTTTTGTTCTTTATTTTGAAACAAGGTCTTGCTAAGTAGCTGAGGCTGGCCACGAACCTGCCGTCCTCCTGTCTCAGCCTCCCAAGGACTGGGATTCCAGGCGTGCGCCACCACACCAGGCCTCGCGCGTTCCTTTTTAGTGTGAAGAATAGTCCGTTGTCTACCCTCGCACCTGTGAGGACAGGTTGGGGCCCTCCGGTGTGGGCAGTTCTGGAGACACACGGCACGGAGGCCTCTGTGCGGCCAGCTCCACCAGCCTTGCACCTCCGCCAGCCTTGATCTTCAGACCTGGTCTCACTCGGCTCCTGAGTGGACGTCCTTCTGCCTCGGCCGCCTGCGCAGCTGGGATTGCAGATGTGCACTGCCAGACTGGCTCGGGTTTTGTGTTTTATGTTTTTTGTTTTCATTTTTGTGCAGACAGGATCTCGTTGGTGTTGTCCAGGCTTGTGACCCTCTTGCCTCGGCCTCTGTAGTACATTTTTAGTTTTTACTTTATTTATTTTATTTTTTATTTTTTGTGTTACTAGGAATGGAACCCAGGGGCATTGTAACTCCAAGTTACACCCCTAATCCTATTTTTTAGTCTTTATTTTTTGAAACAGGGTCTCACTGAGTTGCGAAGGACCACGCTAAGTAGCTGAGGCTGTCCGTGAACTGCGATCTTCCAGTCTCCACCTCCTGAATGCTGGGATTACAAACGTGCGCCACCACACCCGGCTGTATTTTTAGTTTTTAAAAGTAAAGTTTTAAGAGAAATTCATATTGAAGGAAATTGTATAGCATTAGAGTTGTTAAGTTTGATATTTAAAAAACAAAATTCTGAATCTTATCTTTGAAAATATCATGAGATTCTCTAATTTTAAGGAATCCACGGTCTTTCTCAGGAATAAAAAATATAGAATAATATATTTTTTAAGGATTGGTAATCTTAAGCCTGGCATGGTGACACACGCTGTAATCCCAGCATTTGGGAGACTGAGTTCGGAAGTTTGTGGTTCTCAGACAGCCTCAGCACTTTAGTGAAGCCCTTTGCAACTCAGTGAGACCTTGTTTCAAAATAAAGAATAAAGAATAGGGCTGGGGGTATAGCTTGGAGGTGGAATGCCCCTGGATTCCACTCCCAGTGCCTCAAAAATAAATAAATAAAATTGATCATTTTCATGTATTTAAAACATACATAGCAAGTTAAAAATTTGAGTTATTCTTAATTTTTATTTTTTGGCTGTTGCACAGTGGTGAAAATAATGTGGGTTCTTGAGCCAGTTGGACTTGTTCAGGCCTTGTCTACCACAGACCTTTACTTCCTTAAATAAACCTTGGGAATACAAATAGTGCCTGTCCCTCAGGATTGGGTTGAAAACAGAACCGTGTTTGTAAAGCCTACCACGTAGCAAGTGGTCAGCAAGCAGGTCGTTGATCTCCTAGGTTATGGGGTTTGCAGCTCTGATTTCTAGGCAGAGTTTGAAACATTTGACTGATACTTTTACTTTTCTTTCTTTTTTTTTTTTCTGGTATTGAGGATGGAGCCCTAGGGCATTGTATCTCCAAGCTATACCCCCAGCCCTATTTTTTATTCTTTATTTTGAAACAGGGTCTTGCTGAATTGTAAAGGGCCTACTAAGTAGCTGAGGCTGTCTGAGAACCGTGATCCTCATGTCTCAGCCTCCCGAATGCTGGGATGACAAGTGTGCGCCACCACGTTCAGCAAACTGAGACTTTTTTATTCTTATATATAAAAAGTATTTTCTGGTGTGATTAATTTATTTTCACACACACACACAAAAGTGGCAGGGATGAGGCGAGCCTGTCGTCCGAGGTAGCTCAGTCTGCGTTCGGGGACCTCTTAGGCGCAGCGGTCCCGTCCTGGGCCGTCCTCTCGTGCGAGACTCCTGGCCAGGCCTCGCCAGACCTGGGTTTCCGTGGCCTGCCTTGCTTTCCAGGTCTTTTTCTACGGTGGAGCCATAGTGATGCCACTCCTCTGACAGAAAGTTTCTGTGGGTTCACTTTGCCTTTAGGGTAAAGTCTAAAACATTCCTATGGTCTTCAGAGCCGGACGTGGTGGCACCTGCCTATAATCCCAGTACTTGGGAGGCTGAGACGGGAGGATCGCAGCTTCGCAGCCAGCCTCCACAGCTTATCGATGCCCCAGCAACTTTGGGAGACCCTGTTTCAAAATAAAAATGAAATAGGACTGAGGGCATCGCTTGGCAGTAGAATGCCCCTGGGTTCAGTTCCTTGACTCGGTGCTGTAACAGTGCTTTCTTTGTGTGGCACAGAATGTATATTGTGCTTGTTGATAATAAAGGTGATGTTTGTGCTAGAATAAATTTTGAGTCAGAAGAAATTACATCCCAGGGTCAAAGGAATCAATTTTAAGAACTGTTGTTCAGTGATCTGACAGGTCCCCTTTATGCCATTTTCAGGAACTATTTTTGCGTATGGACAGACTGGAACGGGCAAAACTTTTACCATGGAAGGTGTTCGCGCTGTTCCTGAGCTTAGAGGAATTATTCCCAACTCATTTGCTCACATATTCGGTCATATTGCAAAAGCAGAGGGTGATACAAGGTAAAAGGGATTCTTTTATTTTCTATTATTGAGAGGTACGGAAACGGGAAAGCCGCTTGGCTGTAAACACATCTGCTCATGTCCACTCCCCACTGTCTTTTCTGTGCTTTAGGTTTTTGGTTCGAGTGTCGTATTTGGAAATATATAATGAAGAAGTTCGTGACCTTCTGGGCAAGGATCAGACACAGAGGTTAGAGGTAAGGGAACCGAAATCGGGTCCTTCCAAAGCAGAAAATGTTTACTAAGTTAAGGTCCTTTTTGTGTAGAATAACCTTGTACGTGTGTGTGTGTGTGTGTGTGTGTGTGTGTGTGTGTGTGTTTTGTACGTGGAGGGGGCACTGGGGATTGAACTCGGGCATTCTGCCTTCGAGCTGAGTCCCCGGCCCTTGTTTATTCTTTGTTTGCAGGCAGGGTCTTGCTGTGTTGCTGAGGCGGTCCTGAACTATTACCCTTCTGTCTCAGTCTCCCAAGTAATGAGGTTACAGGTGTGCGCAGCTGCACCGGGCTTCATACACTTATTTCTTCCAAGTACAGAGATACCTGGGGTGAACTGCTGAAGCGAGACTGCTGAGTCAGGTGGCAAATGATTGGTAGATTGGGCGGCTATTTTCAAGTTTTTAACCTTTTAAAATATGAGGCAAACATCCAGGGAAGATTAGCCTTCAAAATACTAACAGCTGGGTCCTGACTAGACGACTAGACTTGCACTGTCAGGAAAGTCCCAAGAGGAGCAGGCATAGTCGGACGGGCGTGCTGCGCGTGGGTAACGGCAGCCATGTTCCAGGCCGGCCGGGCCGTGGGAGCCGCCACGCGGGGCTCTTCGGTGTGTGCCCACGTCTGGCGGCCGCGGTGTGGGACTTCATTTCTTTACTCGTCCCCGCAGCTCGTTTGGACTGCTGGGAAGTCTGAGGCTTAGGAGTCTGAGCCTTGCTCAGGTCCCTCATCGGGGTCCACGGTGGTTCCTGGGGTCCTGGCGTCTTGGCTCGCACCGTGGCTTCCATGTTGAGCCCACTGCTTAATCGCTGTGAGCCTTGGTTTTTTCACATGAAAGTGGAAATAATAATAGTATCTACTTTATGGGACTGTTGCTAACACGAATGTATCGAATCTGTTTAAAGCAGTGCCGGCACACAATCAAAGGCTGCCATTTTGTTTTCTTTCTCTTTTGGTACTGGGCATTGAATCCAGAGGCAGAGCACCTCTAAGTTACACCTCCATCCCGTTTTCAATTTTATTGTGTTTGGAAACAGAGTCTCGCTAGGTTGCTGAGAACCTCACTATGTTTCTGAAGCTCTCCTTGAACCTGCCATCTTCCCGTTTAGCCTTCGAAGTACTGGGGTTATAGGCGTGCGCCACCACACCTGGCTACATTTTTCTTTTTAAGCTTATATAAACTGGGTTTGGGGCGTTAGGGATATGTTTAATTAGGGATTGCTTAATTATTCAACCATCACTTGTTGAATTATGAAAGTTTATAGTGATAACAGGTACACAGCAAGTGCTGTTAGTTGTCATGTTTAGTTTTGGTGAATACTTTGTGAATTCTGTGATTTTACTCCCTAAAAGTTTGTTTTAAGCTAGGCGTGGTGGCGCACGCTTGTCGTCCCAGTACTTGGGGGCTAAAACAGGAGGATCGCACGTTCATAGCCAACCTCAGCAATTTAGTGAGGCCCTCCACAGCTCAGCGAGACCCTGCTTCAAAATAAAGAACAAAAAATAGGGCTGGGGATGTAGCTCAGAGGTAGAGTGCCCCTGGGTTCAACCTCCAGACCTGCAAAAGAAAATAAAGTTTGTTTTATCACCCAAATTCTTAGGGAAAAAATTACTTTGAAGGAATGTTTTTGTTTTCGTAATCATAATTACAGGTCAGATTTACTCTGAGGAACATTGCTGTCAACAGTTCTCAGCCTTGTGAGACACAGTGCTGGCTGTCTGGCTGTCTGGCTGTCTGGCTGTCTCTCTCTCTCTTTGGTGCTACTGGTATTTGAACCCCCGGGCATTCTACTTCCAAGTTATACCCCCAGCCCTCTTTTGTTATTTTTTATTTTGAAACAGGGTCTCACTAAGTTGTGGAGGGCATCATTAAGTAGGTGAGGCTGGCTGGGAACTGCGCTCCTCCCGTCTCTGCCTCCGCGCCCGGCTGCCGTGACCCTTTCATACTGCGCGAGCCCTCGGTGGGGCCCGAGCAGACGGATGCACAGCTCTTCCCGTGTGTTTCTGTGTCCCTGTGTTACGTTGCTGTTAGCTGTTACCATAGAAAGGTACTTTGTTTTTATATGCAATGTAAAGTTATATAGAAAGAAACCCAGAAATTATCTGGCTTTCAGATAATTATGAATAGTTTTTTTTTTTATACCCATGAGAAGAAAAGATATCTGAGAGAGCGTTCAAATCATATGGCACCAGACGGGGGTGTAGCTCAGCGGTAGAGCTTACTCAGCGTTGTGAGGCTCTGATTTTGAGCCCCAGCACTGAAGGAAAAGAGAAAAAGGAAAGAAAGGAAGGAAGGAAGGAAGAGAAAAAGAAAGAAACGTTCGGGATGACTCTTTGGGCGAGCCTTCTCTTACAGTTGAGAATGGCGGCCCCTGCCTAGGAATACTCATTGTTTCTAGTGAGCCAGAAGCCCCACAGGTTCCGAAGCATTCCGGGGTGGGGGAATTGCCTCATTGAGATCCGTTGTTCTAACGTACAAGCCGCATTTGTTATAGAAATTCAGTCCTTGTTGTTTTTTTGGGGTTTTCTTTTGGTGGTACTGGGGTTCCTGGGAGCCCTTCTACCTCCGGGCTACACTCCCAGACCTACTTTTACATTTTTATTGGAAACAGGGTCTCCTAAGCCAGCGCGCACGGCTGGCTTCGAACCTGCGTGATCCTCCTGTCTCCGCCTCCCAAGCGCGGGGATTACAAGCGTGCGCCACCACGCCCGGCTCAATCCTTGTTTTTTTTCTTGATACTTTTTTTTTTCAGTGCTGGGGATTGAACTCACGGTTTGTACTTACTAAGCATACACTCTACCACTGAGTTACCAGGCTCAAAGCCAGCCCGGCAATTTAGCAGGACCCTCAGCAACTTAGTGAGATTTTTTTTTGAGAGGCAATAGTATAAACCAATAATTTAAAAACTTTTCAAAAGATTTAAATTCTTTAAACTCTTTCCTTTCTTCCTCCCTCCCTGCCTGCCTGCCTGCCTGCCTTGACTTGGGATTGAATCCAGGACATTCTTCCTCTGAGCTACACCCCCAGCCTTTTCATTTTTTGCTTATAAACCGTGTCTTCAGGCTGGGAGTGGTGGTGCACGCTCGTGATCCCAGCATTTGGGAGGCTGAGACAGAAGGATCGCCCCTGGGAGCCAGCCTCAGCTACTTAGTGAGGTCCTGTTTCAAAATAAAGAATAAAAAATTGGGCTAGGTTGCAGCTCGGAGGTCAAATGCCCCTGGGTTCCATCCCCAGACCCACAAAAATAAAAATAAATAAATAAATAAATAAATAAATAAATAAATAAATAAATAAATCATGTCTCTATTAAGTTGCTCAGGGTCTCACTACATTGTGGAGGCCGTCCTTGAACCTGCAATTCTCTTGTCTCAGCCTCCCAAGTACTGGAATTACAGGTGTATGCTACCATGCCCAGCACATTTAAACACTTATCAAACCGAACCTTATGTAAAGCTGAATGTGTAAGATACTTTTGAAGTGTAGCTCTCTTTAAGACTTGCCTGGGCCTAAAGCTCTCTGAACCCCCAAAGTGGCCCCTCAGTACCGCCATACACCACCCTTCTTACTTGTTCTCAGAGAACAGTTTGAAACCCGTTGGTTTATAGAAACCAACACACTCTCTTTACTACTAAAAAAAAAAGTGGGCTTAATTTATATCTCATGACAGATAGAGTGTACATTTTACTAACTTTTCAGTACATCTTAAACATTATTATAAAAGAGACTCAAAACTCCCAGCCAGATCCAAAATCAGAACTTGGAAGCCGGGCGTGGTGGGCACGCTTGTCATCCCAGCACTGGGGAGGCTGAGACGGAGGACCGCGGTTCGCGGCCAGCCTCAGCTACTTAGTGAGGCCTCTGCAGCTCAGTGAGACCCTGTTTCAAAATAAAGAAAAAAAACCAGGGCTGAGGGTGTAGCTCGGAGTAGAATGCCCCTGGGTTCCATCCCCAGACCCACAAAAAAAGCCACAAAAAACCAAACCGAGCTTGGCACGCGCAGCCTTGCTCTGGACTTGTTGGATTCTGTTGTCCTCTGCGTCCGTGAGGCCTTGCTGTCTGGAGTGAATGGCTTCCCTCAGCTGGCAGCCACAGTTCCACTCTGTTCTCTTGGCTTGTGGAAGGGACTGCTAGGGCCCTCCAGAGCAGAGTGTGCATGTGTGTGTGTATATATGTGCGTGTATATGCATGTATGTGCGTGTGATGTATGTATGTGTGTGTGATGTATGTATGTGCGTGTGATGTATGTATGTATTTATTTTGCAGTACTAGGGATGGAACCCAGGGGCATTCTACCTCCGAGCTATGCCCCCAGCCCTATCTTTTATTCTTTATTTTTAAACGGTCTCACTGAGTGGCAGAGGCCTCGCTAAGTAGCCGAGGCTGTCGCCGTTCGTGGTCCTCCTGTCTCAGCCTCCCGAGTGCTGGGATGACAAGCGTGCCCACCACGCCCGGCCAAACCGATTTTATATGCATAGCACTATCTATATTTTTTAGGTAATTTAGTCCTAAATTCATCCTTTAAATTCGATAAAAGTTTTTTTCCTAGAAAGATGACAATTTTACATGAATACCATAGCTCTACCACAGCTCTGATTATTACACTTCAGCTGCTTAAAAATGGGATTAGTAGAAGACTGATTTTTTTTTTTTTTTTTTTTTTTTTGGTGCTGGGGCTTGAACTCTGGGCCTTGCCCAATCTCCTAGCTATATGATGCCTGGTTTTAACCACTGAGCTACATCCCCAGCCTGACGTGCTTTAATCTTGTCTTTGCCCGCGTCATATCATATACGCTGCCTGTTTTTTCCAGCTACCTCTCATTGTTCTTTATTTTGTCCAGTTCCTCGTTTTCCCCCATTTCAGGACCATGCACATATTCTCCTGCTGCCCTAACCCAGACAGTCCGGCTCCCTATCCAGGCATTAGCTTAAACATCATCTCAGAGCCTCACCTGGCTGGCCCTCACTAGCTCAGAGCGTCTGTCATACATCCCATGGCGCCCTGCAGGTTTTCTTCATGGCATCCTCCGAGTTGAAATAAAATAACTGTAATTATTTATTTGTGCATTTCCCTGCAGCTCTTCGGCTCTAGGCGTCGAGGACTGTATCTGTCCTGCCTATACTGCACCCCGCCGTCTCATAGAATAGCCGGCATGTGGCAGATGAGCAGTGAATAACTGTTATTGTTATAAGTATCAAGTCTTACCTTTTTTTAGGTTAAAGAAAGACCTGATGTAGGAGTTTATATCAAAGATTTATCAGCGTACGTGGTCAATAATGCTGATGATATGGACAGAATCATGACGCTGGGCCACAAAAACCGTAAGTGCAGCTCTGATCGCGAGCGCGTTGCGTGCTGGCCGCACACAGCCAGCGTGGGCTCTGCACCGCGGAGAGACCGCGTCCCCAGGTTCCTCAAAACACCACGCGGAGACCGTGTATGAGCAAAGAGACCACGGACGATGTTCCCTTGCTGACCCTTTTTCTTTTTAAAAGTGCTAATATTTGAAACTCTCTTAAGCGATTTCTTATTGGTTGTAGTAACTATTACTAGCACTTACCTAGCACTTAGTAGGTGGCAGTGCTTGTGCTAAGTGCTTGCAAGGCTGATATCTTTTTTTTTTTTTTTTTTTTTTTTTTTTTTTTGCGGGTCTGGGGATGGAACCCAGGGGCATTCTACCTCCGAGCTACATCCCCAGCCCTACTTTTTATCTTTTGAAACAGGGTCTCACTAAGTTGCAAAGGGCCTCGCTAAGTAGCTGAGGCTGTTCGCGAACCTCAATCCTCCTGTCTCAGCCTCCCAGATGCTGGGATCACAAGCGTGTGCCACCACGCCCGGCTAACAATATCTTGATATTCTAAATATACTTTCCTTTATGACCTAGTGTTTTTAAATCTTTACCTATATTCTATGAAGATGTTTTTAGATGTAAGCAATAAATAACCTTCAGTGAAACACTGGTTTTTATAATTCTGATACAGAAAACTGTGCACACAGGAGATAATGTTACATGGAAAACAGAAGGTAAAATAGAGCTAACAGCACGTGCACACATGTATGTGTGCTGCTGCGGATTATATACACAGATGATTTCAGGTGGCATAGATGTAATAGCGCTGAGGTGTAGTGGCACGTGCCTGTAATCCCAGTACTTGGGAGACTTACGCAGGAGCGTCACAGGTTCGAGGCCAGTACACAGTAATGTAGCGAGACTCTCTCAAAATAAAAAAATAAAAAGAACTAGGCTGTCATTCAGTGGTAGAACGTCTCTGGGTTCAGTCCCCAGTGTCAGACACACAGAAAATAGGGCTGAGGGGGGGACTCCGAGGTGGAGCAGCCCTGAGTTCAGACTCCAGTACCATAAAAATGAAACAAAGTAATAAAATATTTGGGAACTTAAGATAAAAACTAATATATGACTATTATAAAAATAAAATAGATGTGTTTCTTTGTTTATAAAATATATTAATGTAAAATATTCATATGCACATGAATACTCAATACCCTGCCTGGCTTTGTAGATTATTTATTTTCTAGACAGTGGTAGAGGAAATTAAAATTAAGTATTTCTGTGCTAAAATGATGTCTTCAATATGAGAAACATTACAAATTCTATTGTTACCAATATAAATTGTAAGAGAAATTTCATACAATGGCTCAGTCCACACCTGTTCTGTTGTGGTTTAGCCCTGTTCCCTGGCTTTGGACTTGGGGGAATTGGGTATCTGGGGCTGTTCTGGATACTTCTTTGCTGCCGGGGCCTGCCCTGGGCGGTTTCATGGGTCTCTCCTTGCGCAGGCTCCGTGGGCGCCACGAACATGAATGAGCACAGCTCCCGCTCGCACGCCATCTTCACCATCACCATCGAGTGCAGCGAGAAGGGTGTGGACGGCAACATGCACGTGCGGATGGGCAAGCTGCACCTCGTGGACCTGGCGGTGAGCGGGCGGTGCCGGGCGGGGTGGGCGTGCCGCCTACTGTGTAAAATAGGCAGGGCCGTGTAATGAGCCGTCCTTTTCATCTGCTGCCTTCCACTTCCCTTTTTAATTATTTCAGAATGTATTCCAGACAGCAGATCACACATTTACTGTTAAGCTATTACTTTATAAGTCCTTAGGAAGAACATTCTGTATTTTAAAAAATTTACCTTGATTTTTGTCTCTATTGCTAGGGTTCAGAAAGACAGGCAAAAACTGGAGCCACTGGACAGCGCCTGAAGGAAGCCACAAAAATCAACCTGTCGCTGTCCACCCTGGGCAATGTCATTTCTGCTTTGGTCGACGGGAAAAGCACTCATGTGCCTTACCGCAACTCTAAACTGACTCGCCTTCTTCAGGATTCTTTAGGAGGAAACTCAAAAACCATGATGGTAACACTTAATTTGTGGTATAGTTAGCATCGGGCAAATTTAAGGTTCTAATTTCATAAGAGATGAATAACATTATAAAGACTTATGGCTATTTATTTATTTTTATTTATTTATTTAATTTTTGCAGTACTGGGATTGACCTAGGGCTGTTCTACCACTGAGCTGCACTCCCTACACCCCCAGCCCTATTTTTATTCTTGTGTGTGTGTGTGTGTGTGTGTGTGCCCGCGCACTACTGGGGATGGAACCCAGGGGCATCTACCTCCGAGCTACACCCCCGGCCCTATTTTTTAATTCTTTAATTTGAAACAGGGTCTCACTGAGTTGTACAGGCCTCACTAAGTAGCTGAGGCTGCCTGTGAACCGTGATCCTCTGTCTTAGCCTCCCAAGTATTAAGGAATACAAGATTGCGCCACTGTGCCTGGCTAAGACTCGTGATTTTCCCTTTGTCGGCTTGTGATTACCCTTTTGGTCGTACATCATGTGCATGAGCCCACAGTAATGTCCTTTGGGAGCCCACGTGATTGATAATCTCCTTTTCAGAAAGTCAGTGTCCACATCCTCCCAGCGTCTGTTTCGGGACGTTTTGGTGCTGCTGATAATGATTGTAGTACTAATGATTTCTGTTTGTGATTCAACAGTGTGCAAACATTGGGCCAGCGGATTATAATTACGATGAAACCATCAGCACGTTGCGGTACGCCAACCGCGCCAAGAACATTAAGAACAAGGCCAGGATCAACGAAGACCCCAAGGACGCCCTGCTCCGTCAGTTTCAGAAAGAAATAGAAGAGCTGAAGAAAAAGCTCCAAGAAGGTAACAGCTTCTCAAAATGTTCATTTTGGCCAAAAATATGTTGGTTAGCCACTAAGTATGCTTGTTTTTTTTGGGTTTTTTTGCAGTCCTAGGGATGGAACCCAGGGTCATTGTACCTCCAAGCTACACCCCCAGCCCTATTTCTTTAGTTTTTTTTTTTTTTTTTTTTTTTTTTTTTTCTTGAAACGAGGTCTCACTGAGTTGCAAAGGGCCTTGCTAAGTAGCTGAGGCTGGCTGTGAACCACGATCCTCCCATCTCAGCCTCCGAGTGCTAGGATTACAAGTGTGTGCCACCATGCCGCCTGGCTAACCACTAACTATTCTAACAAAAAATACTTAATCTTTTTTTTTTAAGACTCCAACATTGATTTTTTTTTTTTTTTTCAGTACTAGGGATTGAATCCAGGGACATTCTACCTCTAAGATATATCCCCAGCCCTATTTTTTATTCTTTTTTTTTTTTTTTTTTTTTTTTTTTGTGTGTGTGTGTGTGTGTGTGTGTTACTCAGGGTGGAACCCAAGGGCTTTTTCTACCTCTGAGCTACACTCCCAGACCTATTTTATACTTATTTGGAAACAGGGTCTCACTGAGTTGCTGAGAGCCTCACTAAGTAGCTGAGGCTGGCTTTGAACCTGTGCGATCCTCCTGTCTCAGCCTCCCAATCGCTGGGATTACAAGCGTGCGCCACCACGCCCGGCTTTTTCCTTTATTTTGAAACAGGGTCTCATTGAGTTGCAGAGAGCCTCACTAAGTAGCTGAGACTGTTTGCGAACCTCAATCCTCCTGACTCAGCCTCCCTAGTACTGGGATCACAAGCATGTGCCACCATGCCCGCCTTCTTCCCCCTTATCTTACCTGAGTTTACTTGCTCAGCCCTCTCCAAGTCTCTGTGATGGGGCTAGCACCTGTGGTGTACCTGGTTTCCCCGGGCTGCAGAGGTGCAGCTCCTGAGGCCTGTGCTAAGCCCGCGTGCAGAGGCCAAAGCCTGTGTGTCCCCATGAGGGGCTGGGTGGCGGCACTTACTGAGGCTGGGAGTCTCACCCTCATGAAGATCTTCTAACCTTCTAGCATTATCTTGCTTGCGTAGAATTTCATGTTCAACTTGAAGTATAAAAGCATATTTTTCAGGCCATGCAATGCATTTTTGCTTTCTACCAAACTTGGTGAGCAAGTTTAATCTCTTCAAACAAGAGTGTGTTAACATCAGTCATGGAGCCAGAGCTCTGGCCATTTTCACATAAATACATAAACAGTAGGGTTTACTTTTATACATCGACAAAAACTCAGTATTTAATAAGTGGTCATATAACATCTATAAAAGGTCATCAGTTTAAAGATGGCAGGTTTAGGCCGGGCGTGGTGGGCACGCTTGTAATCTCCGCGCTTGGGAGGCTGAGACAGGAGGATCGCGCAGGTTCGAAGCCAGCCTCAGCTACTTAGTGAGGCTCTCAGCAACTTAGTGAGACCCTGTTTCCAAAAGAAGTATAAAATAGGTCTGGGAGTACTGCCCGGAGGTAGAAAGCCCCTGGTTCCACACCTAGTACCACCCAAAAAAAAAAAAAAAAAAGATGGCAGGTTTAATTAATTTTTTAAAAGTTACATATTCAGCTGGGTGTGGTGGCGCACGCTTGTAATCCCCGCGCTTGGGAGGCGGAGACAGGAGGATCGCGCAGGTTCAAAGCCAGCCGCGCTGGCGTAAGAGACCCTGTTTCAGAAATATAAAATAGGTCTGGGAGTGTAGCCCGGAGGTAGAAGGGCTTCCAGGAACCCCAGTACCACAAAAAAAAAAAAAAAGTTACATATTCAAATATTACATAATCTTATTTAAGATTAAAATTAAAATGCTAAAGAACAAAAGTACCAAGTTGTTTTTCAGAAATAGTCTTTTATTTATTTATTTGTTTTTGGTGGTACTGACAGTATAACCCAGAGGCTTTCTACCTCTGGGCTATACTCCCAGACCTATTTTATACTTTATTTGGACACAGGGTCTCACTCAGTAGCTGAGGCTGGCTTTGAACCTGTGTGATCCTCCTGTCTCAGCCTCCCAAGTGCTGGGATTACAAATGTGTGCCACCACATCCAGCTAGAAATAGTCTTTTAAATATCAATGTTGGAGCGAGGTGTGGTGGCACACGCTTGTAATCCCAGTACTTGGGAGACTGAGACAGGAGGATCGCAGATCGGGGATCACAGATCGCAGACAGCATTTGCTATTTAGTGAGGCAAAAGATGAGGAAAAGCCATGGGTGAACTAATGAAATTTGGTGTGTTAATTTTTGTGTGTGGGGGGGTACTGGGATTGGAACCCAGGGGCATGGTACCTCTGAGCTACACCTCCAGCCCGATTTTTTATTCTTTATTTTGAAACAGGGTCTCACTGAGTTGCCGAGGGCCTCTCTAGCTGAGACTCTGCGAACTGCGATCCTCCTGTCTCAGCCTGAAATTTGGTGTTTTAAATGTGACCACTAGGTGGTATTTACAGCCAGTGTGTTTTAAAGATTTTTTAATCTCTGTTGATGTTGAGTGCATGCCTTTATTTTTAACATTTTTACATGGCAGAAGATACATAATATAAAACTTATCAGCTGAACCACTTTAAGTGCACAGTTCAGTGGCAATCAGTCAGTTACGTCTGCTTGGTGCCCAGCTGGCACCACCAGGCATTCTAGAACTTTATTTCCGAGTGTGCCCATGAGATGCCGGTTCCCACCCTCCGCCTCCAACCCGTGAACTTGCCGCGGTACCTTCTGTTCTAGGAACGCGACTGTTCAGGTCCCTCTCAGAAGTAAAAGCTTACTGCAGCGGCAGCCCTGCTGTCGGCTTCTCGTTACATGAACCCTCTGGTTCTTGTAGCATGGTCGCGTTTCTTTTTGAAGGCTGAGTACTATCCCACCTGTGCGTAAGCAGCGCTGTGTTTAAGGAGCTGTCCACTGGTGGCTGTGTGTGCTGCTCCGACCTTTTCCTTTGTGTGACTGCTGTTGTGCACATGGGCGGATAAATACCTGTCCAGGTTCTTGCTTTTTGCCCAGAAGTGCTGGTTACATGATAATAGTATTTTTTAATTTATTCATTTTTTGTGGGTCTAGGATGGAACCCAGGGGCATTTGACCTCCGAGCTACAGCCTCTGCCCTATTTTTTATTCTTTATTTTGAAACTGGGTCTCACTGAGTTGCGGAGGGCCTCACTAAGTAGCTGAGGCTGTCCGCGAACCGCGATCCTCCAGTCTCAGCCTCCTGAATGCTGGGATACAAGTGTGGGCCACCACACCCGGCTCCTCTCAGGTTCTTTAAAATGGTTTCCTGGCACTACAAGATGTCTTAGGCTCATATATCTTGCCTAGAACCCATTTCTCCCTGGAGAATGGTACTTAGAGGACCAACTTGGCGCTAGACAGGGTCGCTGCAGCCAAGGCACCGCTGCTTCTAGGCTCAAAGGACCCTGTGCGTGGGGCTGGGGTGGCACTCTGCCTCCCAGATGCAGCCCAGCTCTGTTTTATTTTTTTTTGTTTTGAAACAGGATCTCACTAGGTTGCTGAGGCGGTCTTGAGCCTATGGTCCTCCTGTCTCAGGCTTCCGAGTACTGGGGTTGCAGGCGTGTTCCACCACACCTGGCTGGAACAAGATGGTTTTAATGACCCTTCGCTCAAGACTCCAGGTTCTTTTCCCATCCTTTTGTTTGTAGGCACATCACCACCGGGCTGTGATTTGTGTTTCCCCCGCACTCATTAGTGCCGGGGTGCAGCCCTAGCAGGAGTCGGGGGTCGTGTGTTGGTGAGAGAAAAGTCAAGGTTGAGGGAGAGAAGACTGACACCCGAGACCAGATGGCAGCTTCTCACCAACACACAACCCCCGACTCCTGCTAGGGCTGCACCCCGGCAATTAGCATTGTTTCCTTAAACATTTTATGTACGGACAGTGATACTTCTTTTTTTTTCAGTACTGGGGATTGAACTCAGGGCATTTTACTTCCAAGCTACACCTTAGCCCTATTTTTTTATTTTTTTATTTTTGGAACAAGATCTCACTAAGTTACTGAAGCTAGCCACGAACCTGCAATCCTCCTGTCTCAGCCTCCCAAGTACTGGGATTCCAAGCGTGCACCACCACATACCAATTATTTGTTATCTTAAGCAGGAAATGAAAACATTTCCCCCAAAGTGATCACATTTTAAAAAGACTTAATATCAGCTGGGCGTGGTGGTGCACGCTTGGAATCCCAGTACTTGGGGAGGCTGAGACAGGAGGATCGCGCAGGTTCGAAGCCAGCCTCAGCTACTGAGTGAGGCTCTCAGCGACTTAGTGAGACCCTGTTTCCAAATAAAATAGAAAATAGGTCTGAGAGTATAGCCCGGAGGTAGAAAAGCCCCTGGGTTCCATCCCCAGTACTACACACACACACACACACACACACACACACACACACAAAAAAAAAAAAAAATTAACAAGACTTAATAACTCTAACTCATAGTCTTTGTTAGGGAGCTTTTAGAAATAAAGTCTCATGTGCATTTTTGAGTGTGTGTGCGCAAGTTACAGGGGTATTCTACCCAGCCGGTTTTTATTTTTCATTTTGAAGCAGGGCCTTGCTAAGTTGCCAGGAGTCTCACAAAGTTGCTGAGGCCGGCCTCCGGCCTGCGGCCCCCTTACTCTTCAGGTGCTGGGATCGCAGGCGCGTGTCCCCAGCGCCAGCCTGCGCACCTTGTTTCTGAGATTTTCTATCTGATACACTGTATAGGAGCGATTAATAGCGTTCAGTTTTGTAATTGAGGCAACAAAACGGTAATGGAGAAAATTGATACGGGCATTTCCTGAGTAACCAGTGACATCATTGTTAAATCTCTTATCAAAGGGGAAGAAATATCAGGCTCTGATATCAGTGGATCAGAGGAGGAGGAGGATGACGAGGGTGAGATTGGAGAAGACGGAGAGAAGAGGAGGAAGAGAAGGGGTAAGCTGTGTGTGCTGTGGTGTGGTGGGCAGGAAGGCACTCCTGAGGAGCGGCTGTGCTCCCCCCTCCTGAGGTGCGGCCGTGCTCCCTCTCCTGAGGCAGCTGTGCTCCCCCCTCCTGAGGCGGCCGTGCTCCCCCTCCTGAGGCGGCTGTGCTCCCCCCTCCTGAGGCGACTGTGCTCCCCCCTCCTGAGGCGCGTCGGTGCTCCCCCCTCCTGAGGCAGCTGTGCTCCCCCCTCCTGAGGCGGCCGTGCTCCTCCCTCCTGAGGCGGCCGTGCTCCCCCCTCCTGAGGCGACCGTGCTCCCCCCTCCTGAGGCGGCTGTGCTCCCCCCTCCTGAGGCGCGGCGGTGCTCCCCCCTCCTGAGGCGGCTGTGCTCCCCCCTCCTGAGGCGGCGGTGCTCCCCCCTCCTGAGGCGCGGCGCTCCCCCCTCCTGAGGCAGCGGTGCTCCCCCCTCCTGAGGCGCGGCGCTCCCCGCCCTCCTTTTGCCATTGTAGTCATGGTGACTTAGAAGGTGCACGCGCACGCCTGGTCCACGTCACACTCTTCTCCCTTTTCTGTCTACTGCTGACTCATAGCATCCTATGGCCTGCTTTTCTCTCTTTCTTTTGTTTTGGAATTTAGAATTATAAAACTGTCACACTGGTTGTACCATTTTGGAATTTTATGTAAGATTTTATTTTATGTAGGGACTTTAATTTGTGTTAAGACCCTATAATTTTTAGGAAGTTAGGATAATGTGGGGTTTTTACTGAAGCAGGGCTAATCTCTAGAAGCCATTGAATGTTAAACAGTATATTTAAATTCATGGATTATGGTTTCATTTTTTGGTGTAAAATGTACTCTGATTCTCACCTGTATGGGCCGTGTGGACCAAGTGTGGATGAAGGCAGCTGGGCACCAAGCAGAGGCGCGTGCGGAGCAGCTGCAGCGGCGCGTCCCCGCCTCCGCCCCGCCCAGCGCTCTCCCGTTGCCCTGGACCACTGTCCCCAGCGCTGCATGGTCTGCTTGTCTGTTTAATGCTCTTGCTGAAACAAGTCCGTCCCTGCTTGATCAGGGGTCCAGAACCGAAAAACTGTCAAGACTTTAAACTCAGAAAACAGGCAGAGCCTGGCTTAGAGCACGAGCTGGCCCGGCCAGCCAGACCCGCCTTCCTAACTGAGCTTTATGAACGGCCACCCCAGAGCACTGGCCGGAAGCCCCAGCGCCCTTAGCACAGGGCGCCTGCCACTCCTGACAGGGAAGGCATTGTTGTCACGCCAGGCTTCTCACAGAATGAACTATTCTTTTGAAAGCTAACACAGATAATAGTTATTACTAAAAATAAAATTTTGAAGCCGGGCGTGGTGGCGCACCCTCGTAATCCCAGCATCCGGGAGGCTGAGACAGTGTGATCGTGGTTCACAGCCAGCCTCAGCTACTACTTAGGCCCTTTGCAACTCAGTGCGATCCTGTTTCAAAATAAAGAATAATTAAAAAAAATAGGGCTGGGGGTGTAGCTCGGAGGTAGAATACCCCTAGGTCCCATCCCCAGTACCATAAAAAAAAATTTTTTTTTTTGAGTAGAGAAAAATGCCCCTGTTTAATATGTTAAAATATTCAATAGAATATGCCTTCCTTCCAGGCTAAGAAACGTAAAAGTTTTCAGTGAATCTTTTCTGTTTGGCTGCCAAATTGTAAACATACATTATTATATTTGATAGTTGAATGTGTTGAGGTGGAGAGGGAGGTTGGAGACAGTTGTAATGTTGTCTGTGACTTTGTAGAGTTCCAGAAGTCCCTCTAATTTTTCCCTCTAAGTAATTTAAGTAGACTAGAATGCCACCCAATGACGTACTTGGTATCCACGTCATCTCGCCCCGCATGGCAGCGCGTGCCGTCAGGCCTGGTGCTGGGGGCTGAGACTGGAGCTGGCGGGTGATACCATAGTGAGACCCTGTTAAAGAAACAAAGGGCCGAGGTTGCAGCTCGGAGGTAGAATGCCCCCAGGTTCCATCCCCAGTGCCTCCGGTTTCTAATCCCCCCTAGGGCTTTGGGAAGTAGGGGGTATTGGCTGGACGACACCAAGCCGGCTTTCAGGGAGAGTGAGCGGGTTCCTTAGTACTCAGCTAGACTGTCCTGAGGGCGCTTCCCTGGCACTAACTTCCTGCGTGTGTGTGCATTTCCGTATCCCCTCTGGCTCCCGCTGGGCTCATCTCTTTGTCTTCCAGGCAGTAGCAGCAGCAGTAGCTCAGAGTCCACATGCTCTGTCATAGAGAAACCCCTGGATAAGCTCTTGCCTAGTGAGTGGCAGCTCCTCCATCCCTAACAGAGCTCGGGCTTCTCCATAACTCATGAGCCGCACCTGAGAACGCTGCGCCGTGAGAGTGCTCGCTTCATACTGCCATGCCTGCTCGCGGCCGCATGCCCGCCCGCCCGCCCGCCCGCCGCCACCGCGCCCGGTTAACCTCACTGTGACCGCTGCCTAGCTTATGCTTGAGTCCTTGTTAGAGTCACGCTTCTGCAGCCGAGATAATGTAGAGACAGCTAGTAAGCTGCGCCCTTCTTACTGCCCCTTTCAGCTATCACTAGAAAGCTCATCCTGGTCAGTACGGGGACGTGGAGCAACACATTCTGAATTTCTAAAAGTGCAAATTCTGTCTGGCAGCTCACCACGACCCATTGTTAACAGTCGTACAGTTGCAGCCATTTTATACGTGGGTCCTCTTCCTAGCTACTGCTAGTAGTAAGATCAAGGCTCCCAAATAAAGAAAAATAGAAAGTTTCAAGCAAGTAAAGGTCAGTGTAAAGATCAATTGAATAGTCTTTGTTTCAGATGGATGCACATTTATCTCCATTTCAAACGTATCTGAGAAGTTTTAAGACATTTTCCAAGGTATGATTAGAGGATTTAGAATCACCTGAAGAAATGTTCTTGAACCTTAATTAAGTTGAAAAGTATTATTTAATTTTACCTATTTGTACTTTACTTTAGAAGGGCGGTGATTCTTTTTTATACGAGCTTGCAGCTTACTGTCTTTTAAAGCATTATCGATATACTTATCTTTTCCAAAACTAATACCAAAAACAATTGCTTATTCCTATGAGTCTACCTTTCTAGAAGAATAATTCCAAGACTGTCAAAACTCTGTCTATTGACAAAAAAGTTATCAAAACAGTTTCAGAGGATGATTTATAAAATACGTGAAGTTGCCTTCGAGACCATATAGAGATATAATTTTGTATAATAAACAAATATGAAACCATCTGAGTAGAAAGTGCTGTAACTTAATTTCTGGTTTAAAACTTACCCGAGCTCTCAGTCATCACATGAAAACGCGTTACGAGTTATCATTTGCTCAGTTCAAGAAGTGTCTGTTGCTTGTGCGCATCTCACCACATCGCACGGTGTCGTCACACCGGGCTCGCAGGGAGGGAGGACTGGCCCGGCACGCGGTGGCCGCGTGACCCCGGTCCGCCCTCCCCGTACAGCCTGGACGGCCTTCTGCTCTGGTGTCCCTGCTTGAACCATCAGTGCCATTGACTTCTACAGACTCATTGTAATTGTCTGTAACAATCTTAAGAGGTAAATGTAAGTTTATTACTCTACAGGTGCACTTTACTTTATGTAACAATTTTTAAATTACTTATAAATCAAGTTGGAAAATAGTATATTGCAAACTTGCTATCTCTAAAAATTCTTCACCAAGTCCTTTTGTTAAATAACTTGTAAAATAATCAGTGCAAATTACTACAAACAAACTTTTATCCCTTTAATTGCTTCAGGTGTTTGTGTATTGGATTTTGTTTAAATGGGGCATACCCGCAATGGGCCTTTATTTTGGGAGAAACATTGAATTCGGAAATTTGGGGAATGGATGATATGAATTTTGTTATTTCTAGCTTACTAGTTTAAAACTTGGCTTGGTCCCTGGCTTGCCCTCGGCCGCTTGCCCGCCCTGAGCGGCTCCGGTCCGCGCTCTCCTGAGCGGAGCTGGGGTGCAGGCCGGGAGCTGGCGCCCTGAGCGGGGTGGAGTCGGCGCCTGGGCTGTCCTGCGTCCCTGCTTGAGGAGCACCTGTCATCACAATGAGTATGCTTTCTTTACATGGGCTGTCCTTTCAGTTCTGATGATGATTTGATTTGTTCTGTACTTGCACTGTGAATGAATGCTGTTATACATTTTCTTTGTTTTTCAAAGGAAATAACGTTTTCCTCTTTCCCCCCTCGTCTCTGCATATGCTTCCTGCCCACGGCTTGCTTACCACTTCTTATTGCAAGATCAAGCAGGTTGGTGTTATTGATTTGCACTCCACTCGGTACAGTTATTTATCTCATAAATAACTATTTCTAAATATATTAAATTTTTTAAATTTCATAATTTTTACAAGGTAAGTACATCTTGTATATTTAAAAAAGTCAACTTCAGCTTTTTTTTAAGAAAAACTACCTTTTTTCTTAAATTCTTAAGCACTCATTATGTCAAATTTTAGAAATATGATTTAAATCATTTCACATTCAAAGATGATTTTTGAAGCCAAGAGCCAAGTGCCTGTGAGTGCTGATACCTGCCGAGCTGGCAGCCCAGGCTCCTGGCCACGCCTACTCGCTCGCTTCCAGCTTTGATTGGAGCAGAGGCAGCTGGAGGCGGTGCTTATGTGTTTGGCTGGGATACTCACTGTGGCATTCACATTGAGACTTACTTGCACTGAATTCTACCAGGCAGTTTTAGAAAAGATTCTTTCCCTTTTTGCCTGATAAGAGGGTCGTTTTTGTTTTGTTTTCAACTTTTGTTTTTCTGTAGTGCTGGGAATCACACCCAGAGTGGGGCAAATGCTTTTCTACTGAGATGTCCCAGTGTCCTAAATGTGCGAGGTCTCTCCTCCCACAGGAGTGGGAGTCCTCACTGGCCTGAAGTCCCTGGTGCTCCTACAGCACAGGCTCCTCCTCCCTGGACTCCCCAGCCGAGGGCCAGCCAGGGGTGGGAGGAAGTGATTAGCTACCGAGGACCCGGGAAGGCGACGGTCAGCGCTGCCTGTGGTGCTGGGCTGGAGCTCGGCAGTCTGCTTCCGAGTTACTCGCCCCAGTTTATTTTTTATTTTGAAACAGAGTCTCACTAGGTTGCCAAGTCTGGCTTCAAACCTGTGGTCCTCCTGTCTTCGCCTCCCAGGTACTGGGATTGTAGGTGTGTGCCACCATGCCCGGCTGGCGAGCTCTCACTTCTGAATGCCTGGTTCAGGAGATGGCATATAGTCACACTTAGCTTAAAGGATTATTTGAAAAAATATGTTTGTCAGAGTGATTCTGGCTAGTCTAAGATGTTACTTAAATGTAAAACGACTTTTGAAGCTAACTCTATGCATCATCATGTAACTTTCGTCTAAGGCTTTCAAGAGCAGCACAGAATATTTTTCTGCTACAGCACCATTTTAAAAGAGCTGCGCGGGTGGCGCGAGCGTGCGCGTAGTGCGGCGCAGTGTCGCTCCATCAAGAGGCGGGCGTCGTAGGTGTGTGTATCTCACCACCGTCACTGGGCTTGGAGGCTCTTACTGTTAGCCGAGCAGTTAACACTGCGCACCTGCCCGTGTCGTCGCGCAGTTCGGTCAGCCAGCCTGTGTCGGCAGAGCCCGGCCTCCGTGCGTGCGCGTGGTCTGCACTGGCTGGCCGTTTCTCCTCTAACTGCCTGTGCTTCCGGGGAAGGGGCCCGGGCCTGGGAAGGCGCGCACTGTGCTCCCCTTTGAATTCCAAGGAATGTGTGCTGGTAGGAAACCTCTCCTCGGGTTGGTGGAGGATGGAGGCGCGATGCTGTCACGAGTTCCTTTGTAGCAGGGAGGTGTAGAGCGGCCGGGCGTGGGTCCGGGCGAGCTCTGGCTCACTCTGTGTTTTGTGGCTTAGTTTTTGCTTTGCAGTGATGGCTCTGCAGAAACGAAAGCTAACACATTCTAAACTCGTGGGTTCTGTGTGTCACTTTCTCGTGAAGAGTTCATGAAGCCTCTGAGCGATTCTTCCTTTCTGGCTCCTAGAGGATTACATTCAGACCCACGGCACCGTCAGAGTGGCTTTTCGGTTCTTTTCCTTCTTAGCGCCCGGAAGGGCTGCCCTGGGTGGAGGCGGTTCTGACTGGTGAACCGTCTGGTCACTCTCCCCCAGCCTTCGGGAAGGGGCTCAGAAGGGCAGCGCTCAGCGGAGTCCCGGCCGGTCTACGCACGGTGTGATCGTTTCTGAAGCAGCATGGCCCAAGACATCGTATCACGGAGGTGAAGGGTCACGGCTCAGTTTCACAGCCACTCTACATGCTTTTTAAACATTTTCCGTATGAATTTCCTGAGTTTGAAATTCATCACTAAGGCTCCGTTGAGTGCCCACTAGGTAGTCTATAAAGCACCATTAGACAGGGTGATGAGCGCAGCTGGGCTCCGTGTTCCAGCTCTGTCCTCTGGCAGTGTTTCTCCTGTTGGGTACCAGGCACCGTGGACCGCAGTCGGGAGCTCCGGCTCCTGAGGCGGACTTGCTGGTGGGCCGCCCCACTCGACCACTCAGGGTCTGAGGACAGTGGCGGCAGCACAGCGGCCGCGAAGCACCCGGCTGGTCACTGTGCAGCTGTGTGTAATTAGTATAGGATGTCTTTCTTTAAAAGTGCTCTCTGACAAAATATTTTCTAGTAATTTGACTAAATATAAAATAAATTTAAAACTAAACAAATTACCTGACATTTCTGTCTATGAATTTTATACCTATATGTGACTTTGATTTATGCATTTACTTGTGATTTGGGGGAAGGTATTTTGAGAAGCCACTTAATTATGAGGAGACAGTAGCTGAAGAGCCCTTTGCTGTTTTAACCTGTGCGCACCCGGGGCCGCACGGCCTCGCCTCTCCTGGCTCTCCCCTGGGTCTCTCTCCCTGTGTTGCATCTGGTTTGTTTCTTTTACTTATTTTTGTTCTTAGATATTGTTGCTCAATTGAACAACGTTTGAATTGAAATATGAATTAAAAAGGTCTTCTAGGAACATACATGGAAAAGGAGACTGTGGTTCAGTTCCCTTTAGATGCTGATTTTATTTATTTATTTATTTATTTATTTATTTATTTATTTTGGTGGTACTGGGGGTGGAACCCAGGGGCTTTCTACCTCCAGGCTATACCTTCAGCCCTATTTTATACTTTATTTGGAAACAGGGTTCACTAAGTTGCCGAGAACCTCACTCAGTAGCTGAGGCTGGCCTTGAACCTGCGCGATCCTCCTGTCTCAGCCTCCCGAGCGCAGGGGCAAGTGTGCAAGGGTGTGCCATCACACCTGGCTGGTATTTTGTATTTTATTGGAGTCTGAGCGGTTCTGTACTGAAGCTAATTTATATGTTTGAAGCAATGATGCTTAGTGACTGTTAAAATTGAACATCTCAGGTAAAAAGAAAGTTTCTCCAGATAAGATGGTGGAGATGCAAGCCAGAATCGAGGAGGAGAGGAAGGCCCTGGAGACGAAGCTGGACATGGAGGAGGAAGAGAGGAACAAGGCGCGGGCCGAGCTGGAGAGGCGGGAAAAGGACCTTCTCAAAGCCCAGTGAGTACTGCTGGCTGCACGCGTAGTGCCGCCGGGTCTGGGGAGCCGCCTGCACACCCAGGACTTGGGAGGCCGAGGCAGGAGGATCGCAGCCTCAGCCACTTGTGTGGGCCTCTGCAACTCAGTGAGACCCTGACTCAAAATAAGAAGAAAAAATAGGGCTGGGGTGCAGCTCGGAGGTAGAGTGCCCCTGGGTCCCATCCCCAGTACCACACACATACACACACAAATTGTGATGGTTTGGGTAAGATATATGAGCAGGAAAATCGAAGTAATTAGTGTGGCTGTTTTTGAGTAGAAGGTTCCATATTTGTGGTATATTTCTAAAAATTAGATCTGTTTTGATTATTTAATCTCTGCAGGAGGGGAAAATATCGGTGAATATGAATTACAGATTAAAAAGTTGGAGCCAGGCAGTGGTGCACACCTATAATCCCAGCACTTGATGTCTGAGACAGGATGATCACAGGTTCGAGGACAGCCTCAGTGACTTAGCAAGGCCCTATGCAAAATAAAAGACACAAAGAAGGGGTGTGGCTAGGGGTTGCCCTCAGAAGTCTAATGCCCCTGGGTTCAGTTCCCTCCTCCCCTCCAAAATAGGTGAAATCATGGATTAGTACTATTCACTGTTGCTGTTTTATAGAGAGCTTACGTAATTATATTTGTTTTGAAATCTTATGCCCAATTTTTTATATTTTGGGAACTATTAGTGGGACAATGGGTGATGAGTGAATTTAGAGTGTTTTCATTTCCATCTACAGACAAGAGCATCAATCCTTGTTGGAAAAATTATCTGCTCTGGAGAAGAAGGTGATTGTTGGCGGTGTTGATCTGTTGGCCAAAGCTGAGGAACAAGAGAAGCTTCTGGAAGAATCTAACATGGAGCTGGAGGAAAGGAGGGAGAGAGCAGAGCAGCTCCGCAGAGAGCTCGAGGAAAAAGAGGTGCGTGGCTTCTGGTTAGGATACTTAAATTGTCCAGTGGACAGCGCAGTATCGTCCCGAAGTTACAGCAGGGCTCTTCAGAACTGGAGAAGGAACCCAGGGCCTCCACCCAGCACTGAGCCGCAGCCCCGGGCCTCTGCTTTTGTTTTGAGAGAGGTTCTTCTGAGTCACCCAGGCCTGCCTGGAAACTGTGCTCCTCCTGCCGGCGCCTCCTGAGAAGAGGGGATTGCAGGCGCAGGCTGCTGCGCTCACTTAAAGTAGACTTACGGGTTATTTTACGAAGTGTAGCAACCGTTAAGTGATTAAATGGTGGAGTAGGCGTCGCCGGCTGTGCACCTGCCAGCAGCGCAGGTCCTTGGGGGTCAGGTTCCGAGCACTCTCAGGCCTGAGGTGACGGCGCCGGCAGGACGAAGCTCGGGAGATTTTTGATGAAACTGACTCGTGCATCTGTATCCACCGACTTGAAGAGTGGAAGCAGGTCCCTGGGACATTCCAGGCGAAGCTGTCAGCTGGAGCCCACATCTGAAGGGGCTTGTCTCGAAGATCAGGAGCCCGCACGGCTGGGGTCACTGAGTATTCCAGAAACAACTGCCTGGCATTTACTCTGCAGACGCTCGCCTCGGGTGTACCACTAGGTGTGGACTCAGGTGAAGCCAAGGAAAGGGGTGGTGGCCTTTGCAGGAAGAGGAAGAGGGGTCCCGGCGATTATGTCACAGTGATACATTATTTGGGATATTGTTTGTTATTTAAGTTTGTTAGTTTTTAATAAACATAAACGTGGGGGCATAGTTTCCACTTTATCAAAAAATTAAATTTGGGGTTTAAAATCATTCTGAAGTTTACCATTTTTTATCATAGCAAGAACGCTTGGATATTGAAGAAAAATATACCAGTTTACAAGAGGAAGCGCAGGGAAAAACCAAGAAATTAAAGAAAGTTTGGACTATGCTGATGGCTGCAAAGTCAGAGGTTGGTTTCTTAGAAATTACCTACTAACGTAGCTCTGGATTTTTTTTTTTTTTTTTTTTTTTTTCCGGTACTGGGGATGGAACTCGAGCATTTTACCTCCACGCTACACCCTCACCCCTATTTTTTATTCTTTATTTTGAAACGGGGTCTCACTGAGTTGCAGAGGACCTCACTAAGTAGCTGAGGCTGTCCTTAAACCATGATCCTCCTGTCTCAGCCTCCCAAATGCTGGGATTACAAGTGTGCGCTACCCGGCTTGTTCTGAATTTTTTCTAAAATTCACTTGATTAAGATTGATTAAGAACTTATAAGTAATATTAATAAGCAGGAAAATTTTGTAAGTAAATAGAAATAGTAAGCAGAAATACTATATTATTTACTTATTTATTTATTTTGTGTTTGTGTATTACTGGAGATAGAACCTAGGGGCATTTTACCTCTGAGCTATACCTTAAGCCCTATTTTATTCTTTTTTTTTTTTTTTAATTGGTGCACTGTATTCATACATCATAGTGGGATACAAACTTTTGTAGACATACATGCACACATCGCCCAGTCAGCCCCCACCCGATCCCCACCCCATTCTCTCCCCATCCTTCCTTCCCATGCTTGGCTTAGTGGTTGACATCTAGTATTATAGCAATTTATCCAAAATTAAAAATGATAATTTCACATAACAGTTTCATTTGTCTGATACCAAGCTTTTGATGACTTAAAGATAACATTTCAATATTTCTTTTTGCTTTCTTTCTTACCAGAGAATATTTTTTTTTCTATTTTTTTAGGTGAAACTATCAGTATATTTATATATTTATTTTTCAGAAAAAAAATCTATCCTAATATGGAATATGAACTCTAGATACCCAAAACGATCTTGAAAAAGAACAAAGCTAGAAGATATATATTTTCTGATTTCAAACCATATAAAGCTACAATAATTGAAACAGTGTAGTACTGTTCTAAAGGCAGATATATAAACCATTGGAGTTAAATAAAAGCCTAGAGCTAAATTCTTCCCTATATTGTCAAGTTATTTTTGACAAGGTTTCCATGAACATTTGGTGGTGGAAATAATAATCTTTTAACTAAATATTGTTGAAAAATAATACTTACATGGAAAAGAATAAAATTGGACCCTTACCTAATCCCATATACAAATATTAACTCAAAATAGATAAAAGACCTAAATATAAATCTTAAGACTATAAACTTTTAGAAGAAAGTCTGGGTCATAAAACCTCACAACATTGAAATTGGCAGTGATTTCTTGGATATGATTTCAATGGCACAGGCAACAGAAGAGTATACAAACTCCCTAAAAAATAAAAAAATATTGTATATCCAAAGACAATGTAAACAGAGTTAAAAGTTACTAATAGAATGGGATAAAATATTTCCAAATGCTATATCTGAAGGTATATTAATATTCCAAATAGACATCCTAAAAATTAACAACAATAAAGGCAAACAATACAATTTAGAGATAGGTAAAAGACTAACATAAATAATGAAACTCCACGGATAACCAATCTTAGTTGTCTGTTGGATGGAAAATCTTGTTTCTCTGGTTCTGGTGTGTGTTACCTATTTCTTCTTTGTAGTTAATCTCTTTGAGTATTTTCTCTAGCGCTGGTTTTGAAGACATAAATTCCTTCAGTTTCTGTTTGTCATGGAAGCTTCTTATTTCCCCATCTAATTTGATAGAAAGTTTTGCTGGGTAGGAAATTTTTGGCTGGAAGTTGTTTTCTTTCAGAGTTTGGAATGTTACTCCAAGCCCTTCTGGCTCTCACGACTTGGTTTGGGAAGTCTGGAGTGATTCTAATTGGTTTGCCTCTGAATGTCACTTGGCCCTTTGTTTTTGTTGCCTTTAAGATTCTCTGCTTGGCTTCCACATTGGTCATTTTGACAATTATGTGGCGTGGGGATCCTCTTCTCCGATCCTGTCTAAAGGGAGTTCTATAAGTTTCCTGGACCTGTGTATCGACCTCTTGCTCTATGTTTGGAAAATTTTCTGCTATTACTTCCTTGAAGAGATTGTTGATCCCTTTGGTTTCACCTTCTTTTCTCTCCTCTATTCCAATTATTCTTAGGTTAGCTCTCTTAAAATGGGCCCATATTTCTTCAATGTCAGATTCCTGCTGTCGGATATTTTTTTCTAGATTAGAAACTATGCGTTCATTTTTGAAATGATCATCTTCTAAGAGCGAGATTCTGTTCTCCATGTGGTCTAATCGGTTGTTCGTGCTTTGAATTGAGGCCTTTACTTCATTAATTGCATCCTTTATCTCTTTTTGGCTCTCTCTGAATTCTTTTCGAAGCACCTCTATTATTTCTACAGTTATTTTCCTGATTTGATCTTCTAGAAATCTCTGATTTTCTGTTTTATCAGGTTCTGATGTTGTAGGGTTGTGCACATTCATTGCTCCAGTGTTACTCCTCTTTCCCATGATTTCGGAAGTTTGTGCCTTCTCAGGGTTCTTCCCTTGGGTCACTATGACTTCGCTTAAGGTGCTCTGGATCTCGAGTCTGTAGTATTTCTGACCCCACTACTCCTTTACTGGGTTGTATCACAGAGTCTCCAACCCAGGGAGTCGATAGAGGCTGCTTTAGACTATGGGGGGTGCCAGGTTGCACGTTCTCCTATGGTGTGATATCTCTGCCACCGCCACTCCCCCACTGGGTCAAGTCCCAGGGAGTACAGTACTGGGATTTCTCCTCTGTGGCCCGCAATTTGACTCACTGTTCTTGAGTACGTAGATGTAGCTGTACTGGACTCGGTGAATTCACTGCTGCTGCCGCTGGTGGCAATATGGTGCCGCTGCCACACCCTCGGCCGTGAGGCTGGTGTATTTTTTATTCTCTGTTTTTGAACTCCGCTCTGAGTCCCTGCAGCGTGTGCTGAGCTCAGCCACTGGGAGCTTTAGAAGCTCCCTGCGCCGAAAGATCCCGCCTGGCTGTTCCACAGCGGCTCACCTCGGCTTGCTGTAGCTGTCTGGTGAGTTCGCCGCTGCCGCCGGCAGTATGACACTGCTGCCGCGTCCTCGGGCGTGAGGCCGGTGTATCTCCTCTGTGGCTCTGAGCTCTGTTCTCAGTCCGCTTTCTCTCTGGAGCCTGGTGATTTTTTTGTTTCTCTGGTGATGGTGTTTTCTGGCTATGAAAGGCACTGATTTTGTGGTAATGGAGATTGGTTGTTAGCGGGGCTCTTAAGCCCCGCTTTTCTCGGTCGCCATCTTCCCGGAAGTACTATTTTATTCTTTTTATTTTGAAACAGAGTCTCACTAAGTTTCAGAGAGCCTCCCTAAGTAGCTGAGTCTGACTGTGAACCTGTGATCCTCTTGTCTCAGCCTCCCAAGTGCTGGGATGACAAATGTGTGCCACCACGCCCAGATCGATGTGTACAGTTTTAAAGAAATAAAAAATTTTGCCTTGATAAGTAATTTTTAATCTTAGCCATTAAGCTCAATTGTTTTTCCACCCTGAGCTAATAAGCTGAGGGAGCTGGGCAGGGCGTCCCTGTGTGAGGTGACTGTCGTGCCGTCAGGACCCGGCAGCTGACTGGCCGCGGGCTTTCTGGCAGATGGCGGACCTCCAGCAGGAGCACCAGCGGGAGATCGAGGGGCTCCTGGAGAACATCCGGCAGCTGAGCCGCGAGCTGCGCCTGCAGATGCTCATCATCGACAACTTCATCCCTCAGGACTACCAGGTGAGCCGGCCCGTGGGGGCCTAAGGTCGCCGGCGCGGGCGCCCATGCTTTAGCTCTGTCTGTACGCTGTTCTTGAGACACGTCACCAGGCATCCCTCTCCTCCAGGTAGGTGCTGCTTAGCGTTAGTAGTATTTTAAGATGGCTTTTATTGCCGAGCGTGGCGGCGCACGCTTGTAATCCCCGCATTTGGGAGGCAGAGACAGGAGGATTGCGCAGGTTCAAAGCCAGCCGCACTGGTTTAAGAGACCCTGTTTCCAAATTTTAAAAAATATATTTAAAAAAGATGGCTTTTATTTATTTTCTTTTTGTAGTACTTGGGGTGGAACCCAGGGGCATTCGCCTCTGAGCTACACCCCCAGCCCTATTTTGTATTCTTTATTTTGAACCTGGGTCTCACTGAGTTGCCGAGGGCCTCGCTAAGTAGCTGAGGCTGGCCGCGAACCGTGATCCTCCATCTCAGCCTCTCAGGGACTGTGCTCATCATACCTGGATCGCTCCAGTTTCAGTCTGTGTCCTGCTAAAGCGAGCACCTATGTAATATTTGAGAGTTAACTTTTTCACTTAACATTAAGAGTTCTAAGCTGGGAGTGATGGCGCAGGCCTTTATTTTCAGTACTTAGGCTGAGACAGGAGGATCACAGTTTCGAGACTAGCCTCAGCAACTTAGGAAGACCTTGTTTCAAAATAAAAATAAAAGGGCTGAATTTGTAGCTCAGAAGTAGAATCCCACCCCCAGTTTAATCCCTAGTACCATAAAAAGGAGTATGTATATATATATATATACATATATATATATATATTTTTTTTTGGTGGTGGTGGTGCTGAGGGTGGAACCCAGAGGCTTTCTACCCTCAGGCTACACTCCCAGACCTATTTCATACTTTATTTGGAAACAGGGTCTCACTAAGTTGCCGAGGCTGGCTCCGAACCTGTGCGAGCCTCCTGTCTCAGCCTCCCAAGCGCGGGAATTAGAAGCGTGCCCACCACGCCCGGCTCCAATATTTTTACTATTATTAAATATTAAGCATAAGCTGTTTTTGACTCTTTAAAGGAAATGATTGAGCATTACGTGCACTGGAATGAGGACATCGGAGAGTGGCAGCTGGTGAGTCCGCCTCGCGAGCTCGCGGAGGCGCGCGCTGGGCCGCGGCCGGCTCCGGGGAGGGTGTCCAGGGCGCGTAGCGAGGGCGGCACGGCCTCCGCGCCCAGGGCCCGGCTCACAGCGAAGCCTCCGTCCCTGGAAGAGCACTCATCGCGCTTTTCCTTTCTTCTCCCCCTTCCTCTTTTGAGAAATGTGTGGCCTATACCGGAAACAACATGAGGAAGCAGACCCCAGTGCCCGACAAGAAGGAGAAGGACGTAAGCGTGCCCTGGCTGCCACGTGGTCTCGCGGTCTCACAGGACGCCCCTCCCCGGCTCCCAGGGACCCTTGGTCCTGGTCGGCCCAGCCCGTGGCGAGAGTCTCGAAGGAGTTGCCTTCCTTTCCAAAGCCGCTCTCGCCCTGGGCCGACGAGAAGGGCGACCTGCCTTGGGGAAGACCGCAGGGTTTCTTTACGTCCGAGGACGTCTGTGGTGTGTCAGGGTTGGAATTCCCCGACCTTCGGTGAGGACGCTTCAGAGACGGGAGGTAGACGCTGTCTCCAGGCACCGGTTTGGTGTTGTCTTCTGATGCTCTGGGGCTCGGTGGTCATTCAGTATTTCTAATCTCCCCCAAGGCTGCCTTAACTCTTTCCTCTAACGTGCCTGTGCTCATTTCTGTCTTTTAGCCCTTTGAAGTAGACCTTTCCCACGTGTACCTCGCCTACACCGAGGAGAGTCTGCGCCAGTCTTTGATGAAATTAGAAAGGCCACGAACTTCAAAGGGGAAAGCGAGGCCGAAGACGGGAAGAAGGTAAGCGCTGTGCTGAGTCCCCGGGATGCCTGGCTGGAGTCACATGCAGGTGAAGGAAATCAATGAGTGCTCTGCTGGGTATTGAAAGTCAGGTTTCTCATGCGGTTACAATGGGAACGAGTGAAGCCTGGCTAAAGAAACTAGCCCTCCCGAGTAGTCGGGTTTATTTATTTACATTTATTTATTTATTTATTTATTTATTTGGTGGTACTGGGGGTGGAACCCAGAGGCTTTCTACCTCCGGGCTATACTCCCAGGCCTATTTTCTATTTTATTTGGAAACAGGGTCTCACTACGTTGCTGAGAGCCTCACTAAGTAGCTGAGGCTGGCTTTGAACCTGCACGATCCTCCTGTCTCAGCCTCCCAAGCGCGGGGATTACAGGCGTGCGCCACCACGCCCGGCTATAGGATCTATTTTTAATCCACTTTCATCTTTCCAAATGTATAATGAATCACCTCCTATCTTGCTTAATTTCTTAATTGTGTGTGTGTGTGTGTGTGTGTGTGTATAGAACCCAGGGGCATTCTACCTCTGAGCTACACTCCCAGCCCGATTTCTTTATTCTTCTTATTTGAAGCAGGGTCTCACTGAGTTGGGGAGGGTCTCACTCAGCAGCTGAGGCTGGCTTTGAACCTGCGCTCTGCCTGTCAGCCTCCCGTGCGGGGTCACAGGCTGCGCCCACGCCGGCCTTCGCGTAACCTCCTCAGTCTAGTTGCTCTGGGCAGTAGCCGACGGTCTTGCGGGGTTAGCCCCTCAAATGCTCCTCTCAGCTTGCTGGTGTGTGTCTGCTGCCCTCCGCGGCGGGTTAGGAGAGCCTGGCCGCGCTCCCTGCCCTCTGGGCTGGTTGATACTGGGTGGCGTGTGCCTCTTCAAGGGAGCCGGCTCCAGTGGCCCTGGGCTGGAGCTGATTCTGAACCTCCATCAGCACTGTCCAGCCTGTGTAAGTTGATTGCAAGACTCCAGGCGCCTGAAATTGGAGAAAGCAGCCCGTTCTCCTCTCTGCTGTGTTCACGTGCTTTCGGTCCACTTCCTAGAGTGAAGGCGGGCGGTTCATTTGTGTGTGTCGCACGGCCACGTAGGCACACCTAACACTTTTACATTTGGGCTAGTCGACTAGGGTTAGGGTTGGGGTTAGGAATCGGCCACATGTTTAAAACGTCCGGTGTATGCGTTTAGGTGCAGGGTTGAGAACCTTGCAGAAGCCACCAGAAGCCACGCGTGCAGCACTAGGGAGCGAAGCGGGCCAGTCCTCAGAAGCACTCGTTGTGTTAGCGGCGTCTCTCCTCCACCTCGGTGGAGATGTCCTCTAACTGTGCAGTTATTAGGGGGAATGAGCGCGGGCGGCTGGTAGAGGTTAGCGTCCCCGGGGTGGCCGCGGAGGGGCGGGCGGGCCCGCGGGCAGGGGCCGCGCTTCTGCGTCTGGGGGCTGTGGGAACAGGGCCCCTTGTTTCTGCACCTTCTCTTTTCTAAGGAGAAGCCAGAAATCCATGAGATTCTCAGTCTTTACTGTGCAGACATAAAACATAACTTGGAATGTTTAGATACAGCATCCATATGTTCATTTTAAAATATGCACTTTTGAAAAAAGTTTAACCCAGCTAGGCGTGGTGGCGCACACTCGTCACCCCAGTACTTGGGAGGCTGAGACAGGAGGATTGCAGGTTCGTGGCCAGCCTCAGCTGCTTAGTGAGACCCTGTTTCAAAATAAAAAATAAAAGTTAGCACCAGGGATATAGCTCGGAGGTAGAATCCTCTGGGTTCAAGCCTCAGTCCCACACACATAAAAGGAAATCTAACCTAACAAAAAGTAGGGGCCAGTGTCATGGGAGCCGAGCTCAGCATCTGCCCCAGAAGTCACGTCCTGTATTGTGAGTTCTGCGGAAGTTGTAGAAGCTATAAACTGGCAAATCCCACGGTTGGTTTATTGAGCTGTTACAGGACACGATATACCCAGTGTGGTCGTCTTCAGCGTAGTCCGTAGTCAATGCGATGTGTTGGGCCAGACTCAGGGAGCAGGTGGCCTAGGTCTCCTGCGTCCCCGCACGGCTGCCAGCCGGCGCGGGCCTGCGGAGCTCCGGTCAGCGAGCAGCCTGCCACTCGGCCACGGGCCTCCTCTGCTTCTGGGCATGACCATTTGCTCTGCGCCCGGGCACACGGGGAGGTGTGGATCACGTCCTGGTGGAGCAGGGCAAGCGGCCATCTCCAGACTCGGTCGCCACCCCACATTTCTACCATGTAATTCGAGCTATTTGTATTTCAGTGTTTTAGGAAAACATTCACCTTTTTTTCCCTCTCTTTTCCAAACAGAAAGCGTTCTACAAAGCCTGAGACTGTAATTGATTCTTTACTTCAGTAAACGTTAGACTTAAAGTCACAATAAAAATGACCGGTGTTCTAATGCCTGGACAAAATCTCCAAGACACTGAAGACTTCTGTGTACCTTCAAAGACTGGAAGCTGCCGATCTGGAGGGAACTGGAAACAGCTCCATCTCGAAGTTCGTGGAACGTACCGCGTGTCCGTCTGGTGGCTGTGGACGGCGTCGCGACCCTGCGGCCACCTGTGCGGGACGTGCGGGGCGCTTCGTCCTCTGGACTTGCAGTTTGGATGCACAGGAATCTGCTAGCTATTTACTCGACTACTGTATGTTTAGATAATTGCAAGTTCACAATAGGAAAAACTGTGAATGTCCTGCGTGAGGACTGCTCCGCCTGAGGGTCTGGGCCTCATCTAAGAAAGGACTCCACCTAGCGCCAACCCAGTGACCTGCTCGCAGACATTCTGATTTTCATTCTGATTGTATTTAACTAGGAGATGACTGATTTTACTGATAATTCAGCAGGTAGTCTTGGCAGTATACATTTTAAAGACCAGGAGTTGAAATGTGTTTCATCTGGGCCTCTCCCGACCTTTGACTGCCACTTTGAGTTCACACTAGAGACGGTGGTTGTTGTTGTTGCTGTTGTTGTTGTTGTTGTTGTTGTTGTTGTTGTTTGGCTTTTGTTCTCTTGAAACACTGAATTGTACCTAAGTAAACAGGAGCCACAGTTGTAGAAAATCAAGAAAGTGAACATTGACCCCTTATCTGCATGTCTGTATGTTTTTAAAACGCTGTGAAGTGTGACTCTGGCACTTTCCTCATGGGGTCTTCAACTTTGATAAAGTTCCCTGCGTCTCCCAGTTGAAAAAGCCTCTGTTCCGGAAGGTGCCGCTGAGCGAGAAAAGGGTTTTAACCTTTGAGGCACCTTATTTTTTGTCATCTTTTATAAAAAGAAACTCTCCTTTCCTAAATTTCTTCTGTTGGTTAATCCAGTTAGACCATATTCCTCTCAGAATAAAAATTAAGTTCATTTCATAGTAAAATAAGTTGTCATAGGTAGTTCTTCTGTTGGCTTCTTAGAAGATTTTTGTATTTTGCCAGTTTGCTATTCCTAAACCACTTAGTTTTGTCTTCTGTGAGTTTTAAAATTCTATTATCCACCCTGGACCACATTGGTTACAAAGGTGTTAAGACTTCACAGTCGGGGTCTATGGAGTCAGCATTGCGTCAACACGCGGCTTTAGGGTTAGTTTGTAGTCACAGAGTTGTGTACAGGGGGGTAAGCGAGGGAGACGGGTGACTGGGGGAGCGGCCCGGCCGGTGGGGGCGTCTTGGGGTCGCTGGCTGCGGCCCTGCGGGGGCCTCGCGCCCCTTGAGCAGAGGGCGTCTCGGAAGGGCTGTTGTGAGCCGGCATCTGTTGAGATGCACATTTCGCTTGGTCATTACAGGAATCCCAATTCTGCAGGTAGATAGACAAAAACAGTGCTCTGTTAAAACAGTCTGTTTCTAGCCTTTAGTGTTTCATAGTTCATTTACTAGGAAAGGAATAGCTTTTGAATTCAGCTTTAAAACGCTGGAGGAATTTTAGCCAGTATGTTAGATTAGTTTTTTCTAACCCACCCTGCCATCGTAACAAAAAGAAATCCATAAAAAACCAAAATGTTGAGAAATTCTCAAAGCCGCCTGCTTTCGCAATTTTTTAAGAAAGGATTTCTGGCCAGGTGTGGAGGCACATGCCTGCAATCCCACCACTTGGGAGGCTGAGACGGAAGGTCGCAGGTTTCAGGCCATTGTGGCAACTTAGGGAGAAGCAGCTTCAAAATAAAGGAGAAAATAGGGCTGGAGGAGAAGGGTGTGGAGCACCCCCGAGTTCAGCTTCCGGTACTTTGATATATTTGATTCTACCAGGTGGATGCCAAATACTTACTTTACGACATCAAAATTAAATATTTGAGCCAGGCCTGAATGCCCGTTGGAAGGCCGGGTCACTGCCTAGAGCTGTCCGTTCAGTGTCTTATGTCCGTGGCGTCTTTGCATTGACTTTTTGTTTGCCAGTGGAATATTTTGTAACTTCAGTGGTAATTTTCTGGAAGAATATAGTCGAACAAACTTGCTCATTATTTGAAATAAATGTGCAGATATAAGTGAGTGGCACATATATACTTACACACATGTATGTACGTAGGTTGTGAATGAGTATTCTCTTTCCCCTTTAATTTAAAAAGTAATATTTATTTATTAAGGAGCCTCGGTACAACATTACTAGTTTGTAGCATGGTCTTTAATAAACCTTATAATTATACATACAAATAGTTGGGAAATTCAAATGCAGCCACATTCCCCGGTTCTGCTTAGATTGTTGTCACCCATAGATACATCAGGAGGCTGGGGGCGGATCTGCATCAAGTCCCACAAGTAGAATCCATTTCACAAACTATCTCGTTTATTTTTTGAATTTCTTTTCAGCAAGAAATTTAAGGGTATTTGGGGGGAGAAGGAATGTTGCTACTTTATCTGTAACATGATACAGTTATTGTGGTTCCTTGTCCGGTTTCTTTTTCAGTCTGTTCCTCCTGTCTTTCACCTGAACTCTTTTTAACTGGTGCATAGTAACTGCGAAGACGGCAGGTTTCGTCGGGGCCCAGCCGCCCGTCCCCTTCGCACCTGCAGGATCGCGGGCTAAGGAGTGGTGGGCTTACGTTGGGGCACGCCAGCGTCTGCCCAGGGTCTCTGTGTACATTTGTTTTCCTTATTATTTATTCTTTGTTGTTAAACTACTAGAAGGAAACATAGATCTTCCTAGTGCCTTTGAACTTAAGATGTAGTCTAATTTAAATCGTGAGTAACTTAAAGCATCACTACTGTACCATATGCCGGCCACAATTACAGATTGTACCGTGAGTTTGTTGCATTGACTAAAGCCACACTTTGATTGTATTTTATGTATAAATTGTATTTGTTCAGGTTGTATATATCAGTATGGTCTGTACACTTAGAGCATGGCTAAATGAGAAATAAAACCCTTTGGCCTAAGCCGCAGTGGCGGTCTCTTCTGAACTGTCTCTGGTTTGCGTCCGTCCTGATACTAATGAGCAGGTCCTTGTGCTTTTGCGTTTCAGTGTAAGTTCATGCCCAGAAACTTAATGTGGTGGGTCTTTTTAAATAGAAGTTGGGTGTGGTGACACAAATGTGTAATCCCAGTACTTGGGAGGCTGAGACAGGAGGATCCAGGTTCAGAGCCAACCTCGGTAACTTACCAGGACTCTCAGCAACCTAGTGAGACCCTGTTTACAAATAAGAAATAAAGAAATCAGGCTAGGGGTGTAGCTTGGAGATAGAATACCTCTGGGTCCAATCCCCAGCGCCAAAAAATAAAAAAAGAAAAGTCATTAAATATTTTGGGAGAAATGCTTTAAAATATACTTCTCACTGATAGAATTTATTTCACAAAAAAACCATTTTTACCCTTTTCTTTTTGCCTTTTCATTAGGTATTTGAGAACAGAAACCAGTCCTCAGGCCATAACTTAAAGAAATATGTATACAGACTCGGGAGGCTGAGGCAGGAGGGTCGCAGGCTTGAGACCTGCAGCATGGGGTAACTTAGTGAGACCCTGTTTGAAAAAGTAAAATAGGGCTCAGAGTTGGAGTGCCCCTGGGTCCCATCCCCAGTGGGCAGAAGAGAAGAGAAACATGTTTGCAGAAGGCTTCCCTGGAAGAAGGGGAAGAGAAGACGCTGCTGGGTGGTAACAGTATCGCGACCCCCTTCAGACACCCACCCTCAGCTTCAGGGTCCCCAGGACAGTTAGAATCGCTGGCGCTCCTGTCAATCATCTTTTCTTTTAGTAAACATCGATTGCCGAGCACCTGCCAGCCAGTCATAAGAAACCCAAAGTGAGTCGGGCCCACGTGGTGGCGCACGCTTGTAATCCCAGCATTCAGGAAGCTGAGACCAGAGGATCTCAGTTCATGGCCAGCCTCAGCTACTTGGGCCCTTTGCAACTCAGTGAGACCCTCTTTCAAAATGAAGAATAAAAACCAGGGCTGGGGGGTGTAGCTCAGACGTAGAATGCCCCTGGGTTCCATCCCCAGTACTGCAAAAAAGAAAAACCCTCTCCATGTGAGCCTGGAGGTTTGGTCTGGGCTGAGTCCCAGGCCTTCCCCTCTGGCCGTCCTCAGCCTTGCTCTCTTTTCCCAGCTTCTGGCGTCTGTGAGACCATGAGCCATGTCGAAGTCAGCACCAGGCCTGCCATGGCATTAGCAAGGCGGGAAATGGCCCCTCGCCCTCTGCCCTCCCCGCACCGTACCCAGCACCACTGGCGTGCCCTTCCTGTGACGGCCTCAAGGTCGTGCGGCTCCGATAGTGTACACCGTGTCCACTCATGAGGACCCTCAGCCATCGCAGGAGTGAAGGCCCAGCCAAAAGGTCAGGTGAGGGGTTTTTCATTTAGCCTTGGCTGACGGGACTTCCAGTCTGGTGGCCTCTGATTCTGGATCTCCCTCCTCTTCCCCTTCCGCTTTAGACCTAATATTGCTATTTATCTGTCCTGATCTTTTTCAGTAAGTTATTTTGGATTTATTTATTTATTTATTTATTTATTTTTTGGTACTGGAGATGGAACCCAGGGGCATTCTACCTCTGAGCTACACCCCCAGCCCCATTTTTTAATTCTTTCTTTTGAAACAGGGTCTCACTGAGTTGCCGAGGACCTCACTAAGTAGCTGAGGCTGTCAGCAAACCCCGATCCCCCTGTCTCAGCCTCCCAAATGCTGAGATTACAAGCGTGCGCCCCCACGCCCGGCTTGAATCAATCTTTAAAACAAGTTATTGTCCAAATCGATGAAGTTAATGTGTGCTTTCCGGGACCAGTTCACATGACCCTAAAGCCACAGCCTTAACTCCAACCAGTCTGTTTGTGATATTCGCTGAATTTCTTGCTCTTGAACGGTTTGATTTGCAAAGCAAATCAGGCCTTCAGTCTGCCCTCGGAAGTCAAACAATGTGTGGGAAAGTGATTATGAAGAGGCTACTTCAAAAAGAACCTGTTTCCTCCAGCGTCTCTCTTGGGCTTCCTGTGGCCCAGCCTTCTAGCCGCCGTTCTCAGCGTTATCAGAACATCAAATTGCCTTTGACTAAAGACTACGGCAGATCAGATACTCTTCCACACCTGCGCCTCCCCCACCTCTCTGGAGGGCCGGGGAAATTTTAGTTCGCAATCAAAGGCTCTTATTTCTCCAATGGCACGAAAGAATCGAACTGGGACTTTACAACCTAATAAAGCACTGCTCAGAGCCGGTACCAAGCTCTGCGAGAGGATATCGCTTAACCCAACCCGAAGGCACCAGGATCATTGCAGAAGTCACATGCTGGCCTCCATGTCTGCCCCATGGAGTCAGCGCCGCTCAGCCTCCAGTTGTCCTCTCGTGAGTGTGTCCCTCCTGCCGTGGTCCCTTAGGCCGTACATATCCATCCTGACTTGTGCATACCCGCCCCAGGCCGAGTAGGATGTCCTCGACAACCCGGAAATGTCCTTTGAAACCCCACAGCCTACCTCGGGAGGGGAGATAGCCCTAAAAGCAGCAGGCCACATAGCATGCCGAGCCGTGGGAAGGTGGCGTTGGAGGTGGCCAGGTACGCACTGGCCCCTGGGAGCTAGCACAGGTCTCCTAGGCAAACACCTGCCTGACCACAGGGTCAGAGAAGACTCCAAGGAAGTGCTGAGCCGTGGGGAAGGGGTCCAAGCAGAGGGAGGCGCGTGCGTCAGGATCCTTGGTGCCCCGGCCTCGTGCTGAAGTAGGCAAGAGGTGGAGCAGCTGAGCTGGGCTGGGGCCCAGGTCCCGCTGTCAAAGGTCGTGGGAAGCTGCAGAGAATCTTACGTGGCTCACGCGCTTGCCCAGCACGTGGCCCTCACACACACTCTGCCCACTGGATCGCAGAGATGCCGAGAGGATGGAAACGTCTGGGGCTTAGGGTAGACGTCAGTGCCTGCAGTATAAGGTGGAGAGTCTTCAGGGGCTATTCAAGTATAACTGAGCCAGGCGTGGTGGCGCACGCCTGTCACCCCAGACCTTGGGAGGCTGAGACAGGAGGATCGCAGGTTCACGGCCAGCCTCGGCGGCATAGCGAGGCCCTCAGCGACCTAGAGAGACCCTGTTTCAAACAAAAACATTAAATAGGGCTATGGTATAGCTCAGAGGTAGAAAACCTCTGGGTTTCATCCCAGTACCATAATAAACCAATAAATAAATGAGTTAAAGCTGACGTGGTGGTGCGTGCTCATAATGCCAGGCTGAGATGGGAGGATCACAGGTTCGTGGCCAGCCTCAGCTACTTAGCGAGGCCCTGTTTAAAAATAAGGGAATAAAATAGGGCTGGGAGTGTAGATGGAAGGTAGAATGTCTCTGGATTCCATCCTCAGTATTCATAATAATAATAATAATAATAATAATAAATTAATTAAGGTATAAATGAAACAGAAAAAGGAGGTGATCCCAGGCCGGAACCCCGAGGCATTCTATCACATGGAGATCAGGGAGAGGAGGCTCCAGCCAGGGGAAAGAAGGAATCACCCGCGCAGTGGGAGAAAGGCGGGAGTGTGTGGTGCCCGGAGGGAGCGGAGACACTCTTTTAGGGCAGCGATCGGTGGCGTCCAGCGAGGGGATGGGATGGCGGGGGCTTAGCTCCGCCATGACAGGGAGCAAAGCCCGGCTCCGCAGGCCCCACAGGCGCAGCAGCCTTGTGGGTGGCGGTGCCACGTGACACCGAGACTCCGCCGCTCACGACCCAAACTAATGAAATGTGTGTTTTGCAGCGCAGCTGTCCTGTGAGTGCGTCCAAGCACAGCACGTGGAAAGCCTTCTTGGAAAGCCTCAAGAGGACCATGCAGAGGAAATACTCAGGATACGGAAGCTCGCTGTTTTAATTTATGAGTTTTTTAAATGGATTTATTTTTAAAGTATTTATATATTTATAACCCACTATACAATAAAGTGTATGTAGACTCTAGCAGTCGTGACATTTCATGGCCTCGACTCTGGTTACCCGGTAGATAAGGTTACGGTCTGTAACTTTTAGGGAAACCTAAACTACACGAACCTAAGCTCCAGGGGCGACGGCTGGCACAGGAGCGGCCAGATGGCGTCCTCCTCGGGAGCGCCCCTCTGGTGTAGGACGGAACCAGGTAATTCAAGAACAGCGGGGCCTGATGGTGCACACTTGTAATCCCAGCATCTGGGAGGCTGACACAGGATCCTCAGCTACTTAGTGAGGCCCTGTGCAACTCAGTGAAACCCTGTTTTAAAATAAAGAATAAAAAATAGGGCTGGTGGGTAGCTCAGAAGTAGAATGCCCCTGGGTTCCATCCCCGGTTTAAAAAAAAAAAAAAAAAAACACAAGGCATCAATAATAGGGGAGCCCCAGAGCGAGTCCAGGAGCCCTACTGACCGCTGCGTTTCAGAGCCAGACAAGGTATCAGGTGAACAGGACATTCTTTTCCCATTGACACAATGGAGAACAAATTTTTTTTTTTTTTTTGGTAGAACTGGGGGTTGAACCCAGGGGCATTCTACCTCTGAGCTAGAACCCCAGCCCTATTTTCTGCAGAGGGCCTCACTAAGCAGCTGAGGTGGCTGTGAACCGCGGGCCTCCAGTCTCAGCCTCGCAGGCGCGGTGATCACAAGCGCGCGCCTCCACGCCCGGCTTGGAGAATGGAGCCCCAGACGTTTCCATCCTCTCGGCATCTTAGCTCCAGCTACTTAGCGAGGCCCTGTTTCAAAACAAGGGAATAAAGTTATCCCAGGGGTAGCCAGGTGTGGTGGTGCACACTTGTAATACCAGCATTCGGAGGTGGAGACCGGAGGATCGATCACAGAGGTTCAAAGCCAACCTCAGCCACTTAGTGAGGCTCTCAGCAAATTAGTGAGATGCTATTTCAAAATAAAATATAAAATAGGTCAGGGGTATAGCCCAGAGGTAGAGGTCCCTGGGTTCCATCCTCAGGACCACAAAAATAAAGAAAAATAAAGAAGTAAAAAGACTAAAATAGGACTAGGGGTGCAGCTTAGAGGTAAAATGCCTCTGGGTTCCATCCCCACAAAAAAAGGAAGAAAATAGGCCTGGGGATGGAGCTCAGAGGTAGGATGTCCCTGGGTTTCATCCCAGTACCACTAATAATAATAATAATAATAATAATAATAATAATAATAATATTGATGAATTAAAGCATATGTTTGTAATCCCAGTACTTGAGGTACGGTGAGTGCAGGAGACATCGGAACACGTCTCCAAAAGCAGCAGGAAGCGTAGAGACCGGAAGTGGGCCTGGGAAGGAAGTGGACAGGAAAGCTGGCCCGGAAGAGTCTCCCGAGGCACTAGACAGTGTCTGTGGGCTTCGGAGGAAACGCAGGCACAGCAGCGCGGGATCCAGTATTCCACCTGGCAGTGAACTCCAACACTGAGCCCTGAAGTTAGTGACGATCTGCCTCAAGGTGCCTGTGGAGCCCCAGGTGGGAGCCCCAGGAGCTGGGGCACTCGGCAGGGCGCTGTGGGCAGGGTGTGCCTGGCTCCCTAAGAAACCTGGGCATTGCATTGTGCCCAGAGACGCCCCGAGAGGCCGACCTTGGAGGAGGGCAGAGAAAAGCCCCAGGCAGAGCCGATGGCCTGGAGAAACCAATAGCAAGAAAGACCCTGCAAACTCATTGTGTCCCAGTGCTTGGGAGGAGGGCAGAGAGGAGGATCGCAGGCTCGAGGCGAGCCTCTTGAACTTAATAAGACCCTATTTCAAAATTAAAAGTACTGGAGGTGAGCTGGGTGTGGTGGCGCGCGCTTGTAATCC
>NC_137793.1:3074633-3167133 GCF_963383645.1 Muscardinus avellanarius
TCTCAGCCTCCCAAGCACTATGGATTCTAGGTGTGTGCCACTGACCCTGGGAATTATTCTCAGCTCTGTTGCCTCTGTGGCTCCGAATGCCTAGACCTCTCGGCCTGCTCCCTGTCCAGCCTCACTCAGCGCAGCGCTTCCCCGGGGCTGGGCTGTGGGCACGGAGCGTCTAAGTCGTTCTCTAGCCAGAACTGTCTTCTGTGCTGCGTCCACTGCTTGGCTCCGAAGCGTGAGAACCAAGAGGACCAGCACTTGCGTGACTTTTACTGTTCAGTGCGGAGCCTTGTGCCGCTGCGGAAGCAGACTCCATTCTCCAAGCCGGGCGTGGAGGCGCGCGCTTGTGATCACCGCGCCTGCGAGGCTGAGACTGGAGGCCCGCGGTTCACAGCCACCTCAGCTGCTTAGTGAGGCCCTCTGCAGAAAATAGGGCTGGGGTTCTAGCTCAGAGGTAGAATGCCCCTGGGTTCAACCCCCAGTTCTACCAAAAAAAAAAAAAAAATTTGTTCTCCATTGTGTCAATGGGAAAAGAATGTCCTGTTCACCTGATACCTTGTCTGGCTCTGAAACGCAGTGGTCAGTAGGGCTCCTGGACTCGCTCTGGGGCTCCCCTATTATTGATGCCTTGTGTTTTTGTTTTTTTTTTTTAAACCGGGGATGGAACCCAGGGGCATTCTACTTCTGAGCTACCCACCAGCCCTATTTTTTATTCTTTATTTTAAAACAGGGTTTCACTGAGTTGCACAGGGCCTCACTAAGTAGCTGAGGATCCTGTGTCAGCCTCCCAGATGCTGGGATTACAAGTGTGCACCATCAGGCCCCGCTGTTCTTGAATTACCTGGTTCCGTCCTACACCAGAGGGGCGCTCCCGAGGAGGACGCCATCTGGCCGCTCCTGTGCCAGCCGTCGCCCCTGGAGCTTAGGTTTGTGTAGTTTAGGTTTCCCTAAAAGTTACAGACCGTAACCTTATCTACCGGGTAACCAGAGTCGAGGCCATGAAATGTCACGACTGCTAGAGTCTACATACACTTTATTGTATAGTGGGTTATAAATATATAAATACTTTAAAAATAAATCCATTTAAAAAACTCATAAATTAAAACAGCGAGCTTCCGTATCCTGAGTATTTCCTCTGCATGGTCCTCTTGAGGCTTTCCAAGAAGGCTTTCCACGTGCTGTGCTTGGACGCACTCACAGGACAGCTGCGCTGCAAAACACACATTTCATTAGTTTGGGTCGTGAGCGGCGGAGTCTCGGTGTCACGTGGCACCGCCACCCACATGGCTGCTGCGCCTGTGGGGCCTGCGGAGCCGGGCTTTGCTCCCTGTCATGGCGGAGCTAAGCCCCCGCCATCCCATCCCCTCGCTGGACGCCACCGATCGCTGCCCTAAAAGAGTGTCTCCGCTCCCTCCGGGCACCACACACTCCCGCCTTTCTCCCACTGCGCGGGTGATTCCTTCTTTCCCCTGGCTGGAGCCTCCTCTCCCTGATCTCCATGTGATAGAATGCCTCGGGGTTCCGGCCTGGGATCACCTCCTTTTTCTGTTTCATTTATACCTTAATTAATTTATTATTATTATTATTATTATTATTATTAGGAATACTGAGGATGGAATCCAGAGACATTCTACCTTCGATCTACACTCCCAGCCCTATTTTATTCCCTTATTTTTAAACAGGGCCTTGCTAAGTAGCTGAGGCTGGCCACGAACCTGTGATCCTCCCATCTCAGCCTGGCATTATGAGCACGCACCACCACGTCAGCTTTAACTCATTTATTTATTGGTTTATTATGGTACTGGGATGAAACCCAGAGGTTTTCTGCCTCTGAGCTATACCACAGCCCTATTTAATGTTTTTGTTTGAAACAGGGTCTCTCTAGATCGCTGAGGGCCTCGTTATGCCGCCGAGGCTGGCCGTGAACCTGCGATCCTCCTGTCTCAGCCTCCCAAGGTCTGGGGTGACAGGCGTGCGCCACCACGCCTGGCTCAGTTATACTTGAATAGCCCCTGAAGACTCTCCACCTTATACTGCAGGCACTGACGTCTACCCTAAGCCCCAGACGTTTCCATCCTCTCGGCATCTCTGCGATCCAGTGGGCAGAGTGTGTGTGAGGGCCACGTGCTGGGCAAGCGCCACACCACTCATCTATGCCCAGCCCGGTCCTTCACACGTTATGAGCCGTGTTGAACACTGGACCAGCTCCACCTCCCACCCTGCACCATGGCGGTCTCCCTCTCTCCGTGAACAGTACCAGCCACCTCCAAAGACGGAGCTGAGGCCCTTAGCTCCCTCCCTCCCTGCCCACAGCCCACCTGCCAGCCCGTCCGTCTGGCTCTATTTTTAGTGACACCACAAGTGTAATGGCTTCCAGGGCGTCCACCCTGTCCCAGCCCCTGTCACCGGTTGCCTGGGCCTCTGCGTAGCCTCCCCACGGGCCATCTCGCTTCTCCACTGACCCCTCCTCAGAAGCCAGAGGAGCCCCGTAAGTCATGGAGTGAGAGTTTCGTCTGAGCCCTGCCGTAACTCTGCAGAGGTTCCCACGCACGTGGGGTGGGATCCACGGCCCCACAGTGGATCTACTGAAGTCTTCCTCACTTTACTGGGATAGCTCCGCGTGGACAAGTGGGGTTCCTTTCCACCCTCGGAGCCTTGCACAGGCCTCTGTCTGTTGGACCTGAGGTCTGAGCCCTCTCCTGATTCAAATATGGGTGCGGAATGAGCTGGGTGTGGTGGCGCATGCTTGGAATCCCAGTTCTGTAGTCTGAGATGGGAGAATGGGGTCACAGGTTCTCGGCCAGCCTCAGCTACTTAGGCCCTCTGAACTTAGCAAGACCTTATTTCAAAATAAAGAATAAAAACTAGGGCTGGCGGTGTAGCAGGGAGGTAGAACGTCCCTGGGTTCAATTCCCAGTACCGCACACACACACACAAATCTGCGCAGAGGACGTCATGACTCCACGGTGACCCTCTCCCTTGGCCCGCTTAGCTTCCTAGCAGGACCTCTACTAGACACCACCAGATGTGTGTTTTCTACCCCCCACCCAGAACATTCCAGGGGGGCAGGGACTCCACCCTGCCTGTCTTCAGTGCTGCCCCTCCGGGCCCACAGCAGTATCTGGCCCTTGCAGAACCTCCACCAGCACCTGGGAGGGCACAGTGAATGAATCGGGGGCCCTGCAACAGCAGGGGTGCACAGAGCGAGCTCGCTTACCAGCGGGGTCACCCCGTGCAGATTCCGGTAGAGCTTCCTCAGCTGCTGGCGCACATCAAGGTCTCGGTGCGCGGCCAGGCACCCCGCCAGCTCCCCGGGCTGATAGGCCAGCCGGAGCACAGCCAGCGCCCGGCAGAGGACCTCCTTCTCCTTCTCCGCTGTGTTCTGCGAAGAGAAGCCGCAGCCATCACACGCTGTCCGCTCCCAACGCCCGCCCCGTCTCTTCTTCCCAGGAAGACTGGGAAGGTGAGTCCGCTCAAGTCTGAATCCATGTTCGAGCTGTTCTGCGAGAGCGCGGGCTGCCGCTCAGACGCGCCACTTCCCTCCGTTGCCTGGAATGCAGCAGCCACTCCCCTGAATGTCTCAAGTTTTCTTCCCTTGGAAGGTTTTTCTAAAGGTTTTGTTTTCTTTCTTCTTTCATTCATTCATCTCTCTCCCGCCCCTCTCTCTGGTACTGGGGATGGAACCCGGGGCATTCTACCTCTGAGCTACACCCCAGCCCTATTTTTAAATTATTATTTATTTATTTACTTATTTATTTATTGTGGTACTGGGATTCCTGGAAACCCTTCTACCTCCAGGCTACACTCCCAGACCTATTTTAGGTTTTTAAATTTGGAAACAGGGTCTCAAGCCAGCAAGGCTGGCTTCAAACCTGCGCGATCCTCCCATCTCGCCTCATTACAAGCGTGCGCCACCACGCCCAGCTATCCTTTATTTTTGAAACAGGGTCTCACTGAGTTGCAGAGGGCCTCACTAAGTAGCTGAGGCGGGCTGTGAACCGTGATCCCCCTGTCTCAGCCTCCCAAATGCTGGGATTACAAGGGTGTGCCACCACGCCTGGCTTTTTTCTCTCTCTTTTGAAACTAGGGGCATTCCACTCTGCACTACCCTCCAGCCCTATTTTACCATCATTTGTTTCTTTTTGTATTTACCATTGAACTCCGGGGCACTCTACCTCTGAGCTACACCTCCAGCCCTACTTTGTTTTGAAACAGAGTCTCACTAAATTGCTGAGGCCACTTTGCACCTGCCGTTCTCCTATCAGTCTCCCTGCGCTGAGATGACCCCCACCATGCCCATTTTTTTTTTTTTTTTGAAACAGTGTCTCACTGTGTTGCAGAGCGCCTTGTTAAACTGTTGGGTCTGGCCAGGAACCTGGGATCCTCCTGTCTCCGCCTCTCTAGTAGGGAGATTACAGCATTCACCCGCACATCCACTTTTATTTTGAAACAGTGTCTCACTGTGCCACAGACGGCCTCACTAAGTTGCTGAAGCTGGCCAGGAACCTGATCCTCCGGTCTCCGCCTCCCACACAGTCGGATAACTGGCAGGGCCACCACGCCCATCTAAGGGTTTTTCTTGATAAAGTCAACGGCCAGGCACAGGGCAGTGGACCATGAAAGCCCCATCCCGAGTCTGTCTGTGGACCGTGTGAGCTCTTCTTCCCGAGCCCGCTGCTCCTGTGAGCTCTTGGTCTGTGAGCTCCTTCCTCCAGGGCTAAGATCAGCTTTCCCTAGACCCCTGACTCGCTTGTTGGAGGAGGGAGCGCCTGCCCCGCGTGCTGGAGTCGCCGTGGCACAGCCCTCACGCAGGCCTCCCAGCGCACTGGAGCAGCACGTGCCGGTCACGGTTAGGTCGGGAGCTCCGGCATTTCCTCAGGCATTGCCTGGGAGACCGGGGAGGCTCCTGGGAGAGGGCACCTTGAGCCGGGCCTTGGGCTGCATTACTATAACAGAGCCTTGGCCCAGAGTGGTACAGAGGGAGAACTCTTGGGAATGCTGGCAGTGCTGCGCTGGGTCCCGCCACATGGCTCCTCTTGGGGACATTGGGCCTTAGATTGGGGATGGAAAAGCAGGGAAACAGCTCTCGTTTGGAACCTGGAAGAGGGATCACGGCTCAGTCTAAACCAAGCCCACGTGTCCTCCCATTTTCCATTGAAGAACACAGGCACAAGGCCCAGACAGTGTTCTGAGCTTTCTTTATTCAGGTCAGATGAAGAAGCCGTCTCTACCCCTGCTAGGACATGGCCCAGGCCCCTGCTACTCAAAGTGTGCTCCACGGGCTGGCAGCACAGACATCAACTGGGAGCTTGTTAGAAATGCAACTCCCACATCAGGCGTGGTAGGCACGCTTGTAATCCCAGTACCTGGGAGGCCGAGACAGGAGGATTGCAGGTGCGCGGCCAGCCTCAGCTACTTAGTGAAGCCCTCTGCAACTTAGTGAGACCCTATTTTAAAATAAAAAACAAAAAATAGGGCTGGGAGTATAGCTCAGAAGAAGAATGCCCCTGGGTTTAATCCCCAGTACTGAACAAAACAAAACAAAACAAAACAAAAACCACACAGCTCACAGACCCAGCCATGGACTTGCGGAGTCTGCATGTGGAGTGACAGGGTCCTGGGGTCACATGAGTGGCGCTCGCGACATCTACCTGTTGACAGTTACCTATTTTTTCCGATTATCAGGGTAATGTACATTTAACTAAAGTGAATCCACTCGCCCTACCAGGCAGAGAGAATGACCATTAATATTTTGGTAAATATCGTCCCAGGTCTTTAAATATATTTTTCCCCAAATAGGGACCAACTGTTGATACTGTTCTGTCCCCGTCACACTTAAACAGAGGTTAAACCCACTGTCCAGGAACGTGGGAGGGACCTGCGCAGAAACCCACTGTGCACCGCCATGACTTCACCCCCTATCGTTGCAGGTCTTCTGCTTCTGTTAACAACATGTCCCCGGAGCCAGGCACGGTGGCGCACACCTCTAACCCGGCACTTGAGAGGCTAACACAGGAGGATGGCAGGTTCCCAGGACAGCGTCTGCAACTTAGCAAGACCATGTTTCAAAATATAAAAAGAGAGAGGGTGCTGGGGGTGTAGCTTGGAGGTAGAAAGCCTCTGGATTCAACTCCCAGTCCAAAAAGGAAAAAAAAAAGTGGCGGCGAGTAAACTTTGAAAAGGTTTCTGGGCATCTCTTAGGTCTAAGACTAAATGCTAGAAGTGCACGTCATAGTTTAAGATTTTTCCCAGAAGATTTAGTAGCATCCCAAGCCTCAGGATCCCAGGCTACACAAGGCCCTGTCCTTTGCCGTCTGGGGCTCGGTGGAAGGGCCCCACGCGCCTGCCCGTGATGCCACAGAGAGAGCGTGAGCTCCGGGAGGCGAGGGCACAGCCCCTTGCTTATTTGCCCACTGAAACCTAGGAGAATTTTCGAAAGCTGGCTTGAACCTGAGAAGTACACTGCAGGCATGCCGGGCCTGGTGGTGCACGCTTGTACTCCCAGTACCGCACGCTTGTCATCCCAATACTTGGGAGGCTGAGACAGGACGATCGCGGGTTCGTGGCCAGCCTCGGCTACTTAGTGAGGCCCTTTGCAACTTAGTGAGACCCTGTTTCAAAATAAAGAATTAAAAAAAAAAATGGGGCTGGCTGGGGATGTAGCTCAGTGGTAGGGATCCATCCCCAGTACCACATGAAAGAAGAAAAAGAATGAAACTGTGGGTTAGTTTTGATCACTAGCTGGCACAGGATGGAGAGAAAGCCCTGCAAAGATATTCTTTGAAGGACTTTCTAAAACTAAGCTAAAACAGGCACCTCAGAGGGGCTGCATCAGGTGGAAAGCTTAAGAGAACGACCTGGCGGGCCTGGTTAGAGGCACCCGATTGTGGTTCCATTGGTTTTGCCCTCAAAGTGGTGCCATGCCACCCCCAGCCTCTTCCTAACCAGACGGCCGGTCTGCCCGTGGCCTGAGGGGGCCTGGCTGTGGCTCAGAGAAAGGGCTTCCATGGCCCAGCGGACCTCGCAGCTCAGAACCCCTCAGGAAGAGACTCAAAGGGCCGCCGAGGCCATGCCGGAGTCTGGTCTGCCCCTCACGTGAGTGGTAGAAATGGCCGCCAGGGCGGTCTCTTCTGTGACGCTGACGGTGGGCTTCTGACTTGGCTCTGGGCTAGCCTCACATTCTAATGGGCTAGCCTCCTGCTCTAACTTGGCTCTGGGCTAACCTCACATTCTAATGGGCTAGCCTCCTGCTCTAACTTGGCTCTGGGCTAACCTCATATTCTAATGGGCTAGCCTCCTGTTCTAACTTGGCCCCGGGCTAGCCTCCCGTTCTTGTTATATATCACTCAGTAGAGGCCAGAGGGTTTTTTTACTTCCGCGCGGGGCTGCCATGATTCCACGCGGGGCCACCATCTTTCCACTAGGCAAAATACGACAGTAGCCCCGTTAGCTCATAGACCCCCTATGTCTAGTAACTCCAGGTACAGGCACAGAATTTGTGGAGTAATCTTAAACTTAGCCAATTACAGAGAATGCTTTCTTTCTTTTTTTGGAAGCAGGGGAAAGGGTGGGCAGCTCTTTTAGTTTCTGGGATTTCTGAACAAAGGGACAACTCAGAGATTAGACAGGTTTAACCAGAGTATTACAGTCTAACTTGGCCCTGGGCTAGCCTCGCAACCTAACATGGCCCTGGGCTAGCCTCGCAACCTAACATGGCCCTGGGCTAGCCAGCCGTTCTAACTTGGCTCTGGGTTAGCCTCTCTTAGGGCTATGAAAACTTAGTCCATTGAGAATGCATTCATTATCTTCAAAACCAAATTTAGCCAACCAGTGCTATTGACAAAAATCCTCTCAAAATGAATACAAACTTCTTAAGGGTTGGTGTGGCAGTCTCTGAAGAAGCATAGGTTTTAGCTCTCTGGTAAGTAGAAAATGCCTCCAACTCTTGGTCTACCAGCAGGCCCTCCGCAGAGCCGGGCAGCTGGCTGGCTTCCCAGTTCACTCCTATGCAGCGCTTCCTGGAAGCTCCAGCTTCCATCCGCACACGCTTTCTAGCAACTGCCAGGCGCAGGATGCTACCCGGCTTGGAGCTACCGGGATTCTTGATCCCCCAAAGAAATAAAATAAATACCCTGGGTTCTGAAAATATATTCTCCTTTGGGAACACAACGAGGTACCTTTTCCTCCCATGTACCACTTTTATGGGTTTTTGAAAAAATATTCTTTCTCTATTTAAAAATATCTTGCCGGGCGTGGTGGCGCACGCTTGTAATCCCCGCGCTTGGGAGGCAGAGACAGGAGGATCGCGCAGGTTCGAAGCCAGCCACACACCCTGGCTTAGGAGACCCTGTTTCCAAATAAAAAAATGTAAAAATAGGTCTGGGAGTGTAGCCCGGAGGTAGAAGGGCTTCCAGGAACCCCAGTACCACCAAAAATAAATAAATAAATAAATAAATAAATAAATAAATAAATAAAAATATCTTTTAAAAAATTGGGCTGGACATGGTGGTGCATGCTTGTAATCCCAGTATTTGGGAGGCTGAGACGGAAGGACCTCAGGTTCGTGGCCAGCCTCAGCTACCTAGTGAGGCCCTCTGCAACTTAGTGAGATCCTATTTCAAAATAAAGAATTAAATAGAGGGCTGAGGATGTAGCTCGGCGGTAGAATGCCCCCAGGTTCACTCTCTAGTACCACAAAAAAATTTCCAGGGATTGGACCCAGGGGCATCCTACCTCTAAACTACACCCCAGCCGTACTTGACTTTTAATTTTGGAGAAGGGTCCCACTAAGTTGCTGAGACGGGCCTCAAGCCTGTAGTCCTCCTGTCCCAGCCAAATACGAGGATTAGAGGCGTGTGCCACCGTTCAGGTTAGAAATATCTTAATACGTAAAAAAGCAGTGCTGAGTCTTTGAGGGAAAGGGGTAATGGAGGATGAGCTGGCGGGCTCCTGGAGGAGCAGAGGCAGCTGGCGTGGAGGAGGGCAGCCCCGCTGGGCTCAGGGCTGGGGAGGCGCGGGCTGATTCTTTCTACCTGCCACTCCTCCTCCGTAATTGTTTCTCTGCAACCAAGCTGTGCATTCCATCACTTACGGCATCCTCCCTGGATCCCAGACCACCTTCACATTCCCCTCAGATGCACGTTCATGTCTTTAAGTGCAGAAACTGAAACTCCAAGATTCGTGAAGACCTGCCAGAGGCCACCCGGAGGCTGAGTGGTGGAGCCAGGCTAAGCCGGTTCAGCTGTGGACCTTGGCGCCCCCTGCGGCTGGCCTCGGGAGAGCCCACCGCACAAACCGGGGCACGCAGGGCTTCTAGCGGATTCCATCTGGGTTGGCAAGACTTGGCAATTTTATAGAGTTACGTTGCTGTACAATTTTATCTCTCCGTAAGTTGCACATATAGAAGCTTTCTATATTCTCCTTCAAAATCTCCTCCTGGAGCCGGGCATGGGGGCGCACGCTTGTCATCCCAGCATTTGGGAGGCTGAGACAGGAGGATCGTAGTTCGCGGCCAGCCTCAGCTACTACTTGGGCCCTTTGCAACTCAGTGAGACCCTGTTTCAATATAACAAATAAACCGGGCGTGGTGGCTCACGCTTGTAATCCCCGCGCTTGGGAGGCTGAGACAGGAGGATCGCACAGGTTCGAAGCCAGCCCCAGCTACTTAGTGAGGCTCTCAGCAACTTAGTGAGACCCTGTTTCCAAATAAAATATAAAATAGATCTGGGAGTATAGCCCGGAGGTAGAAGGCTCCTGGTTTCCATTCCCAGTACCACAAAAAAAGAAAGAAAGAAAGAAAGAAAGAAAGAGGAAAAAAAAGAATATAAAGAATAAAAAATAGGGCTGGGGGTGTAGCTCGGAAGTAGAACGCCCCTGGGTTCCATCCCCAGTACCACAAAAACAAAACAAAACTCCTGTGTCTGAGCCCTGGAATGATCTTTGAGGAAACCAGAGCTTCCTGATAGAGGCCCACAGGAGAGTACTCCTCAGGAGGTCGGGAGTGTGTGGTGTGGCCAGGCCTGGCCCGGCCTGAGCAGCCCCTCCATCCCCCTGGCTGGTTGGGAGGCCCTGGGGTAGAGGCCCTGGACCTTCATTCTCCGTGGTGTGTTTCCATGAAGACAGAAACTGCTCAAAGCTATTGGCAGGCCAGAGCGTGTTTGTGAGAGCAAATGCGCTATCAGCTGTCACATCTCCTCCCACTCCCTGACGTGAGGGCGGGGGCGACACGCGGGCGGCCAGCGCGGGCGGCTCTCCTGGCTCCATCCAGTGCCCAGTGCCCCACGCCGGGCCGGCTGGAGGGACCGTGGCAGGAGAGCCGGCTGAGGCGCGCTGGACGGGCGGCCCCCGTCCCCGAGGGCTGTGGCGGAGCCCGGCCCTGACGAGGCTTCTTCTGTTGCCGTAGGAAGTCTCTTAGACAAAGTGAAAGCGCCATCAACTTGTAATCTCAATATCTGTTTTTGTGAGAGTATTGGGTTTTCAGAAATGCAGGGGCCAGAAAGCTGCTCCCGTTCAACAGGTATCTATTGGGTGCTTCCCACGTGACAGGTAGAGGCAGAGGCCGGCTAAAGCCTAAGGAGGTCTTCCTCCAGCAGATCTCAGGCCCCTTCCGAACCAAGCAAAACCAGCAAGTCCAGCCCAGGCTGAAGGAGGCAGCTCAGAACTCGCATCACCGAAAGCACTGGTGGCCCAGCAGTCAGCACAGGCCTGCCCGCTCTCCACCAAAGAAAGCCGATGGCCCTGCTCTCCCGTTACCCAAGTGCCGGGCGGACCTGGGGACAGCCTCTTACCTGGGGGACGGCGAAGGCGTCTGCCACAGAGAGCTTGAAGCATGGAGTCTTGGCACAGGCGACCACAAGAAAGGAAGAGACAGAGTTAACGTTCGCCTGGACAGAGAGACCCTGGACAGACACCTCTCGCTCCCTCGCGGCCGGAAAACTTGCCGCAGTGCCCCAGACCAGAGCAGCTCTGTGCCAGCTTCGTCCCCTCGCCCAGTGCCATCACCTGGAGAGATGGTGCCGGATAGGGGACTCACCTGTTGCCCTGAGAGTGTGTTCAAAGTTCTAATGATCTCTTCTAAGGTGACATCGCCCCGGTGGGCGAGGTTGGCAGAACATGCTAGGAGCCCCAGGAGAGCGGCGACCAACGGGGGGGCCAGACCCATCAGTAGATCTCTCTTGGCAGTGACGGCGTGAGACAGTTTACCAGGAGAGGCGAACGACGCAATTCTGACAAACATATCGCTATATATAGGTTTAAAATTGCTGAAACCCAGGGAAAATGAGTTTACACTGGAAATTTTCGTTACACCCGATTGTCAGTTCTCGGGGCCAATCAGTACCTCTCTTCCAGGAGAAAAAATGCCTCACAGAAAACAGGTAAAAAATGTTCCTGTGAATTTACACCAATAGGAAAATGAAACCTTTTTTTTTAAATTAACTACAAAGTTTCAGCGTAGGAAATTACACCATAATTTGCTCTTTAGATTAATCTTATCAGCTTGGGGTTGTTGTCGGCTTTATACTTTGCATACAAGGAAGAGGCCTCAGGGGTCCGAATTCGCGTTAGCACCGTCCTCCTGGGGAAAGAGAGAGTAATATCAAGAAACTTTGACTTGCCTGGTATTTCTACCTGGCTTCTTCCAGGTATGGGGGGACCTCGGCAACCCTATTTTGGTGGGAAAGCTGGCCTGGGCTGCTTCTCTGAGTGGAGAGAAAATATTGGGGTGAGACACTCTCCTGTCCAGCAAAGCGCCCTGCTACTCTTGCAGATGGAGGTCTTTGGAGAGGACAGGTAAGGTCAAGTGGGGTCTAGCTGGGGTCCCACCAGCCATTAAGGTCTTTATCAATAAATAAGGTGGCCCTAGGCAAGGGAACAACTGCTTTTTTTGTGTGTGTGTGTGGGTCTGGGGATGGAACCCAGGGGCTTTTTACCTCTGAGCTGCACCCCCACCCCTATTTTTTATTTTTTATTTTGAACCCTGGTCTCACCGAGTTGCAAAGGGCCTCACTAAGTAGCTGAGGCTGCCCAAGAACCGCGATCCTCTGGTCTCAGCCTCCTGAATGCTGGGATGACAAGTGTGGGATTACATGCCCGGCTAGGAATGACTGCTTTGTAAGTGAAACTTAAACACATCCCCAGCTAATTCGAAAAAAAATAGAGAACTACAGTCCTACAGTTTCACTAGTCTGTTCTTCCCACCCCCCAGCACACCCTGTGTTGCTGTTTTTGTTTTGTGCGTGGAATTGAACTCAGGGCTCTCTCTCTCTGAGCTACACCCCCACACCCCTTTTTGTTTTTGTGTTTGTTTTATTTACTTATTTATTAATTTATTTTGTGGTACTGGGGATTGAACCCAGAGTCATTCTACTTATAAGCTACACCCCCAGCCCTATGTTACTTTTTTATTTTGAAACAAGGTCTCACCAAGCCACAAAGGGGGTCCCTGCTGTGTTACCGAGGCTGCCTGTGAACCTGCGATCTTCCTGCTTCAGCCTCCCAAACACTGCAATGACAGGTGCGCCCCCCTCAGCCTGGATGTGTATTTTGAACAGCTCCCCAACCTTTCCTCTCCTTCCCAGTGACCGCCAGTCTACGCTTGCTTTATTTATTTATTTATTTATTTATTTATTTATTTATTGCCTGCGGTACTGGGGATGAAACCCAGAGACGTTCTACCTCCAAGCTACACCCCCTGCCCTATTTGTTTATTCTTTACTTTGAAACAGGATCTCACTAAGTTGCAAAGGGCCTCACTAAGTAGCTGAGGCTGTCCCCGAACCCTGATCCTCTGGTCTCAGCCTCCCGAATGCTGAGATCACAAGCGCGCGCCACCACGCCGGCTCTACTCTATTTACCTCTGTGACAGGTTAAGGCTGCAGTCCCCCACAGACCACCCTCCATTCAGACACCAGCTGCAGATGCAGGGATCCCTGTCCCCTCACTCTGATCAGCTGGCTACTAATGTAGGGCTCCCGCTACCCCCTTGGGTGCACTAATTCGCCAGAATGACTCATAGGAGTCAGGGAAGTACAGATGGCCTCAGTTTTATTGTAGGACAAAGATATACAGGAGAACCGGCCAAGTGAGAGCCGGGGCGGGGGCCTCACACTCAGAGCCTCCGTTCTCTCCCCCCCAGTAAATCAGTGCCACCTTCTCAGCACCTCCGTGTGTGACAAAATGCAGAAGATTTCCCCACCGGGGCGGCCCCTGGGCGCTGGTGTTCAGGTCTCCTGTGGGCCTGGTTGATGGGACCAGGGGCCACTTGGTGGACCCGACCTCCCGCTCTCCTCCCCCACCCAGAGCCAGGACAGTCTCCAAAAGGAAGGAAGGGAGGGAGGGAGGAAGGAAGGAAGGAAGGGAGGAAGGAAGGAAGTTCCAAGGATTTAGGGGTTACCTTCCAGGCTCTGACAATGACCCAATTCTTTATTCCCTGGGTTTTTAGCCATTGGACCAAGAGCTGGGCCAAGACCACCCCTGGCTGCAGGAAGAGCTGGCTCTCGACATAGCCGGAGCCTGGGTAAAGAGTGAGCCAGGGCTCCCTCCAGGACAGGCAGAGGTCAGCTCCAGGAGGCTGTGAGCAGCTGCCTAGAGCTGTGGGAGCAGGTGAGGGAGGGAGGCTGCAGGGGCAGCTGGTCCTGGAGCCTAGAGAGGCCACAGATGGGCCCTGCGTGTGTTCCGGTGTTCTCACCGGCACCGCCAAGGCCAGACCTTGACTTCCCCATGAGCCAAGATGGTCAGTCAGAAATGTTCCACGGAAGCCGGGCGTGGCGGCGCTGGCTTGTGAGCCCAGCAGTCGGGAGGCTGAGATAGGAGGATCGCAGGTCCAAGGACAGCGTGGGGAGGCAGTGAGATTCTCATCAACCTAGAGACATTGTTTCCAAATAAAAACAAAATAGGACTGGGCATATAGCTCAGAGATAGGATGCCCCTGGCTTCCATTCCCAGTACCAAAGAAAAAGAAGAAAGAAGAAAGAAAGAAAGAAAGGAAGGAAGGAAGGAAGGAAGGAAGAAAGAAAGAAAGAAAGAAAGAAAGAGAAATGTAACATGGAGACCTTCAGCCCAGGAGCAGAATACTGCCTGTTCGACTTGTTTCAGTGACTGAATGAGGCTGGAGAGGATGAACTTTCCGGAACATCAAAAAATGACCGGAAGGAGCCGGGCGTGGTAGGCACGCTTGTAATCCCAGCATTTGGGAGGCTGAGACCAGAGGATCGCGGTTTGTGGACAGCCTCAGCTACTACTTAGTGAGGCCCTCTGCAACTCAGTGAGACCCGGTTTCAAAATAAAGAATAAAAAATAGGGCAGGGGGTGTAGCTCGGAGGTTGAATACCCCTGGGTTCCATCCCCAGACCCGCAAAAAAAAAAAAAAAAAAAAAAAAGGAAAATGACCAGAAGGTTCCCTCAAAGGCTGGGAGCAGAAGCTGGGCATCCTGGTAGCTGTGGGTGCAGCTGGCCAGGCCGCGGCTGGTGAAGGTGTGTGTACTGTTGGAGACAAAGGGAGAGAGGCGGCCACTGTGAGGGAACCCCGGCAGTCTACCTGAGCTGCGCCCCAGGTCTTTTTATTCTTTATTTTTATTTTTTTTTCAGGTCTGGGGGTGAAACCTAGGGGCATTTGACCTCTGAGCTACACCCCCAGCCCTATTTTTTATTCTTTATTTTGAAACTGGGTCTCACTGAGTTGCAGAGGGCCTCACTAAGTAGCTGAGGCTGTCCGCGAACCGCGATCCTCCGGTCTCAGCCTCCGGAATGCTGGGATTACAAGCGTGCGCCACTGCGCTGGGCTCTTTTTTGTTTGTTTGTTTGTTTTGAAGCTCTCAGTTGCTGAGGCTCCTGTCTCAGCCTCCCAAGTGCTGGGATTACAGGCACGGGGCACCCGCCCGCCTGCTCTGTTAAGGGGTTTAAGTACAGCTTTGTGCTGTCCACGGTGAGTGTCAGCTACGTAAACAGCATCATTATTTACTTACTTACTTACTCTTCTTTTTGGTGATACTAGGAATTGAACCCAGGGGCATTCCACCTCCAAGCTAGACCCCCTAGTCCTGTTTTATTTTTTATTTTGAAATGGCATCTCACTATGTTTCTGGGGGCCTCGTTAAGTTGCTGAGGCTGGCCTGAACCTGTGATCCTCTTGCCTCAGCCTCCCAAGGGCTGACTGGGATTACGGGTGTGTGCCAGCCAGCATTATTTATTATTATTATTATTATTATTGCTTGTATCAGTCCTACTTCGGGCCCACTGGGTAGCTGTGGTCAGGGACGGCCCTGGAGGCCTTACCAGGTGGACGTCCCCTGTGTCTCCTGGTGTGTCTCCTCCTCGGTCTTTGGGGCCCTCTCCTTGTTTCTGGTGAGTTGTGGTTGCCACACCACAGCCCTCAGGCTGGATTCATGGCAGGAAACGGGCACTGCCATGGGTATTTAGGAAAGGACTCAACTCAGGGAGGCGGTGCTCACGGCAGAGTTGGCAGGGCTCAGGAGCAGGCTCTGCGCTGGGCCCGCACGTTGAGGGGCCGACCTACTGCCTTTGAGGTCGTGTCAGGGCACCCCACCCCCAGGGCTGCAACACAGGGACACCCCCCAGCAGCTCCCAGCACCCCCAAAACTGCTCCTGAGAAAACTACACCTCTCACAGCCCAAAGGAACAGGAGGATGGCGGTGGCCTCCCTTCTGGTCCACAGCTCAGAGGAAACGCCTGCTCACATCCCGGCCTGCACTCTAGGGGAGTCTGGGAGCAGCCACTGAGGGTGGGGCTGCAGCATGTGGAGGGAGAGGGGACATAGTCGTCGACCAGTAGGGAATATTGACCCAAGAACAGGGGTTGACCAGTAGAGATAGTAGGCTGGCGGCTACCAGCCAGATCCTGTGCTCCAGGAGAGAGGCTGGCATGGCAGGGCGGGCGTGGGAAGGAGACTGGATCTGAGTCTCTTGGTGGGAGTCTCACGTCAAAGTTAAGACCTGGAACCAACCGACCTGGCGCGCTGTGACTCCGCTTCCGGCTCTGTGGCCTTGGACGAGTGAGCCGCCCACGTCCTGTGCAGGCCGCTGATGATGGGGTGTGGGAGACTGCAGGAGGCAGGAGGGAAGTGTCTGTGGTGCCTGGCACCGAGTGGGCCCTCAAAAAGCCAGTGGCGGCACATGCCGGGAACCCCAGTACTAGGGAGGCTGAGACAGGAGGATCGCAGGTTTGAGGACAGCCTCAGAAATTTAGCAACTCAGTGAGACCCTGTTACAAAATAAAAGATAAAAAGGATATGGCTTGGAGGTGGAATGCCCCTGAATTCAATCCCTAGCACTGACAAGGAAGGAAAGAAGGAAGGAAGGAAGGAAGGAAGGAAGGGGAGGAAGGGAGGAGAGAGAGGCAGGCAGGCTAGCTGTCATCCTTTTAGACGCTGCTCTTGGGGCTGCTCTTGGAGCTGGCTGAATCTGAGGTGAGGAAAAGTGGGGAGCCCCAAGGCCCTGGGTTTTCAGGGAACTGCCCGTCACAGAGATTGTGGCTTGAGGGGCAGCATGTGGGAATGACCAATCAAGGGAGTGAGCTGGGAGGGGAACCTGTAAACACAGGGTGGCTAGTGGCGGGGAAGAAGGTTCTGCCTGGGGACAAGGGAAGAGGTCACAGGAAATGGCCCAGCGCTGCGGCGACCTGGGCATCGGGACACGGAGGGGCACTGGGGCACGAAGACCTCAGGAGGGAGAAGCCAGTGGCCAGCGGGTCAGATGCTCTTCCAGGAGCGGCGGACAGGGGTGTTGAGAAGCAGTGGTATCAGTGAGCTGGCTTTTGAGTGCAGCGAGGACAGGAACCAGACAAAAGGGAGCCCATGGTGTGGCCAGGTGGCCCTCAGGTGCAGGCCGCCAGGGGGCCGAGGCTGCTCAAGAGTCGTGTTCTGGGAGCGCGAGTGTCCCCAGCTCAGTGCAGCCGACTCCATCCTGCAGAGGCTCACCCATGCCCCCGCCCCCTCCAAACACCACTGGGGGTGGTGGCGGGGAGGGAGAGAGGAGGCACAACCGGCCATCAGTTGCTAACTGTAAGGTTTGTAAATGTTGGCACGTTTCTATATTAAAAGATTTTAAGTTGGGCATGATGGCACACACTTGTAACCCCAGTACTTGGGAGGCTGAGACAGGAGGATCGCAGGTTCGCGGCTAGCCTCAGTTACTTAGTGACCACCTCTGAAACTTAGGAAGATCCTGTTCCCAAATAAAAATAAAATAGGGCTGGGAGTGCAGTTCAGTGGCAGAATTCTCCTGGGTTCCATCCCCAGTAACTAACACACACACACACACACACACACACACACACACACACACACGATTTAAAGCCTTACAAGGGACAGGAGGTGTAGCTCAGTGGTAGCACACAGCCCGAGGTACAATCCCCAGTACTTTGAAAACAAAACAACAGCAGTAAAACTTACATGAATAGCACATTTCAATATAGTTAATAATTATTAACATAGAACGTGCACATTTACATCTATGTATTTATAGCTATGCTTCATGTTACATATATTTGTGTGAGTTCACATATTTATGTTTTACATCATCTATACCTATGTATCACACACGTGTGCACACGCCTCTCCAGGATGTGGCCATCTTCGCACCCCTCGGCTGCCACCTCCACCATGGCTTCCCGCTGGGATTCCTCCCTGAGGCCGCTCCCTCCTCCTCCTGTCCCCATCCTGTGTCTGCCCCACAGTGCTCCCTACCCACAGCAACCACAGCGGGTCTGTCAAAACCCAAGTCAGAGCCAGGCGTGGTGTGCACTTGTGGGCGGCTGAGACAGGAGGACCGCAGGTTCACGGCCAGCCTCAGCTACTTGGTGAGTGTAACGTTGAAATTGAGGTGGAGGTCACGAAGGAGGCAAACACCAGCCAGGTTATTAAAAACTGCTGCTTTAATCAAACCCAGCGCCTTCAGGGAATCTGCTGGGTGTGGGGGAAGGGACCAACGAGCCACACGTGGTCCGGAGAGACCCGCATGGTCCCAGTTGGCCGACAGAATCACGTGGCAAGAGGGAAGCACCGACATTTTAAGTGGGGGGGGGTTTGGGGGGGCAGCAGTGTGGGAATGTCGGTTCTCTCACAACATCCGTACTCTCGTGACCTCTTGAGCCAGCCTCGCGATGCCTGGAGTCTCGAGGCACCTGGATTCTCCCGATATCTCCGCTTCTGGCTTCCGGGGTTCTGCCTCCTGTCCCTGCTGCGGGGTCCCATGGGAGAAGGGAGGGACCCGACCTATCAGTGAGGCCTCAGCTACTTAGTGAGACCCTGTTTCATAATATAGAATAAAAAAATAGGGCTAGGATTGCAGCTCAGGTTTAATCCCCAGTACCTTAAAAAAAAAATCCCAAGTCAGACTTCACGTGGAGAGAGGCTGAGACAGGAGGATCGCAGGTGTCAGGCCAGCCTGTGGTAACTTAGTGAGACCCTGTTTGAATATAAAAATAAAAAAAGGCTGGGCATGTAGCTTGGAGGACGAAGCCCGCTGGGCTCATCCCCGAGCCTCCCCACTGCACATGCACACAGAAGCCTGCGTCAGACAACACCCCGGCCTAGGAGGCCTGGCGGGTCTTCCCCTCCCTCCCAGCCTCCACTCAGCCTCGCTGGCCTCCCCGGGCCTAAAGGGCTTCCCCGGCCAGCTCTGGCTGTGGCCCTCTCCCTGGAGCCTCCTCTCCCCCTTGCTCGGAACCTCTGTCCTCACTGACCGGGGAGAGGAGGGTCTCTCGGGACGATCTCTTGGCCGTCCTGTAGAGCAGCCCACGCGGCCTTGTCTCCTCGCGGCGCCCGGGCCACCCAACGCACCATGCCCCTTCTGCAACTTGCTTGCTGGCTGTGGATGCACCTAGAACGCCGTCCCACACGATCTGAGCCCCGGTCGATTCTCGTTGACTCACTGGATGGAGCTCCAGGCCACAGGGGCAGCTGAGACCCGGCCCAAGCAACGGCGGAGGAGTCACGGACACGGTGGGACTTGGAGCCAGGGCTGCACCTTCTGCCTGCACCCCTGGGAGGAAGGGCCCCTGAAATAGACGCAGGAGGACCTGTGGGAAGGCACAGGGAGCCGGGGCAGGCTGGGCATGGCGTGGACCCAAAGCCGCGCAGGCTGCTGTCACCTCTTCCCCTTGAGAAGCAGGTGGAATGCTTCCCCAGGAGAGGGAGAAGTTGGAGCACAGGAACTCTCATTTGTCCCTATCCTATTTTACTTTATTTTATTTTATTTTCTGCAGTACTGTGGATGGAACCCAGAGGTATTCTACCTCCAAACTGCACCCCCAGCCCTATTTTTTATTCTTTCTATTGAAACAGGGTCTCACTGAGTTGCAAAGGGCCTCACTAAAGAGCTGAGGCTGGCCTTGAACCTGTGATCCTCCTATCTCAGCCTCCCAAATACTGGGATTACAAGCGTGTGCCACCATGGCTGGTTCTTTTCACTTTTAAATTTGTTTTTCCATCCAGGAGTGGTGTTGCATGCTTGTAATCCCAGGCCTTTGGTATTTGGACTTTGATAACAGGAGGATCGCAGGTTCGATGACAGCCTTAGCAAGTAGTGAGGCTCTTATCAACCTACTGAGACCCAATTTCAAAATAAAAATAAAATAGGGCTAGGGTATAGCCCTATAGGAGGTAGGCTGCTTCTGGATTCAATCCCTAGTACCACATGAAAAAAAAATTGTTTTTCCCCCCATTGGGAAATAAGTCTATGTTTCTTAGAGGACACCTGGGATACTGCAGTTAGAGAAAGAAATGTAAGTAAAGGAGAAATTGCTTTTTATTTTCTCTTTCTTTTTTTTCCTTTCAATACTGGGGATGGAACCCAGGGGCATTCTACCTCCAAGCTACACCCCCCCCCCCAGCCCTATTTTATTCTTTATTTAGAAACAGGGTCTCACTGAGTTGCAGAGGGCCTCACTAAGTAGCCGAGGCTGGCCCTGAACCTGTCATCTTCCTGTCTCAGCCTCCCAAGTACTGGGATTCCAAGTGTGCATCACCACGCCCGGCTCAGAAATTGCTTTTACTAATGTGGCGGCTGTCCATCTCCCGGGTTGTGCAAGGGGTCAGAGGCCAAAGGTCCGCAGGGAAGACGCGGCCGGCTTGGGCTTCGGCAAGCACACGCAGCCCTGTCCATGGCCGAGCTGATGACAGTTGCTATATTTAATTTTGCAGCCTGCGTCGCCTTTGACCACAGGACAGCAGCCCAGGCAGCGCAGGGGCTGGGGGCGTTTCTGAGCGATGGTGGAGAAGTCACTTTCCACCAGAGAAGGCACCCTAGGGGGAGAGCGCGCAACAGAAAGTGAGGTCGTAGGTAGAATCGCTTCTGGGATTTCGAACAGCGTCGTCATGGGGCCCTCCCTCGCTGCCGAGAAATCAGTTGATCTGGAAATTTCGTTGCAAACCCAGTTGCCCTGTTGCCTTTGGGTGGAGCTGAGAACTGAAGGACAGTAACTGGAACGAGCCTCGCAGGCTTTCTTTTGTAGAATTAAGTGAGGGCCGCGTGTGGGAGAGTATTCGAGGACACAGCCCCTGGTAGGTAGCGGACAGCCTGGGCCTCCAGGAACTGCCTGGGCCTCTGGGAGCCGGCACCTCTGGCCTTAGAAGAGAGGGAGGGAGCCGGGCGAGGTGGCGCACGCTTGTCATCCCAGCATTCTGGAGGCTGAGACAGGAGGATCGCGGTTCCTGGACAGCCTCAGCTACTTAGCGAGGCCCTCCGCAACTTAGCGAGACCCAGTTTCAAAATAAAGAATAAAAAATAGGGCTGGGAGTGTAGCTCGAAGATAGAACGCCTCTGGGTTCCTTCCCCACACAGGGGGGAGGGGCAGAGAGAGGGAGAGAAAGAGAGGGGACTGGGCTTGGTTTTGAGAAAACCGACCAGCTGGCTAATTGGTCATCACAAAGAATGTGCTAAGCTCCTGCTTCAGGCAGCTCCTCCTCAGCTCCTCCAGGTCCTGAGCAGTCAGGCCTGGCCTCAGAGAAAGCCCCGAGGTGACTGGCACTGTTCTGACACCTCATCTGAGCCCCAAACAGAGGTGTTTGGTGGAGTTCACTAGAAACTGGCTCCTGTCTCAGTCGTCACTTGGGCCCAGCCTCTCTTCCAGTGAAACCTCCCAGGCCGGTTCCGGTGCGAGGGCGCCCCGCCCAGGGCCAGCCTCTGCCTCCCACTCACACTCGCGCTTAGACCTCCTCAAGCCCCTCTCCTGACCGACCTCAGAGGTGTGTGCGTGCGTGTGGGTGTGTGTGCGTGCGTGTGAGTGTGCATGCATGCACGCTAGCTCTCCACACAGTGCTGGGGACCACAGGTCCCCCTACTTGGAGGACGGTCTCAGCTCCCAAAGGGCGGGAGTGGCCACGGGGCTGGGAACATGGCGCGCTGTGGACCCCTAGTGGCGGGCCCGGCACTGCCTCATCTGGGCCAGGCCCCGCGCCAGGTGATATATATATATTTTTTTTTGGCGGTACTGGGGATGGAACCTGGGGCATTCTACTTCCAAGCTACATCCCCTGCCTTATTTTTCAGTCTTTTTTATTTTTGAAACAGGGTCTCACTGAGTTGCAAAGGGCCTAAGTAGCTGAGGCTGGCCGCGAACCGCCATCCAACCCTGGAATGCTGGGATTACAAGCATGCGCCACCATGCCCGGCCCCAGGCGATATTCTTGAGGGACCCCATGCAACTTCACTGGAAGACTTTCCATCTTTTTTTTTTAACGGTCAAGCCAGTCCCTTGGTCACAGAGAAAACACAGGTCAAAATGCTGCCTCAGAGGGAGGCTGTGGGAATGAGGCGGGGCTAAGTGAATGAAGGGCAGGCAGGCCTCTGCCGTCTGTACCCCATTACGATGTATGGCTACAACGCACCAGGAAAAAGATAAAATGCTGCCTCTGGGCAAGGTGTGATTGTGCACGCCTGTAACCCCAGGACTTGGGAGGCTGAGGTAGAAGGATTGCAGGCTGGAGGCCAGCCAAAGCAACTTACTAAGACCCTGCTTCAAAATAAAAAGTGAAGCCGGGCGTGGTGGCGCACGCTTGTCATCCCAGCATTTGGGAGGCTGAGGCTGGAGGATCGTGGTTCGCGGACGGCCTCAGCTACTTAGTGAAGCCCTTCGAAACTTAGTGAGACCCTGTTTCAAAGTAAAGAATAAAAAATAGGGCAGGGGGTGTAGCTCGAAGGTCAAATGCCCCTGGATTCCATCCCCAGAACTGCTAAATAAATAAAGAAAGAAAGAATTAAAAATGAGAAGGGTTGGGATTGTAGCTCAGTGGAAGAATGTCCCTGGGTCAGGTACCTGCTCACACACACCTGCATAGACATGATGTGCTCCTAGGAAATTGATAGCTACGTTCCTTTTTTAATTTCTTATTTATTTGTTTGTTTGTGGATGTGTTTATTATGGCAGAAGGGATTGAACCCAGGGGCATTCCACCTCTGAGCTACATGCCAACCATCATTTATTTATTTATTTAAGTAATGGAGAGTGTTGAACCCAGGGGCATTCCACCTCTGAGCTACATCCCAGCCATCATTTATTTATTTAAGTAATGGAGAGTGTTGAATTCAGGGGCATTCTACCTCTTGAGCTACACCCTCCATCTTTATTATTATTATTATTATTATTATTATTATTAATTATTTTTGTGTGTGGCGCTGGGGGTGGAACCCAGAGGCTTTCTACCTCCGGGCTATACTCCCAGACCTATTTTGTATTTTATTTGGAAACAGGGTCTCACTAAGTTGCTGAGAGCCTCACTCAGTAGCTGAGGCTGGCTTCCAATCTGCGTGATCCTCCTGTCTCAGCCTCCCAAGCACTGGGATTACAAGCATGTGCCACCACTCCTGGTTTTTATATTTATTTGTTTGTTTATTTATTTATTTATTTACTTATTTATTGTGGTATTGGGGTTGAACCCAGGGGCATTCTACCTCCGAGCTATATCCCTAGCCCTATTTTTAATCTTTATTTTGAAATAAGGTCCTCACTACATTGCAGAGGGCCTCACTAAGTAGCTGAGGCTGGCCATGAACCTGCAACCCTCCTGTCTCAGCCTCCTGAGTACTGGGGTTACAAGCATGTGCCACCACACCTGGCTTTTATTTTTATTTTGCAAAAGGGTCTCGCTAGGTTGATGAGATTTTCACTAGTTGCTGAGACTGGCCATGAACCTGCACTCCTCCTATGTCAGCCTCCCCAGTACTGGAATTACAGGTGTGTGCCAACATGCCCAGCTTCCATTTAAAAAACAAAAAATTATTACTTTTCCATAAATATCCTTCTGGTCTTAAAATCTTGGCCTCTGGACGAAGAGGGATGCTGGGCCTGGCCCCTCAGTCCCGCCTCCCACACCACCCGCCTCCCGCAGAGCTCCTCAGTGTTCTGAAACCACAGACAAGCGCCCCCAAGACCAAAATAAGCAGCAAAGCAGTCAGGTCTGTCACATCTTTATTTGTGGTTTCCAGGCTGACAGTCCACGTACAGCTCGTTCAGTGACCCCTCTGTCCCCCCCAGTCCACACACGCACCACCCTCGGCCTTGCAAAGCCGCATCGCCATGTAGTATTAATTCTTTGCTAACATATTTAATACTTAACATTAAATACAAGAACAAAATAATAAATTACTCCTTGGCTGAGGTCTGGCTGCTGGCTGGCAGACAGGAGCGCTGCTCTGGCCCCCTCTCCAGCCCCCATGAGGTAGCAGAATTGTATGCACGGTACTTGTTACCAGGGACCCCCACACGCTGCTTTATGCTGGGCCCCAAGCCCGGGGCCCTCGGGCAGCAACAGTCTCCCACCCCAACACCGACAAACACGCGTTTAAATAACACACAAAATAAATAAAACCAGGAAGAAAAGTGCCTGAGCCACTGGGCCTCCGCTGTGTCTGTGTGAAGCCAGACTGGGGCTACAGTGTGCTCTAGGGGAGGAGTGGATGGCGGTGTCCTCCACCCCGCTCCCCAGGCTCAGAGCCCTGGGCAGGGGAACAGGCCAAGCCCCGGGCACCCGGGCAGGGGCCACAGGCTGGGGTCTAAGGAAAGAGGATCGTATCCCTCCCTCCCCTTTGCCCACGTCCCAAGAAATATCTGAAATCGGAGAGAAAAACGGATCTGACACATAAATAACGGGGCCCCATCTCCACAAGCCCTGCCCGCGTCTCAGTTGAACTTTCCAGCGCGAAAGTTGCGCTTCAAACGTCCACGCAGGTCCTTCACGAACTCGCCCACCTCGATCTTGGTGTCCGGGACGGGCAAGGTGGAGTTCTGCCCCAAGACAAAGAAGCCACCTGTGAGCCGGGCGCGCGGGCAGGCGGGACGCCAGCACCCCAGGGGCTTTCCAGACAGTCTCCTTGAAGCCTCAAAAAAGTCCCCATGAGGTGGGTGCTGGCGGTACCCATACTCAAGGCTCAGCTGGGAGACTGGGGCCCTCTAGCCTGGCTCCTGTAAATCCCAAAGACAGCGGCCGGCCCCTGGGTGGACACAGCTCAGCTGTGCAGCCTCGCTGCCCTGGGGTCCCGGGGGCTGAGGGGGAGGGGTGGGCTTACCCCGGGCGAGGCCTTGTGTGGGCAGAGCCCGCTCAGCATCCTCTGGGTCTTCCGGATGGCGCTGCAGCTAGACACGTTGACGAGGGACTCCAGGGCGGCGCAGTACTGTAGGGAGGAGGCCCCTCAGTGCGTGGCCAGGAAGAGGGTGGGGAAGGGCCGGGGAGGAGGGAGGGAGGGCCTCTCCTGGAGCACCGCAGCCACCTGCCCCTGGTGGCAGCGGCCAGGGTCCTTACCACGTCGGCCGTCAGATTGACTTTCCACACCATGGAGCCATTGCAGAGGGGGGCCTGAGGGAGCAGAAGCACCGCAAGCTTAGCGCGCCAGGCCCACGACCCGGTGCAGCACAGACCCAGCGCGCCAGGGCCCATGACCCGGTGCAGCACAGACCCAGGCCTGCCGCCCTGGCGTGCCTGAGTCAGAGCCTGCTCTGCCTGCAGTTGGGGGCCATCACATAGGGGCCTGGAACTGAGAAAAACTGAATAACACACCTGGTGAGGGGCGTGCCCTGGTTAAAGGGGGCCTGGCTGAGGGGCGCCCGGCCTGCCGTTGACCACCACAGATAAGAGGAAGGCGGTGCCGCCGGGTAGAGCAGGCCCTGAGTTTTCCGCAGGGTCACTGCACCAGGAGCAGGTGTGAACCTGGCCCCTGTCAGGTAACCTCACCGAACCTTGGCGAAACGGGATGCACCCGGCGCTGGCCGGCTGGTCCCCTCGAGGGGAGGAGCCCCCTGGACGGTGGATCGTCCTGTGCTTGCTCCACTGCTTGAAGCCCGGCTGGCAGTGCCAAGCGCTCCCAGGAGGGTCCTAACCCTTTCCTGTTTTCTTCTGTTGGGAATGGCTGAGCTGGGGCTGGCGTAGGGCCAGGCCAGGGGAGCGGGGCCTGGGGGCCTGAGAGCCTCTTTCAGAGGTCCATCCAGGTCGCTGCTCCCCAGCCTGGTCCCTTCTTCTTCTTGGTGGTCCTGGCCCCCGGGCCGAGGGGTGTCTTCCAAGCCCCCAGGCGTCCAGGCCGCCGCTCCCTGCCTCTCCCTGAGAGGGTGGGCGGCAGCACGCACCTTCTGGTCCTGCGTGATGTTCACCAGCTCCTCGATGAGCTCCCTGAGGGCCGTGGAGGGAGGCACCGGGCCCGGGGCGCCCAGGCCACCGAGGCAGGCGAGGGTGAGAAGCAGCGTCAACCAGAGCGCCATGAGCCCGGAGCCGGCCCAGGACTGACGGACGGTGGAGGGGCCGGTGGCGAGTTGTCAGCCCAGCGGCTTTGTGGCCTGCGCCTCGGGCAGCAGCTTTTATAGGCCCAAGCGGTGACGCCTCACGTCCTGGTCCCCCTGCGAAGGGCACTATCTACAAACCACATCTTTACTCATCTTGATTTTACTTTGTGGAAAACCCAGCATTGTCTGAAGGAAAGAGCTTGATTTCAAGTGGATTTGTTGAGAAGGCGCTGCTGCGGTCTCGAGATGGGGATGGTTCGTTCCGGGGGTCGGCGGGAGGCCCCAGGGCCGCTCGGCCCCATGAGGCCAGCTTGCCTGCAATGGACCCGCTGACCGCTGGTGCATGCAGACAGCCCGCCCAAGCCCGCGCCAGGCGCTGGGGCGTCTAGCTGGCCTGGGACTGGCACCTGTCTACCCACCCTGGGAACTGGGAGTTTGATTTGATTTTCTTCCCCCGATGAATGAATCTCTCAAATTCCCAAAGTAATGCTTGATCTAGATACAAAATTCAGACGAGACCAAAGAGACTGAAGTCCAGGTCTTCAGGCCACATGACTCCTCCTGGGCTCCACCTCGGGGAGGATCTGACAAGTTCGAGCTTCCAGGTCTTCAGAAAGAGACGGCCACATTCAGGGGCCTCTTGGGGCTTTTCATCTTTGATGTTAGCGCTGATGATAACTCCGGGGACCGCAGCCTGGACACTGGGCCCGTGGGGACCTTTGGTCAGGGCCACCTTGCTGGGACACCTTCGCTGAGCCGGGTGGCAGTCTCAGCCCCGGGACCTGCCTTCCTCGGCCCTCTGCAGAATGGGTGCTGTGGAGGGCGACCCCTGCGGCAGCCCCCCCCTGCAGGGACGCTGCCAGGTAGCTCTCTCCTGCTCTTCCTGGCCCTTCCCGCACCCCCAGCAGAGGCCACAGCTTGGGCCCGCTGAGTGCTGAGTCTGAGAACCCTGTCTTGCCCACTTCCTCTCCCAGGCCCCTCTGAGTCTGCCCTGGGGGCTCAAGACCACGGTCTGCAGGGAAGCCGGAGCCCTGGTGCCTGCAGCTCTTGGCCTGGTGAACCTCTCTTCCCCCTGGGAACAGAATCCCAGCCTTCAGTCCACACCCAAAGTACCCAGAGTTTGGTGGTCCAAACGCACTGGAGCAGCCTGCCTGCTCCTGGTGGACCCCAGTGGCTAGGGTGCCTGCCTGGCGGCTTCACTCCTCCGGGCCTGTTTCCCCTCTGTAGCACGGGGCAGGGGGCATCTCCCATGGGGTCCCGCGAAGAGGGGAGGGAGCGGGAAACACCCGGCTGTGTAAGTCCCCCGCCCGGGCACGGGTGACTCAGTGTCCCCTGCCCTCCCAGCGGCAGCAGGCCCGCAGAGCGGTGGGCAGGCTTGGCCGCGCGTGGGAGAAGGCGGCTGGGGCGATGGCCCGGGAGATAGGGACTCACCTTATGTAACGGGAGATGGGGCCGATAGCGGGTCGGCCGGCTTCCCCCGCGCCCAGGGGCCCCTCCGGGAAGCGCGACCCGCGAGGGGGCGGAGGTGAAGCCAGAGGGCGGCCAGGATGGTGTGCGCCGGCCACTGCCTGGCGCCCCCTTGCTGCCTGGGTATGGTGGCACATGCCTGTAAACCCAGGATTTGGGAGGCTGAGACAAGAAGTTTGCAAGTTCAAGGCCAGTTTCGGGAATTTAGTGAGATTCTGTTTCAAAATTAAGAACAGGGCGCCGGGTGTGGTGGTGCACGCTTGTAATCCCAGCGCTTGGGAAGCTGAGACGGGAGGATCGTGCAGGTTCAAAGCCAGCCTCAGCTACTGAGTGAGGCTCTCAGCAACTTAGTGAGACCCTGTTTCCAAATAAAGTATAAAATAGGTTGCTGGGCGTGGTGGCGCACGCTTGTAATCCCCGCGCTTGGGAGGCTGAGACAGGAGGATCGCGCAGGTTTGAAGCCAGCCTCAGTGAGGCTCTCAAGCAACTTAGTGAGACTCTGTTTCCAAATAAAATATAAAATAGGTCTGGGAGCATAGCCCAGAGGTAGAAAGTCTCTGGGTTCCACCCCCAGTACCACCAAAAAAATAAAATAAAATAAAATAAAATAGGTCTGGGAGTATAGCCCGGAGGTAGAAAAGCCCCTGGGTTCCACCCTCAGTAACACACACACACACACACACACACACACACACACACACACACACACACGAATTTTACTTTTAGAAAAGTTACATTTAGCTGGGCATGGTGATGTACACTTGCAATCCTGGTGTTTGGGAGGCAGAGGCAGGAGGATCCCAGGTTCCCTGCCAGCCTCAAATACTTAGTGAGATCCTGTTTCAGAAGAAAAGAATAAAATTGGACTGGGGATACTGGGGATAGAGCTCAGAGGTAGAATGCCCGAGTTCAGTCCTCAGTAACACACACACACACACACACACACACACTTGCAAGGAATTTTTTTTTTCAGTACTGGGGATGGAACCCAGGGTCATTTTACCTCTGAGCTTCACCCCAGCCCTAGTTTTTTTCTTATTCTGAAACAGGGTCTAAGTTGCGGAGGGCCTCACTAAGTAGCTGAGGCTGTCCAGTAACCGTGATCCTCCTGTCTCAGCCTCCCGAATGCTGGGATTACAAGCGTGTGCAGCCTACCTTAGCAATTTAGTGAGACTTTGTTTCCAAATAATAAAATAAAAAAGGCTGGCATGCGGGCGTGGCGCACGCTTGTAATCCCCGCTTGGGAGGGGGAGACAGGAGGATCGCGCAGGTTCGAAGCCAGCCTCGCTGGTTTAAGAGACCCTGTTTCCAAATTAAAAAAAAAAAAAAAGGGCTGGCATGTAGCTTGGAGGTAGGTTTCCCCTGAGTTCAATCCCTAGTAGCATAAAAAGAAAAAGGAAAGAAGAAAGAAAGAAAAAAGAGAAAGAAAAGAAAAAATTCAGCATATGTGTGCCTGCAATCCCAGTACTTGGGAGGCTGAGACAGGACGATTGCAGGTTTGAGGATAGATAGCCTCAGCTACTTAGACTCTCAGTAACTTAGTGAGACTGGGAGTGTAGCCTGGGGCTAGAAGGCTCCTGGGTTCAGTCCCCAGCACCACACACACACACACACACACACACACACACACACACTTTGATATTTTATCTATTTTTACAGTACTAAGGATGGAACCCAGGGGCATTCTATCTCTGAGCTACACACCCTGCCCTGTTTTTTATTCTTTATTTTGAAACAGGGTCTCACTGAGTTGCAGAGGGCCTCACTAAGTAGCTGGGGCTGTCTGCGAACCGCGACCCTCCTGTCTCAGCCTCCTGAATGCTGGGATGACAAGCGCGCCCACCACACCGGCTCTATTTTATTTTGTGTATTTCAGGGGAGAGTCTGTACCCCCACTGGCACAGGCTGTACCAGGCTCTGTTGCTTTGATAGGCTTTCTCCTTCTAGCAATCTAAGAACCTTACTGGCAGTTGTTTTCTGTGTTTCTCTCCATACACAGTCTTTACATGGTCTTTCCTTCCTCCCCCCAGAGTGTTGTGGTGCTGAGACTTAAACCCAGGCCATCAAGCACGCTAGACACGCCCGCGCCCCTGGGCCGCATCCCAGGCCTTCGTGTGTGGGGAGTGGGGTGCATGGGGATGGAACCCGGGGCCCTCTCCTCTGAGCTGCACCTTGCTAAACTGCAGAGGCTGGCCGCAAACCTGCAGTCCTCCTGTCTCGGCCTCCCAGGTTCTGGGATGACAGGAGCGCCTACCACCCCTGGCTGGCAGAGTTAAGACACAGCACTAACGGCGCAGCCTTTGACCAGGACTGAGTCAGTACTGCAGACGCTTCTGTTGTATACCTTCACGTTTTGTTACAAATCTAGAATAATATATAATTTCTATTGTCTTTTTCTCATTGAAAAATATATGGAGAGCATCCTTCAATGTCAGTACTCTTCATTAAAAAAAAAAAAAAAACAGGATTACTGGCTGAGCATAGTGGCACATGCCTGCAATCCCAGTACTTGGGAGGCTGTGACAGGAGGAGCTCGACTTCCAGACCACCCTCAGCAACCTAGTGAGACCCCTAGCAACCTAGTGAGATACTGTTTCAAAATAAAAAAAATAAATAAGGCTGGGGATGTAGCTCAGAGACAGACCCCCTGGGTTCCAACCCCAGCACCAAAAAAAAAATTTTTAAATCAGGTGAGGTTACACAGGGCTATCATCTCAGTATTTGGGAGGCTGAGGCAGGAGGATTGCAGTTTTGAGGCCAGCTTCAGCAATAACTTAGGAAGATGTTGTTTCCAAGTAAAAAATACAAGGGCTGGAGGCAGAGCCCAGAGATAAAATGCCAGGAAGGGAGGGAAGGAGAGAGGGCAATGGAGGAGAGAGAGAGAGGGAGAGAGGAGGAGGGAGGAAAGCAGGCGTCACAGTTCTGTGGGCTTAGAAGTCCAAGATAAGGCACAGCAGATTCCGTGTCTAGCAGGGCTTGCTCTCGGCTTCCAACTAGCCGGGTGTGGGGCGCACGCTGGTCACCCCAGCATTTGGGAGGCTGAGACAGGAGGATCACAGTTCACCAACAGCCTCAGCTACTTAGTGAGGCCCTTTGCAACTCAGTGAGAACCGGCTTCAAAATAAAGAATAAAAAATAGGGCTGGGGGTGTCGGTCGGAGGTAGAATACCCTTGGGTTCCATCCCCAGTACTGGAAAAAAAAAATAAAGAAAAAAAAAAGATGGGACCTTTCTTCTTCTTCCTCCACCTCCTCCTCTTCTTCTTCTGCCCTGGGGGATGGAGCCCAGGGGCACTGAGTTGTGAGGGTCTAAGTAGCTGAGGCTGTCTGCGAACCACGATGTGCGGGCCCAGCAACTGCACTGAGCCCGCGCCAGGAGAGAGCACCCCCGGAGGCCGCGTCGTGGGGACCGCGTCGTGGCCTCCCTAAGTAGCTGAGGCTGCCTTCCAGCCTGCGGTCCTCCTGTCGCAGCCTCCCAAGCACCGGGATGACAGATGTGGCCACCACGCCCGCGTCCTCCTCTCCTCTTCTATGCGCTTTCTTCTCCATACTTACTAATTGTGGTTCTATACAGAAAGGCTGTCTGTCCATTTGGTTAAGTACTACACACTTAATTCCTGCTCACAGACGCTTATGTTCCCCCGTGGGTTATACTCTACGCTTTATACGCTGAGTCATACTCGGAGTTACACTCTACACTTTATATTCTACGGGTTACACGCTGCGGGTTGTACTGTGCGGGTTACACGCTGCGGGTTGTACTGTGCGGGTTACATTCTGTCTTTGTTTCTCAAGTGGTTCCATCTCTGGTCATTAGGAGTTCCTTCAGGTTATGTCTGGTGTTCTTTGAACAAAACTTTTTCTGAATATTTACTTATTTTGGCGCTGGGGATGGAACCCAGGGGTCTTATTCTACCTCCAAGCTACACCTCCCAGTCCTATTTTATTTTGAAATGAAGTCTTGCTATGTTGATGAGAGTCTTACCACTTGCTGAGGCTGTCCTCAAACTTGTGATCCTCCTGTCTCGGCCTCCCAAGTACTAGGATTACAGGTGTGCACCACCGTGCCCAGCTTCTTACCCACACTGTGTGTGTGTGTGGGGGGGCACTGGGGATCGAACCCAGACACATTCTACCTGAGTTATACCTACAGTCCTATTTTTTTTTCTTTTGCTGGTACTGGGGATGGAACCCTTTCTACCTCTGGGCTACACTCCCAGACCTATTTTATATATTTTTTATTTGGAAACAGGGTCTCTTAAGCCAGCAAAGCTGGCTTCGAACCTTCGTGATCCTCCTGTCTCCGCCTCCCAAGCACGGGGATTACAAATGTGCACCACCGCGCCTGGCCCTCCAGTCCTATTTAATTTTTTTATTTTCAAACAGGGTCTTGTTAAATTGTGGAGGGCCTCGCTAAATTGCTAAGGCTGGTTGTGAACTTGTGATCCTCTGGTCTCGGTTCCCAAGTACTGGGATTACAGGTGTGTGCTACTATGCCCAGCTTCACCCACACTTTTGTGAAAAATAAATTTACTTATTTTTGTACTGGGGATCAAACCCAGGAGGAGGGTTCTACCTCTGAGCTACTCCTGTAGCCCTTTTTAGTGATACTGGGAACTGAACCAAGGCATTCTACCTCTGAGCTACACCTCCAGGCTGATTTTCTTATTTGGGAAAAGGTCTCACAGGTTGCTGAAAGCCTCACTAAATTGCCACATCTGGCCTTGAGCCTGCAGTCCTCTTGTCTCAGCCTCCCAAGTACTAGGATTACAACTGTACACCATGACCATGTAATTTTTAAATTTTTGAAACAGGGTCTCACAAAATTGCTGAGGCTGGCCTTGAACTTGTAATCCTCCTGTCTCAGCCTCTAGAGTACTGGGCTTATAGGTGTGCACCGCCACCCCCGGCTGGCTTGACTACCTTTTGGGAAGATCTCTGGCTGCTGTTGCGCACAGGCTGTGGGGAGCAGATTACGTCGGTGAGCGCAGCCAGGCGGTTATTGGGACAAGCAGGTGAGACGCGCTCACCTGGACCAGAGCGCGGTGGCTTTAGATGGCGAGGCGTAGACGGCGGTCAGCTTCAGGAGGCGTTTTGCAAACTGCGAGCTGGGGCGGCTCACGCTGGTCAGCCCAGCATCCGGGAGGCTGAGACAGGATTGGGGTTCATGGCCAGCCTCAGCTACTTAGTGAGGCCCTGTTTCCAAACAAATAATAAAAACAGGGATGGGGGTGTAGCTTGGAGGTAGAACGCCTCTGGGTTCCATCCCCAGTACCACCACCAAAAAAAAAAAAAAAAAAAAAGAGAGAGAGAGAGAGAGAGAGAGAGAGAGAGAGAGAAAGAAAATTGAATGCATTAAAAGAGAAATGTGAATCAGCAGAATTGGGTGTGATAAAGGCCGGTTTTGCTTGGATGACTGAAGGAGTGGCCGTGAGCTGAGCGTGGTCGTGCACTTCAGATGCCTACATGTACGAGGTGGCCACGCGTGTCAGACTCCCGGTGTCCACAGGCAGGCAGGTGGAGTCAGGAGCTCAGAAGAGGTAGAGACCGCAAACACAGGCCATCAGCACATGCGTGGCTGTCTCAGGGGCGGCCATCTGGACTGCCACCCACCAGCTGTTGCCGTATCTGTCCCAGTTTTTCTTTTCAAATTTTCTATTATTTATTTTTAAGGGTCTGGTCAAATGCCCAGAGGCATTTGACCTCTGAGCTACACCCCCTGCCCTATTTTTTTTTTATTCTTTATTTTGAAACAGGGTCCAAGTTGCAAAGGGCCCCACTAAGTAGCTGAGGCTGTCTGCAAACCGTGAGCCTCCTCCTGTCTCAGCCTTCCGAATGCTGGGATTACAAGTGTGCACCACCACGCCTGGCTAAATTTTTTATTTATTAGTGTGTGTCTGTGTAGCTGGGAATCAAACCCAGGGCCTTGTACATGGCAGGGGAAAGCTTTCCCACTGAGCTATATCCGCAGTCCTGCCTTCTTCTAGGCCGTGGTGGCAGCTCTGTAGACACAGCCATCAGGTTCTAATACCTGCCAGAAAAGCCTTCAGTAACCAGGGGGTTGCTATAAAATACCCCATGTCTCCTCCCCTTCAGGCAGGATATTGCTAAGGCCCGTCTCTTGTCAAATTTCCAGTCTCTCTGTGAGACTAAAGTTTGTCGTTGGCTGCGGCAGCTGGCTTGCCTCCGGTACGCTTTCCCGCCCTCCTGCGGATTACATCACTGGAAGCATCGTCCTGAAGTGGGTCTCAATGGGCCCAAGTCAAGGTTGTCCGTGGGGCCGGCTCCTCCTGCAGACCCTGCAGGACAGTCCTTTTCAGCATCTACTGACGCCCGGTCCCCTTGGCTCAGGCCCATGCAGGGAGGCGGGCACCAGGGCCTCTCCACAGGTCTGCCTGGCCTGCTTTGCACCTGGGAGCTGGCCCGGGAGCCGTCAGCAGGGACAGCGAGGCCAGGCTGACGTGCGGTGACAGGGGTCAGCGATGGGCGTCTGCGGGACGGGCAGAGAGGCTCAGGTGGGAATGTGCTCCCGGGGCCCCGAGCCTGGCTGCCACCCGACAGGGCTGTGGGGAGCGAGGCCGTGACTCTGAGAAGGTCATTCAAGGTCCCACCGACCTTCAGCCCCAGCAGCTACTGCAGATTCTGAAGACACTAAAGCGAAGACAGAGGCCTTGCAGGTTTATAAGCTAACGCGGCCAAACATGAAAAACCTCACAATTCCTGATCATTTTCAGGTATTAAAACTCACTGAGAACTCTACTTTTTTTTTTTTTTGTGGTACTGGGGATGGAACCCAGAGGCATTCTACCTCTGAGCTACACACCCAGCCCTAGTCTTTATTCTTTATTTTGAAACAGCGTGCGCCACCACACCAGGCTATAACTCCATTTTTAACACCTGCAAGGAAATAAATTCAGGGCTACCATTTAACATTGATTTTTAAGGTATCAAAACCATTAGCTGTTAGAGCAGTGGGCCCTCCTGGACAAGCGGAGGCGGGCCATCCACCAGTCCTGGGAGGTGACAGGCGAGGTCCACGCAGTCCAGCGGCTGCTGGGGCGCGGCCAGCCCTGCGGCCCGCAGCTAGTGAACGTACGCGCCCAGCGAGCTGACGCTGCACCTCACGATCTCCGAGCACTGCTCCACGTTCTTCTTGACCCTGTAGAATTTCTCCATGTACTCGGAACGTCCCAGGAGCTCCACGAAATCCTCATCGTGAGTGATTATCAGGAGCTGGAAGTTACGCTGCTGGGAGCGACTCTTTATTATCCTGAAAGCACATATTCACAACATTTTACTCCTCAGGAGCGCGAGTCTGACAAGCCGCCGCAGCCGGCACCTGCCCGTGCTGGCTCCGGGGCCGACAAGAACCCGGCCAAAAGTGTGGCTCAGGGCTGCGGACCACAGCCCTCTCCTAAGCGGGACGCCTCAAGGGAGCCTGCGCTCTCGACGGGAGCGCCCCAACTTGCTCCTGCGCCTATTTTCCTGACCTGTGGCTAACTTTATCTGGAAGAAAATTTTAAAAGAGAGACAGACGACAGAGAGGGGAATAACACTGCCTTCTTAAGAGCTGATCTACTAAGAATTTTGCCGCCACTAACCCCCAGATGCCTCAACGCCGTGACACACGGGGCCGAGTGGGCGTACAGGGAACATTTTTGCTCATTATCTGTGTGCTGAGGTAACCAACTCTGAGACTGAAACCTGGAAGACTTAACCACTTCTCCCCCGCCCGGGCTGCGTGCGCCTGAGCTCACAACAGCACGGCCTCCTGCGGGCCCCAGGCTGGGGGGAGCCAGCAGAGAGGCCCCCAACCTGCCCAGCACCCCGGCAAGCTGCACTGTTGCGCAGGAAACACCACCTCGGCCACAAAACATCCTTCTGTAGCCAGGGCTACCTCAGGGCAAGGCCTTCTGCCGGCCTCGCCTGGGCTGCATGGCCCCACAGTGGATGCCACGCTGTGTGCGGGTGTAGCCTCTGCGTTCTCAAGCGCTAATATGCTTTCTGAACAAAAGCTCTGTCGTTCTTCAGAGCTGCTGACTGATACAGGTAAAAGCTAGAGACAGCCCTACACCCAGCGCCACCTGCAGATGTCGCAGCAGGGCTCTGGCTGCAGTGCATGACGGCTTCACCGGAGCTACACGCGCCCAGGACCTCTCGCTGTGACTCTCCCAGGAACATGTCCAGCTCCTTTGTAAGGGGATCTGAAGAACTGCTATCATGAGCCCCGTGTCTGTCTGTAATCCTAGTACTTAGGAGGCTGAGACAGGAGGATTGCAGGTTCGCGGCCAGCCTCAGCAAGTAGTGAGACTCTCATCAACCTAGTGAGACCCTGTTTCAAAATAAAAAACAAGCCGGGCGTGGTGGGCACGCTTGTAATCCCCGCGCTTGGGAGGCGGAGACAGGAGGATCGCTCAGGTTCGAAGCCAGCCGCGCGCGCTGGCTTAGGAGACCCTGTTTCCAAATAAGCATAAAATAGGTGTCTGGGAGTATAGCCCGGAGGTAGAAGGGCTTGCAGGAACCCCAGTACCACCAAAATAAATAAATAAATAGATAAATAAATAAACCAAAATCAGGCTGAGGGTGTAGCTTGGAGGTAAAACGCCCCTGGGTCCAATCCCCACTGCCCCTCCACACGTAAGAACTGTTCTCCAAAGGTAGTGCAGAGCCTGGCACCAACAGGCTTCCCCAGGAAGGGCACCTCTGGGGAGAGTGGACAGCACAGAACCCTCTCGGTCTTACTTAAAAACCCACCCCACTTGCCCACAAGAGACACTTACTCAACCAGAGCGTGTGCGAGAGATTCTATGTTTTCGCGGTCAAGGTTTGTGGTCGGCTCATCCAGGGCGAGGATGCCACAGTTGAGGCAGAACGTCTCGGCCAGCGCCAGGCGGATGATGAGCGAGGCTAGCACCTGGGGACAGCCGGCACGTGAGGAGGGGGAAGGCGGGGAAGGGGGCACGGGCGGGCCTCCGACGTGGGGAAACCCTGCTGCCGGGCAGCCCAGCGCTGTAACCGGTGAGCAGCTGTCGGGCTCCCCTGTGAGGTGAACGGCAGCTGCCCACCCTCAGCCCATCATCTGCAATGAAGTAAAATGCTTAATGCAATGCTGACGCCCCTCAAAAAGCCCCACACATCAGCTATACCAAAACTGGAAATCACAGGCTCCAAGTGGAGGTTACTACCATTGGCTCTAACTAATAAGTTTAATAAAAGCATAAGGTTGTTCGATTAACAAGCTTGAAGCCAGGCATGGTGTCACATGCCTGGAATCCAGTACTTGGGAAGCTGAGACAGGAGGATCACAGGTTCAAGGACAGCCTCAGCAAGTAGTGAGATTCTCATCAACCTCAGTGAGACTCTGTTTCAAAATAAAAATAAAACAGGGCTGAGGTGTAGCCTGGAGGCAGAATGCCCCTGGGCTCAATCTTACTACCCAACAGTTTAAAAACATTGAAACCCCTCCACCTGGGTGGGAGTTTGCTGACAGTGAGGGCTGGCCCCAGGTTCTGTCTTCTAGTCCACACTGAAATGCTTGTGCGTGTAATTTTGAGAGAATGAGAGGGAAAAAATAATCATGGGTCACAGTATCAGGATTAGTACAGATATGTGACTTTATTTACATCTATCTGCAGGAAACCCAAATAAGCGGGACTGTTAGGCACTTCCATGGTTAACAGAAACCTACTACTAAAACCCTCAGACTGGACTGGGCCCAGCTGAGTACCAGGGACAGAGTTAAGAATGTAGGACCACTCTGGGAAGTATACACTGCCTCTGTGTGCGCTCAGGCCCCTTCTGCTGAGTCTGTGAGTGGGCTGGTGAGTTCCGTGTGAGCACCTTCTCTTGCTGCCAGGGAAGGCCGAGGCTGCAGGAGACAGCGCTGCTGCCGCCCTGGGCACGAGCACTTCCTGCCTCTGAATCCCACCGCTGCCGAGTTCACACCCCCCCCCCTCAGGTGCAGAGCCTGGGCCGGCCTCGTGGGCCTCACAAACGCCACTGTTAGGCACGGTGGAGGCCCACCCCTCCCCGATACCAATTACTACAAATTAATTTTCAAACTTAACAGTAGCTACAGCACATCTACTTTTGCTCTCAAAGTATTTTTGAACCAGATACGGAGGCACATGCCAGTAATCCCAGCTACTTGGGAGGCTGAGGCAGGAGGATCACAAGTTCAAGGGCAGCCTGGGCAACCTAGTGAGACCCCAGCTCAAAATAAAAAATATAAGGGCTGAGGTATAGCTCTGTGGCAGAATGCTCCTGGGTTCAGTCTCCAGGATGGGGGGCGGTATTTATAATTAACACTAAAAACCACCAAAGCAAGTAGGGATAATGACTATAAACCACAAATTTGTCAGTTTTGCAAAGTCTAATTTAGATAAAAATCTGCAGATGCCCTAAATCTGGACCAGCTGTCTGAGCCTGTAGTATACACACGACGTACTCTTTAAGCTACTATGGAAGCAACTCGGCGGACGTGGCATCCTTTTTGAGGATACTGAAATTTTTACGAAAATAAGGTCCAGAGGTGTATCAAGTGCGGGCTTCTCAGGTGGAGAGAAGGCTCAGGACTGTGAAAGCTAGGCACACGTGCAGGGCAACAGCAGCAGCCTGGGCCAGGGCGCAGCCCCACGTCCCTGATTCTTAAGCAGGCTCTTCTTTCTGACCTGCCACACTCCGCGCTCAGCCCAGGCGTCTCCCCGGAGCCTCAGGAGGAGCCAGCGGGCATGACCGAGCACCTTGTGTCCACGGTGCCGGTGTCAGGGCCACGCACGGGCAGACCTCTGTCAGCGGGGCTGTAGCCCAGGGGCTAGGCTGGGGTAGAGAAGGAGCTTGGTCCTTCCAGTGGGCTACCTTCTCAAGGAGGCTCTTCTGTACTGGGACACCTCATTAGGCTTTCGACTGAGGATCTGGTTTGCTAATACTATTACAATTAGTAATATAATTACGCTGAGCAGTGGCACATACACTTGTAATTCCAGTACTTAGAAGGCTAAGACAGGGAGATCGCTGTTCACAGCCAGCCGCAGCGACATTCTGAGGCTCTCCACAACTCAGCGACTGTTTCAAAACAAAGAATGAAAACCAGGGCTGGGGATGTAGTTTGGAGGTAGAATGCTACTGGGTTCAACCCCCAGTACCGCCAAACAACAAAAATAACGCGAGAGGAGGCCCCAGCACCGGGCCCCGCCCACCCGCCGGCTCCCCAGATGCCTGCCTTCTGGCCGGCGCTGCAGCGGCCTCGCATGTCCAAGGCCGTGTCCCCTTTCAGCATCACCACGCGGTAGTTGTAGTTTCGCCGTTTATCAGAAGCTGACACGTTCTCGTCGGCATCCGAGCGAATCTCTATGTACTCGATATCTGGCACAGAAAGTGGTGTGCTGTAGAGGAGCGTGCGCCCTGCACCCTGGCCCTCACACCCCGCCAGCTGTCACCGAAGGCGAGGGGTTCAGTGGGGCGCTCTGGCCAGCAGCACCCTGCACACCCAGCCCTCAGCCTCCGCCCTTCTCAGAGCTTCCTCGGGCGAGTTTCTTCCTTTGGCATTTGGGCTCGCCCCTGTCTACACTGCAGCAGAACCGGTGATGTCATGGCCATGCCTACAGCACAGGTACGTAAGTGCGACCAGGCTTTGGATAGGAACGCGCCATTTCTTTGCTTCAAGATGTTGTCGAGGTAAGAGTTCTTAGAAACCCTGGACGCAGCACTGGCAAAGGGAGAGGTCATGCGGGGAAGAGCCGCGGACAGGGCTTTGTCAAGGCCATTTCGGTCACACCGTTAAGTTACCTTGTCCACGGTAGGTACTTCGCCAAAGATCACGAATAATTTTATTGATTTCTTCCATTTTCATACTGTGAAATTTCATTATTGCTCTAGAAAAAGAAGCCATTGAAAAAAATACATGCTATCATATTTATATACATGAGATGTACAATTAAGTGCAGGTGTATGTTAAAAAATATAAACACACAATATAAAAACCACGAAATCATTTCCCCAGTCCTTCCAATTATAAAAGTAAAACAGAGTCAACACAGAGCCGGCTCACTGCTCGGTAGCTCTGAGCATCACGAGGCAGGCTCTGGTGCTCGAGGGCACCGATTCTCCTCCAGCTCACTCTGGGATACAACACATGCCCTTTGACAAGTACTAAGAACCAAGACAACCTCAGAAAACGCAGTTCTCTAGTTAAGCCTCGGCCAGCGGTGGGATCTGGACTGTGCTTCTCAGAGGCCCCAGGTCTGGGGAGCCGCCCCCGGTGCGGTGCGGGCAGTGAGCTCAGGGGGCTGCGCCGCTAGCCAGGCCCTCGGTCCCCGGGAAATGAAGTGACGCTTGCAAACTTTCCTGGCCTCTCTTCTGTTGCTCTAGAAGCTTACCAAAGCCAGCCCATTATGCTGCTTTTATTCTTTATATCTGTGAAATGTTTAGCAACCAGAAAGCATCTCTGGTTCAGAGAGTGACTTAGAAGCTCAAACTGAGCTGGGCTGAACCTTAAAATTTCATTTTGCCAAGCCGGGCGTGGTGACGCACGCTTGTAATCCCCGTTCTTGGGAGGCTGAGACAGAAGGATCGCGCAGGTTCGAAGCCAGCCTCAGCTACTGAGTGAGGCTCTCGGCAACCTAATGAGACCCTGTTTCCAAATAAAATATAAAAATAGGTCTGGGAGGATAGCCCGGGGGTAGAAAGCCCCTGGGTTCCATTCCTAGTACCATAAAAAAAAAAAAAAATTCATTTTGCCTTTGGAATCAATGATTCAGAAATCCTAATTCCAAATATGTGTACTCAAGGTGGGCGTGGTGGCGCACGCTTGTAATCCCCGCATTTGGGAGGCTGAGACAGGAAGATTGCGGTTCACAGATAGCCTCAGCTACTGAGGGAGGCCCTTTGCAACTCGGTGAGACCCTGTTTCAAAATAAAAAAATAAAAAAATAGGGCAGGGGGTGTAGCTCAGAGGTTGAATGCCCCTGGGTTCTATTCCCAGTACCAAAAAAAAAAAAAAAAAAAAAAAAAAAAAGTGCATAAGTGCCACTCAGTCCTGTCATACCGCGTCCCAAATCTCTAAGGAAGAGTGTTACAAGTGGCCCTTCTAAACTCAGCTGTGCCCCCGGTACTGTCCCTTTCTTCAAAGCATCTGCGGTCCCCGCCCCAGGGACACAGACACGCCGGCGAGGCCGAGGGCAATGGCTTCCCCTGCAAGCCGCCTATCTGACGTGCACAAAAGAGGAAACTGAACGTAAAACCACTGCCTCTGCGCAGTCACCGCATGCCTCGGCTCACCAGCAAGGAGCGATGACTCAACACAAATCCACTTCAGCATCAGATGAAGGGCTGCCGAAGCAGGAAAGCCTGAAAAAACAATTCTGCTTCTCGATGAGAAAGGAACAAGCCTCCATTTTCTCCTAGATCCGTTTTGTCTCAATCGAACATGTTATGCTCCTTTCAAAAAGACAGAGACAAGCCAGGCATGGCGACACACCTGTAATGCCAGTACTCAGGAGGCTGACACGGGAGGATCACAGGTTCAAGAACGGCCCAGCAAGCATTGAGACCCTCAGCAACCTAGTGAGACCCTGTTCCAAAATAAAAGTAAAACCGGAATAAGGGTGCAAGTTGTGTAGAATGCCGTGTTCAGTCCTCAATATGTATGTACGTATACACACATCACACCCAGTGCTTTATAACTATGACATTTCAAGGCAATTAGAAAGGTTAGACACTGCTGTAAAGAAGGGAAATGGCATCACTATCCCAGTAAAATCCAAGTGAACGCAAGTGCTGGAGGTCAAGGAGGCCGCCCACGGCAGATCCATCAGGAACACAGCTCGGCCCAGGGGCTCAAGCAGGACCTGGGGCCAAGGCAGCACCTGCTTTGGGAATAAAAAAAGGCAAAATAAAACTACCAGAAGAAAACATTTCTATAATCTTAGGACTGGGAAGACATTTCTCATTAAGGCAGAGAACTGAAAGGCCCTAAGCAGGAAGACTAGATTTAACTATGTAAAAATTAAAAGCCACTAATCCCAGTACCTGGGAGGTTGAGACAGGAGGATCGCAGGCTCAAGGCCAGCCTCGGCAACTTAGCAAGGCTCTCAGCAACCTATGAGACCCTGTTTCCAAATAAGAAATGAAAAATACTGGGCTAGGGGTGTAGCTTGGAGGTAGAATCCTCTGGGATCCATCCTGAACACAAAAAATAAAATAAAATAAAATAAATAAAATGCCACAAGTGATACCAGAGAGTTAAAGGACAAATGACATGCTGTGAACAGGAGCTTGCAATGTTTGTACAATGATTAAAATGTATAAAAATTGATGAGAATCATCAAGAAAAAGATAACCTAGTAGAAAAATTTGGAAAGATATGTGGAAAGGCAATTCTCAGAAAAAAAAAAAAAAACGTAAAAGTATGAATGTAGTTGGATATTGTTGGGATATCCCTAGCACTCATTGTTGGGAGGGGGAAGAGGGCACCAAGCAGTCTAAATGTATGCCATTTTCAATATGTTCCACATAAAAATAAAAAAGAAAATAATTCAGCCTTAAAAAAGATAAAAAAAAGCCGGGCGTGGCGGCGCACGCTTGAAAAACACCCCAATACATGAAGAGACATTAAACCTTGCTGATGGGGACGGGAATGTAAGTTACAATGAAAGCATTTTTTGTGCCACAACTTGGCAAAATTAAGGCGGCAGATAACGAAACGCTGATGTGAAAACGGCTGCTGCCGTGCGCCACGGCTGGGGACGACGTCCTAAGTGCTTCTGGAAGGCACTTTGGCATTGACAAGCTACAGCACATCCCTTTAACCTACTGACTTCATCTCTAGGAAGCTATCTTGCTGGTCTATCTGCCCAAGTGTGCAAAGACACACTGCACAATCAGTCGGCGCCAACTTTTAGAAGCTTCCTAACGTGTCTGGCGGTGGTTAAATACTGTGCGTACCATCGACCTAGGAGATAGAGCAGCCATGAAGAATGAGATGCTTATATACATGAACACACAAGAACTTCACTGGTTAAGTGGAAAGAACAAAATATAAGTACAGTGCGATACCACTCGCATAAAAAGAAAGGACCTACTGTGAGTACCACATGGAGAAAGCTGAGGGAGACAAAACCTGTCGGCCACGTACGCTACGCTACTTCGGCGAGTGCCTGTCAGCGCCATGGGAAGGGCCCTCACACACCCTGGGGGCAGGACCGTGCGGCCACCGCGGGACCCTGCCCAGCCACGGGCCATCAGGAGGGCTCCAATTCACTGTGTGCGCCTCTAATACCTGTTCTTTTTTTGTCTAGCATGCACGAGCCCCTGGGTGAATACGCAGCTGCAAAACAAAACAGAATGCAGACCTGGGCCGGCACAGAGTGGAGCCGTCCCCACCCAGGCCCGTCAAAGGCCGGCGCCTCTTCCACCAGAGCACTCCCTCTGGCTCAGGCGCCCGGCCACTCCCCATACTCGGTCTTTAAGGAAACCCTGCTGGAGCTTCTCAGTTCTCTCCCTCTGAAGCATCTATGGCTTCTAGCCTGATGTCACAAATAAAGTGGTGTATTCGGCCTCCCCAGGAGGGCAATTCAGGGTCCTTGTTCTTTTATTTTTTGTACTAGGGATGGAACAGGGGCATTCTACCTCCGAGCTACACCCCCAGCCCTATTTTTTATTCTTTATTTTTAAACAGGGTCTCACTGAGTTGCAGAGGGCCTCACTAAGTAGCTGAGGCTGGCTGTGAACTGTGATCCTCCTGTCTTAGCCTCCCAGGTACTGGGATGACAAGCGTGCTCACTACACTCAGTTTCTTTCATATTTAAACCACCTCCAGGACTCAAGCTACTGACATTAGCTACTATTATACAAATCTGAACTGATGCTCAAAATCAGAAGCGCAAAGAAAAAGGTGAATCTTAAACTGGATTTCCCCATAGTCGGAGGGCCAAATAAGTTTGGGCATTTTCCTAATAATAGTAGTAAGTTATAAAAGTTAAACACATTGGAAAAAATAAGTAAGTATACTTACAAAAGATATTTTTCAACCTATGTTTTCCTCATCCTTTATTTACTTATTTTATTTTTGTGGTACTGGGGATAGAACCCTGGGGCTTTCTATCTCTGGGTTAACCTCCCAGATCTATTTTATATTTTTTGGAAACAGAGTCTTGCTAAGTTGCTGAGAGCCTAAGTAGCTGAGGCTGGGCTTGAACTGCGCGATCCTCCTGTCTCCACCTCCCAAGCGCAGGGATTACAAGCGTGCGCCACCACGCCCGGCCTCATCCTTGTTTTTAAAACTGTACCAAGCTCTGAGCTCCCAGACTGGCCGCTCCTGTCACGCGGCTGCTCTCCCTCCTGCGGGACACTTGGTTCTCGGACACTCCGGGCCTCCTTGCATGTGGGTCAGGGCAAGCCCCCTGCACAGGGAGACGGGATCGTATCATGTTCCAAGTGACTTTGCTCACTTAGCAGCTCAGAATCCCTAATCTGCCAAACTCACACTGCCCATGGAAAGATCATCTGCAGGAAAGAGCCTGGAAGCGGACAGCGTCGTGCTGAGCGAGCGGGGCCAGCTCACAAGGTCCAGGGCTGTGTATGCGCTCTCATCCGTGGAAGCAGAGAGAGAGACAGGACAGAAAAGGAGCCTCGTGAAAACAGAAAGGAAGCCAGGAGAGCAGAGGGACCGGGGCGGGAGGAAGGGGAGAGGCCCTGGGGAGGAGAGGCCCAAGGGCCATGTGCAGTCGGCATGACGCTCCACTGTTGTGTACTTACAACGCAGAAATAAATTTAAAAAATAAGGAAAAGCATCAGAAATGGTCACAGCCAAAATGAGGCAAAGGCGATCCAACCGAGTGCAAGCTGGACCTCAGGTGGGCTCCCAGAATTTAAAAATGACATCAGATTAAAACATGAGGAAGTCTGAGTCAGGCGTGATGGTGCATGCTTGTAATCCCCGGGCTTGGGAGGCTGAGACAGGAGGATCGCGCAGAGACCCTGTTTCCAAAAAATATATAAAAAATAGGTCTGGGAGTGTAGCCCAGAGGGAGAAGGCCCCTGGGTTCCACCCCCAGTACCACCAAAAAAAAGTTTGAATAAGGAATGGACTTTAATTAATAATATATCAAAGCTGGATGTGGTGGCACACGCCTGTAATCCCAGTACTAGGGAGGCTGAGACAGGAGGATCGCAGGCTCAAGAACAACTTCAGAAACTTAGTATATTTAGAACTATCTGTCTTCTCAATTTTTGTGCAAATCTGAAACTGCTGTAAAAAGATAATCTACTTAAAATACATAAATGTAAAAAACAGAGTGCCCCCTTTTCAAGATAAACTATTAATTTCCTTTAGCTAGACTTCTGAAATCAGCTTTTAAAATTCAGGCAATGGACGAGCATGGTGGCGCACGCTTGTCATCCCCGTGCTTGGGAGGCTGAGACAGGAGGATCGCACAGGTTCAAAGCCAGCCTCAGCTACTGAGTGAGGCTCTCAGCAACTTAGTGAGACCCTGTTTCCAAATAAAATATAAAATAGATCTGGGCGTGTAGCCCGGAGGTAGAAAAGCCCCTGGGTTCCACCCCCAGTACCACAAAAAATAAATAAAAAACATTCAGGCGATGGTTTAACCACGGTCACAAGACAGACACTTGGTTAAGACAGCGTCAGTGGACGTGGAGCTCCTGGTGGCCGATCGGCTTTATCATCCACCCTCTAGAGGATGCTGATAGGAAACCACCTGGCGTCCAAGTCAGGACAAGGATGTGCCACAAGCAAGCCCTAAGCAAATCCTCATCCACGCTCGCCTGGTGCAGGGTCCCAGGCCCTGAACAGCCCCGTGCAGCTGGCTGCCCAGACACCCTGTCCAGGCACGTGCCCACCGAGTCTCTGATGCGTAAGGCGCGGCGCCTCCCATGTGGGGAGAAACGAGAGAAAGCCTGGCGGCACCGAGCGCCTGGAGCGAGCATCCCACCACCACCCAGCTAATGCTGCACTGGGGTAGTGCTCCCCGTGTCTGACACCCCAGTGCTCATGCTCGGTGCTCCCCGTGTCTGACACCCAGTGCTCATGCTCGGTGCTCCCCGTGTCTGACACCCAGTGCTCATGCTCGGTGCTCCCCGTGTCTGACACCCCAGTGCTCATGCTCGGTGCCCCCCGTGTCTGACACCCCAGTGCTCATGCTTGGTGCTCCCCGTGTCTGACACCCCAGTGCTCATGCTCGGTGCTCCCTGTGTCTGACACCCCAGTGCTCATGCTCGGTGCTCCCCGTGTCTGACACCCCAGTGCTCATGCTCGGTGCTCCCCATCACTGACACCCCAGTGCTCATGCTTGGTGCTCCCCGTGTCTGACACCCCAGTGCTCATGCTCGGTGCTCCCCGTGTCTGACACCCCAGTGCTCATGCTCGGTGCTCCCCGTCACTGACACCCCAGTGCTCATGCTTGGTGCTCCCCATCTCTGACACCCAGTGCTCATGCTCGGTGCTCCCCGTGTCTGACACCCCAGTGCTCATGCTCGGTGCCCCCATGTCTGACACCCCAGTGCTCATGCTTGGTGCTCCCCATCTCTGACACCCCCAGTGCTCATGCTCGGTGCTCCCCGTGTCTGACACCCCAGTGCTCATGCTTGGTGCTCCCCGTGTCTGACACCCCAGTGCTCATGCTCGGTGCCCCCATGTCTGACACCCCAGTGCTCATGCTTGGTGCTCCCCATCTCTGACACCCCCAGTGCTCATGCTCGGTGCTCCCCGTGTCTGACACCCCAGTGCTCATGCTCGGTGCTCCCCGTGTCTGACACCCCAGTGCTCATGCTTGGTGCTCCCCGTGTCTGACACCCCAGTGCTCATGCTCGGTGCTCCCCGTGTCTGACACCCCAGTGCTCATGCTCGGTGCTCCCCGTCACTGACACCCCAGTGCTCATGCTCGGTGCTCCCCATCTCTGACACCCAGTGCTCATGCTCGGTGCTCCCCGTGTCTGACACCCCAGTGCTCATGCTCGGTGCTCCCCGTGTCTGACACCCCAGTGCTCATGCTTGGTGCTCCCCGTGTCTGACACCCCAGTGCTCATGCTCGGTGCTCCCCGTGTCTGACACCCCAGTGCTCATGCTCGGTGCTCCCCGTCACTGACACCCCAGTGCTCATGCTTGGTGCTCCCCATCTCTGACACCCAGTGCTCATGCTCGGTGCTCCCCGTGTCTGACACCCCAGTGCTCATGCTCGGTGCCCCCATGTCTGACACCCCAGTGCTCATGCTTGGTGCTCCCCATCTCTGACACCCCCAGTGCTCATGCTCGGTGCTCCCCGTGTCTGACACCCCTAATGCTCATGCTCGGTGCTCCCCGTGTCTGATACCCCAGTGCTCATGCTCGGTGCTCCCCGTGTCTGACACCCCAGTGCTCATGCTCGGTGCTCCCCGTGTCTGACACCCCAGTGCTCATGCTCGGTGCTCCCCGTGTCTGACACCCCAGTGCTCATGCTCGGTGCTCCCCGTGTCTGACACCCCAGTGCTCATGCTCGATGCTCCCCGTGTCTGACACCCCAGTGCTCATGCTCGGTGCTCCCCGTGTCTGACACCCCAGTGCTCATGCTCGGTGCTCCCCATCACTGACACCCCAGTGCTCATGCTTGGTGCTTCCCGTGTCTGACACCCCAGTGCTCATGCTCAGTGATGCTCTAGATGATTCTAACAGATGGCAATCAGCTTTTCTTGAAAGCAAGCGGCTAACTTCCTGTGTTGCCTTAAATAGACAGTTGAATGCAACAATCATACCGACTACATGCCCTGTTCTGTGAGGGGAACATTGGGGGGAAATTCTGACCTTCTAGGGAAGAAGGCAAATTTGGGGTTCACAGGACAAACCTTAGAAGCCCACTGTTTGCTAGTGTGAGCCCAGGAAGACACAATTTGGGGAAAATTTATACTACTACTTTTCTTCTCATTTAGAAGAATCCATCTGATTATCAAGATAACAGCTCTCAGCAAACAGCCCAGCCAAGTTCCTTGAGCCAGCCTAAACTGCTGGAAAGTCCCCCCCCCCGGCCTCCGCCCACCTGGCTGAGGCACTTCTCCGCTGACACCCTCCCTCTCTACTCAAGCCTCAGTCTGGTGGACCTGGAACCCTACTGAGGGCTCCCCAAAGGACCATTAGCCGTGTGGAGGAGGACAGGCCCGCTGTGGGGACCCTCTGGTTTCACAAAGGGGAGCAGGGGTCTCGCGGTATACACATGGAAGCCTTGTCTGCCGGGCAGCATGCCAGAACGCTTCCCAGGGACCTTCCAACAGAGCCGGCCTGCATCCCCACAAGCACAGAGCTCACAGCTCCGCTCCTTCCCCCAGCCCCCACCACTCCAGCCAGGCTCCAGCCCCCCTCGGAGTCACCACCAGCCCTGGGTTCCGTTCCCCGGGTTCCACCCCCCTCCCGGGTCCCATCCCCTGGGTTCCACCCCCAGCCCCCACAGTGAACTTTACACAGAGTTCGCATCCTGCTTTGTAATACCCAGCTATATTTGCCCATCACAACCAACGTATGCGTCTGGTTCACACAGTAGGTTCTGACCGATAAAAATCGGTTTTGAACTGTGTTTCTTCAAGTAAACTTATCTCACCCTTGCCAGCAAGACCCGGGCCGTGCCGAAGGACCAACAGTCAAAGCCTCCTACAGGCAGAATGAGGCAGACAGGAGACTGGGAAGGCTGCCGAAGGGAAAGAGCTTTTAAAAGGGCGAGTACACGTTGGCTGTGGCACACACCTGTAATACCAGAGCTTGGGGGCCAAGACAGGAGGATCGTAGGTGTAAGGACAGTCTCGGCAGTAGTGAGACTCTCGTCAACCTAGTGAGACCCTGTTTCCAAGTAAAAATAAATAGGGCTGGGAGTGTAGCTCGGAGGCAGACACAGACAGACAGACACACACACACACACACACACACACACACACACACACACACACACACATTTAAAGGATAAGTATGGCCAGATGTGGTAGCACATGCCTGTAATCTTAATACTTGGGAGGCTGAGACAGGAAAATAGCAGGTTTGAAGCCAGCCTTAGCAACTTAGTGACACCCTCAGCAACCTGGCAAGATTGTGCTTCAAGAACAAAAAAGAGCCGGGCGTGGTGGGCACGCTCGTAACCTGCGCTTGGGAGGCGGAGACAGGAGGATCGTGCAGGTTCGAAGCCAGCCGTGCTGGCTTAAGAGACCCTGTTTCCAAATAAAAATATATATTAAAAAAATAGGTCTGGGAGTGTAGCCCGGAGGTAGGAACCCCAGTACCACCAAAAAAAAAAAAAAAAAGAAGCCAGATATGGTGGTGCACGCTTGTAATTCCAGCATTCGGGAGGCTGAGATAGGAGGAATCTCAGTTCACGGACAGCCTCAGCTACTACTTAGTGAGGCCCTTTTCAAGTCAGTAAGACCCTCTTTCAAAATAAAGAATAAAAAAATAGGGCTGAGGGCTGTAGCTCTGAGGTAGAATACACCTGGGTTCCATTCCTAGTACCACACACAAATAAAAATAAAAGAATAAAGATAAAAAAAAAAAGAGCAGGAGGTAGAGCCCAGAGGTAGAACACCCTTGGGTTCCATTCTCACAAACAAACAAACAAACAAACAAAAAGGGGGCCAAGTAGGCGTAGTCACGGCAAGGGTTCTTTAGTAAGTGCTGCTTATGGTCTTGTTTTACATTCTTAATTTCTTGCCAATGTAGCAGGACTCAAAGATCAATATTAAAAAATCAGTACCATTTCTATACAAAAACAGCAAATTACGTGAAAAAGAAATCTCGTTTACAACAGTATGAAAACAAAAACATAGCAGTGTATTTAAGTAAAAGAAGAAATATCTCTACAAAAAACCCTTTAAAACAGCAATGGAAGAAACCGAAGAGGACGCACACACCACGGGAGCCTCTGTGTTTGTGAACTGGGAGAATCAAAATTGTTAAAGTGGTCATGCTGACTCGGCGTGGTGGCGCACGCCTGTCATCCTGTCGCTTGGGAGGCTGAGACAGGAGGATCGAGGCCAGCGGTGACCTTCAGCAACTTAGTGAGACTCTTTTAAAAATAAAAGGTCATGTTACTCAGAGTGATCCACAGATTCAATGCAATCCCTATCAAAACATCAATGACAGTCTTCATAGAACCAGAAAAAAAATCCTAAAAATTGCATATGGAACCACGAACCCCAATAGTCAAAGCCATCTGTGCTTAAGCAAAAAGAACAGAGAGGAAGGCATTTTATGACCTAACTACAAAATACACTCTAAAGTTACAGTGGCTAAAAACAACACAGTAACAGCCTTAGCCAGGCACCGAGACAGACAGCAGAGCGGGAGCCTCGCAGCCAACCCGTCTCGACAGCCGACTGACCGCCAAGGGCGTTAAGAACATGCTCTTCAGGAGATGGCGCTGGGAAAAGGATGTCCACGCAGAACCCCAGACCTCGCGCTCACCTTACACACAGACCAGCTCAAAGTCCACTACAGAATCAGACATAAGACTCGAAGCTGAACCTGGCTTCGGCTGGAATGGCTGTTCTCAAAAGGACAAAAGGCGCCGAGCGCCGGCAAGGACGTGAAGAAGGAGCAACTTCCTGCGGTGGTGGAGCACAATGGCGCCGCCGCGAGGGAGGACAGTATGGGCGTGCCTGCAAAAGCTAAACACAGCCACCGCGTGATCCAGCATGCCACTACCGCAAATGCAAGCGCCATGTCGAAGGACTTGGAAGAAAACAGGTGGGAGGAGAGATGACTGAAGCCTGCTGACACGCATGGCAGCAGGAGGCGCGTCTCAGGGTGATACTCACTGGTCCAGAGTCTTATAATAGATGTCCAGATCCTTGTTCACAAGCTCCGTGGTTCTCATGACAATCATCATTTCCCTGTACTTCTCCTCGGCGTCCCGAAACTGAGGCTCTCGAAGTTCCTTCTTAAAATGAATAATTTCTTCCTCATAACCTTTCTGGCGCCCCAGGGCCAAACTGTGATTTCTCTTTATCGTGTCTATGCTCTCTTCCAACTTCTGATGCTCACTGTGGACGGGAAGTGACAGAGGAGGCGGCTTGTCAGCTCACTCTTGGCCAGCAGCCTGTGAGTGTCCATTCAGCCGCTCTCCTCGCTGCTTCGATTGTTTTTACAGCAGTGGGCACTGAGCCACACGCCCGCCCCTCCTTAGCGCTTCTTTTGGATAGGGAGGCTCTCTAATTGTCCAGGCTGGCCTTGATCCTGCCTCAGCTTCCTGAGTGTCTGGGATTACAGGTGTGCCCCATTTTTGAGGTGTTTCTGCTAAAGAAAATTCTCTTCCTTTCAATTTTTTGCCGCATGCACATTTCCAAACAGTTAATTTTTGTGTGCTGAATGCAAACCCCTCCTAACACGTAAGCAGTGAGAAAGTTACTGATTTGTACACACTGATCAACCCAAGTAAAACACTGTTGAAAATTAACATCAGAAACCCAGCTGGGCATGGTGGTCTGTAATCTCAGTAACTGGAGGCTGCGACAGGAGGGTCACAGGTTGCAGGCCAGCCTCAGCAATTTAGCAAGGCCCTCAGCAACCTAGCGAGACCCTGTTTTCAAAATAAAATAGAGCTAGGGGGTAGATCAGTGATAGAATGGCCCTAGGTTCAAATCCCAGTACTCAAGAAAAAAAAAAAAAAGACAAAAAAACGAATTCACAAGCTTCTGAGTGTGAAGTGAGAATGTACAATTACCAATACCAAGAAGAACTAAATAATAGGCTTCAATTAGTTTTTCACACCAGTCACAAATAGTTTTATATGAACTAAATATTTTTATAGTAATATTTATAAAAAATTTGGACATTCCTATGAAAAAAATTTCTTATGCAAGTATAAAAACCATAATACTGATCAAAAAGAAGTAAAATAATAAAACATTTCTGATAACCTGGCAACCTATACATACTTCAGTTGTGTGTGTGTATGTGTGTGTGGTGCTAGGGGTTGGACCCAGGGGTGTTCTGCCTCTGAGCTATACCTCCAGCCCTATTTTATATTTTATTTGGAAACAAGAATTTACTAAGTTGATGAGGCTGGCTGTGAACCTGCGATCCTCCTGTCTCAACCTTCCATGTACTAGGATTACAGGAATGTGCCACCATGCCTGGCTAGACTTCAACTACTTTAAAAAAAGTCTTCATTTACCTAACAATCACTTTGTGCGAGTGTGTGTGTGTGTGTGTGTGTGTGTGTGTGTGTGTGTGTGGTAACTGAAAATGGAATCCAGGGCATTCTACCTCGAATCTATACCTCCCAGCCTGACTTTATTTTTTATTTCTAAAGAGGGTCTAAGTTGCTGAAACCGGCTGTGAACCAGTAAGCCTCGGTCTCACCTCCCAGGTACCGCCCACTCTTAACGATCACTTATTAAGCACCTTCTTATGTGTTGGACACGGCTGTCAAGTTTACGAACATCTTTACAGTTGGCCTGTATATGTTGTTGATACTTCTGCTGTATCTTAAAGACAGGTTTGAAAAAAAAGCAGAATATATTTAGTGGTCTGAATGAATGTAAAAAGCACTGTTAAGTACTAATCACAGAAGGAATTTTTAAAATATCTGATTTTGGTCTTTAGTAGCAAAGAATAAATTATTTAACGTTTTCTTCTAGAAGCTGCTTTTCTGTCAGAGAAAGCACTTATCCTGTTGTTAAAGAGCTGAGGGACACAGGTCACAGTCCCGCTTTCAACATAATTTCCTCTGATTTTGCTGGGTCTCGATGCCCTCATGCAGAAAAAAGGCAGAGGCTGAAGGTGGCGACGTTTCCCGGGTATGAAGTCTGATTCCCTGATATGGCGAAGAGATTTTAAGTGTACAAACCGAGCGAGCTTATAATAGCATGAATCCACCACTTGGTAGGTCTCATAAATCAAAGCTTCACTTTTCCTATGTCCTTTAGAATCTTAGCTCTTGGATTCATGTTTCTGTATAAGCCAGGCATAGTGGCATGCACTTGTAATCCTGACACTTGGGAGGCTGAGTCAGGAGGATCGCAGGCTTGTGGCCAGCCTCAGAAACGCAGGGAGGCCCTCTGCAACTCAGTGAGAACATTTCAAAAAATAAAAATAAAAATAAATAGGGCTAGGGATAGAGCTTGGAGGCAGAACCCGCTGGGTTCAATCCCAGTACCACTACCACACACACACAAGAGGTTTCTGTATAAATTCCGTTGGAGTGCACCAAGTGGGACCTCCCACAGCAGCCCAGAGCCTGGCCTCCACCAGGCCGCGCGGGTGCTAGGCTGAGGTTAACCCCCTTTGTAAAGCAGGCCTCATTTCTTCACATTACAATAATACAAGGTGATTTTTCAAAACATACTTTTTCATTTGCAGAACCTGCATTTGACCCATTTCCTTCAAATGTTGTTTTCTTTCTTCTTCAACTTCTTTGAGTTCTTCATTTCGTTTTCTTAAAGTAAGGTTATCCTGTAGCCACCTTTCTTGTATCTAAATGTAAACAGAACGTAAACATTAACAAGAACGGCTGAGATACTAACAGGAGACGATAAGGGCAGGTACTGCCCGGCAGCGCTAGCGTCTGCGTGAGCGGCTGCCTCCGGCCTCCCCGAAGGCGCACTCGCACCCAGGCACAGACCCGTAGGGATGGCCCCTACAGTGCACGTTAACTGCCTTTTTATGGCCATGATGTAAAACATCCCAGGTTCCCTGTTCAGTAGGGGTGGTCCCATAACAAATGATTTGGGCATACTTAAGAATAGTGGCCGGGCGTGGTGGCGCACGCTTGTAATCCCCGCGCTTGGGAGGCAGAGACGGGAAGATCACGCAGGTTCAAAGCCAGCCACGCTGGCTTAGGAGACCCTGTTTTCAAATAAAAATGTAAAAAGTGTAGCCCGGAGGTAGAAGGGCTTCCAGGAACCCCAGTACCACCAAAAAAAAAAAAAAAAAACTATTAGTGTATTTAGTAAAAATGCTATTAAGCCGGGCGTGGTGGGCACGCTTGTAATCCCTGCGCTTGGGAGGCAGAGACAGGAGGATCACACAGGTTCGTTCGAAGCCAGCTGTGCTGGCTTAAGAGACCCTTTTTCCAAATAAAAATATAACAACAACAAAAAAAATAGGTATCTGGGAGTGTAGCCCGGAGGTAGAAGGGTTTCCAGGAATCCCAGTAGCACACACACACACACACACACACACACACACACACACACACACACACAAAAGCTATTAAACATGTTCATTATAAAAACAGACAAAACAGGAATCTAGAATAATGGCATAAAATCTTACTATTTAACTGCTATACCTCAGTGGTTTGGAGGCTGGTGATTATTTCTTTTTTCGGTACTGGGGATGGAACCCACAGGCATTCTACCTCCAACCTACACTCCCAATCCGATTTTTGATTCTTTGTTTTGAAACAGGGTCTCACTGAGTTGCAAAAGGCCTTGCTAAGTAGCTGAGGCTGGCCGCGAACCGCGATCCTCTATCTCAGCCTCCTGAGTGCTGGGATTACAAGTGTGCGTCACCATCCCTGGCTGAGGTTGGTGATTTTAATAAACTATACTGTCAAGAGAGACATCGTGCCCAGGAACCCCAGGATGGAACTGTTGATCATTCTATTATGTTCTTACGGTATTAAAGATAAATTTAATTTTAAAAGTCACAAGAGATCAGTATTGCTGCTAAGGTTCCCCCTATTCATTCTCCTGGTTGTGTCTGCCTCATGGTATGCGCCAAAATTGTTAGCTATCCTAAGTACACGTCAGGTACGACCGCTGCTTTCAGGTCGACTGAACAGCCTTAAGCTGAAGACCTGGATCTGGGGATCAGGGCTGCTGAACTGGTAAAGTCTGTGCAAATATTCCAAAACTGGAAAAACTCCAAGATCTAAGACTTTTGGTGCTAAGCGTTTTGGATAAGGGACAGATGACCGATAAGAATTATATAAGGCAGGAAGAATGTCACAAAGTAGTAGATATCTGTGGACTTCTTGATACTTTCCTGGCCACTGAATTAAAATTTAAAAACTGCCTGTTATTACTGAGTACATTCATCATTGAAAAGAAATCCATTCAGCAGCAACAGAAAATAAAATGATCTCAGCAGTTCTCTTGGTGATTTTAATAGACTGTACTGTCAAGAGAAACATTAGGAAACGGCTTACAAGTCGACTCTTTGGAATTTAGGAAAACATTTTTTCTTACTTGAAGAAACAACTGCGTTTGGCCGACAAAACCTTCTATGCTGCAAACTTATCCTGGACCTGGAGTCAGAACTTCTCCAAGATGGGGCTGGGCCCACCTCTGACAGCTCTGGTGGCAGCCCTTGCAGCCGAGGCCAGGGCGGTGATGCTGGAGGTGGGAGGGGCACTGTGAAGACCAGGGGACAGAGGATGGGGCGGAGGCGCGGGGCGGACGCCGGGGCTTTCTCTCACCTGCTGTGTTCACACACAACCCTCTAGGAATTACCATTTTTAGCGTTCTTAAAAACCTGTCAATTAGTCAGGGTAACTTTATTTTCCCTGGAAGTACTATAAATATACACAAACCTATTATAAGCGGTATTATGACATGACTGTCAGTGTCCTTTGTGGCTGAGGCAGCCCACATACCACTGCAGGTAGCTGCCAAGCCTCTCCCAGGCTCTTCTTCCTAGGGACTAGGCTTTTGATTTTTTTTCCCCCTTATTAAGAACCAAGGAAGCTGGGCCTGGTGGCGCACACTTGGGAGGCTGAGGCAGGCGAATTGCAGATTCACGGCCAGCCTCAGCTACTTAGTGAGGCCCTCCGCAACTTAGTGAGACCGTTTCAAAGTAAAGGGTAAAAAATAGGGCTGGGGGTAGAGCAGAGGTTGAATGCCGGTGGGTTCCATCCTGGTACCACACACACACACACACACACACACACACGCACACGCGCGCACACACAAGAACAAGAAACAAACAGTAATGCTATCTAGGAGTGAGACTGGAAATCAGGAGGAGAGGGACTCTGGACTTTATGCCTTATGTTTATACCTTTACCACATGGCCCTTTTATTGAAAATAAAAACAAAAACGAATGGAAAAATTATGCTGTTGAAACTGCTGTCCTAGGTCTGCTTTTCTACTCTACTGGAGGAGACGGGAAGCGGCGCGCAGGCGCCAGCGGCACACGGGGAAAAGCCTCACCTTCTGCGTGTCGATGTCCTGCCTCACGGTCCCCACCTCCTTATTTATCTTTTCTTTGCTTTTGTCACATTCACTTAGTTGTGCTATTACTTTATTAAGCTCAGTTTCTTTTTGCTACAAAAAAAGGAAAGAGTTTAAGCACACAAAACGGAAATGTAACTGAATAAATGATGTTAAGTTTTAGTTACCTTCTTATAGTCGTCTTTTCCATCCTGAATATAATTCTCAATGTCTTTCACATAACCATGAATATTCTTAATCTTCTCCTTGATATCATTCAGCTGTGGAAAAATATTTACTAAATTTACTCTAGCTGGGACCAGGACACCTACTCTGAGAACAGTGAACAGTGGCTTGAATGTTAGGGACTTCAGATTCCGGGCCCTCGCTACCAACCTTAGCCGACTGCCTCTTTCTCCAGTGGGAACACATTAAACAGTCTCAATTCTTTTTTGCCAGGGGTGGGGTGGGGGTGGGGGTAATGGAACCCAGGGGCATTCTACCTCCGAGCCACACCCACAGCCCTATTTTTTATTCTTGATTTTCAAACCGGGTCTCACTGAGTTGCGGAGGACCTCACTAAGTAGCTGAGGCTGGCGGCAAACCGCGGTCCTCCAGTCTCAGCCTCAGGAATGCTGAGATTACAAGCATGCATAATTGACACGCCTGACTGTATCAATTCTTAACTTCTATTTTAAACTTTTTTTATGTGTGTGGTACTGGGCTTCTTGGAAGCCCTTCTACCTCCGGGCTACACTCCCAGACCTATTTTATATTTTTATTTGGAAACAGGGTCTCTTGGCTGGCTTTGAACCTGCACGATCCTCCTGTCTCTGCCTCCCAAGCACAGGGATTACAAGTGTGTGCCACCACGCCCGCCCCTTAACTTCTATTTTAGATCAAGAAGCAAAGTACTTACAATTTAGTTTTTATGCTAAAAAGAATTTCTAATGTTGAAATGATGGCATCAGACTGAGGATGCAGCCCAGTGTAGAGCAGCTGCCTAGCATGTATGACCCCTATGTAGTGTGTATCTAGATATGTATACACCATGTATATGGGCCATGTATCTGAAAATACCATTTAGCTTTTATCTATATAATTTCATGTAAGGCAGTAGTGCTGTATGTTAAGTGTACAATAGACGTTTGACACGTAAATACATGTATGAAACCTTACTTTATCCTGTGCTATTTTGTGGCTCATTTGTTTTTTGTCGATTAATTCTTCTTTCTCTTGCTGGAACTTTTCCAATGTTGTTTCCAAAGGGTTCACCTGCTCTTTAGCATCCTAAAAAGATCAGAAAACAGAGCCTCATATAACTTCCCACCCTTTTACTCTAGGTGTCAGCGTCAGTCTTCTACGTGACAGGCCTCAACTCAACTCATTACCCCTGTCAGCAGCGCTGGGAGGTGGGGCTGCTAGCGTCTCCCCTTTCAGAGGAGCGAGAGGTCTTGTCCAGAGCCACAGCTGTGAAGACAGCAGCCCGGCCGGCCGGGGCTCAGCGCTCACCTCCACCTCTCAGCGCTGCCTCAGCCGCTGCTCGACCCCGGGTCCAGGCCATGCGCTCTCAGCGTATCACGTGGCTTCAGGCCCGAGTTTCCACATCTATTAATAGGGGCCTATGGCAGCTTTGTGTGATCAAAGAACAGGAAGGCTCATTCCACCCAGGATTCTCTAACAGATGGGAGCAAGATGGCAGACCACGTTTGTCCTTGAACTTAGTCTAAGCAGCTATTTTGCAGCAATAAAAGTATATGGTACTGATCTGTCCACCCGGTTTTGGAAGGAAGCGCACATTCAAGTCATGAACTGTACTACTAATCAGAGTTCCTCATTACTTAGCCCTCTGACAACTTTACAACAACTTAGATGATAACCAACGTTCAAAACAACGATCCTCAAGGACCCTCAGATCCTGAAATGTCTACCGAGCTATAAAGGTAGATACAATGACTTGGTATTGCTATGTTGTACGTGTATTTTCTCATATTTTCTCATAGTGCAAAGTGTGTGGTGTGGTAGGAAGTCACGTCTCCACATTAAAAGGACTATCTGAAATCAATGCCACCTCCTATTAGATGCATAAACTGGGCCATGTGTAAAACCCAATTTTCTTTTTTTTATAAAGAGGAGATTTAGTCATCTAACTCAATAGCATGGCTGAGACATTGAGTGTTTTAATGTAAAAGTGATTTATAAATAGTAAAAAAAAATATAAATGCAAGGTAATAATATTTTAAAAGATATTCCAAGCCTCTGATAATCTAAAATCCATAAATATTTGAATACCAAAGAAACATTTTTGGTAGTTGAGGATAAATGGGTTAAAAATTTACTCGGCACTTAGTGAATGACTGTGTATACTTATGGCAACCTAGGTAGGACTGCCGTTTCTAAAACTGTTCACAATTTTACTGGTTGAGTCTTAGAGCTGACTTGGCAAATGCATTCCAGCACACGTGGGCATCAGTGCTGCTGTCTTGGTGAGGGCTCTGGGAGTGCATCTGTAATCAAATGGAAACAGTGCCGTGGAGGGTATCTGCCAGGGTAGAGCAACACACGCCTCCCACCCAGGAAGCCATCCTCAGAGAGCTATCCAATCAGCACGTGACCACCTGTCACACGATGTCCTATCTTACCAGCAGCGGGTTCCTCCTACTCATGGCCAAACTCCTCCTCAGCAGGACAAACTCCCATCACTCAGCACACACACAAAGAATAACTATACCATGTTTAGTCGATCCTCACAGTCCAGCAGTTCTGGCCATTATTGCAAGAAGGAAGACTTCATATATTTGGATTAATTTAATAAACAAACATGTAAGAATGTTCACACCTTTATCTCTCTATATAAAGACTGGACTTCAGTAGATAATTCCACAGTCTGTTCCTCCAGTTGCTGACGACGTTGCAAATTAGTGGATATTTGAAGTTTCTCTGACTTAAGTTCATTTGCTGTGCTTTTTAGGTGCTGAATTTGTTCCTGTTGGTCCTGTATAAGCTTACGATTCAATTCAATCTTGCTGGAAACTACACAAAGACATATTGACGCAGTGATTAACTTAAGACTACAGAAAATCCTTCCAGCTTGTATAGGTCTGTGGCATCCATGAAGGCGGGATCCCTGTGGGTCCCACCGACTACACAGGAGTGTCATGAGGAGCCCCAGCCACGCTTCCCAGCCCCGCCCGGGCCGCTCAGGTGAAGCTCACGGGGCAGGCGCGACCGAGAGCAAGCAGTTCTCTGCTCTCCGCCCACCAGTCCAAATGGGCGCAGAGCAGACAGCGGAGCGATGCTGCTGACACAAGAGAACCAGTGCCCTGGGGGAGAAGAGAACGGGTACCCTGTGGGCGGGGAGGAAGAAAGCTCCATGGAACAGGCCTAAAATCTATCACAAAAAGAACATCCTGGTGATGCTGAGGTCCTCTTCGGTGTGGAAAACAGGCCATCTTACCTGTATCCAGTTTGTGCTGCTTTTCCTGCTTCTCCTGGTTCACCTGCTGAACAGTCCGACCCAAGTCTATGCCTTGTAGCTTAGCCGCTTGCTGTGCGATTTTTCTTTCAACATCTCTAAGTTCCATCTTAAGAACAGGACAGTTATTTCCTCTAAGGAACTTACTGCATTATGATAATTCGAAAGCTTTTTAGCAATTTAGTTAAGATGAAAGTGAAATTAATTTTTAGCAATTCAAATGAGATAAAGAAAAGGAAGCTGACTGAAAATGAAAAACAGAATTGTCTTCATTTACACAATTTATGAATAAAAAAAATCCAAACCCAGGAACACAAATGAATCATTTACTCCCTAAGACTTCCTGGAATTCTAAACACAATCCGTACCCGAAAACAGCGACGGTTTTTAACGCTCTCCCGTCTCACAGGCAGGTCACCATGAACCAGGTGTTGCTTGCCTTAAGCAGCACACTTACCTGGAGCCTCTCCATGATGGTAACATCGGTCAGGCAGACTTTGGCACCTTCTTCTTCAGGTATTATTGTACCCAGGAGCGTTTCCTGTTCCTCTGTGTCATTCTTCAGGCGCTGCATGTCTCTGCTGACACTCTGCAGTTTGTTTCTTAGCTCTGGTACTTCCTTTTCCTTCAGATCAATTATGCTTTGCCTTAACAGAAAACACACAACTAGAAACAATCCACCTGAGCGGGCGTGGCGGCGCACGCCTATGACCTCAGGACTTGGGAGGATGAGGTAAGAGGATCGCAGGCTCTCGGCCAGCCTCAGCAACTTGTGAAGTGAGGTCCTCCACAACTTAGTGAGACCCTGTATCAAGAAAAGACCTAAAAAAACAGGGCTGGGGGTGTAGTCAGAGGTGGAATGCCACTGGGTTCCAAAGCTACCGTAGCTGAGCTTTCTTATGGCTGGACGGAGGCCCTGCTGTTTGGGCATGAACACCACAGACGTGACGCTGCCCCTCTCTGGGTGTCCCTTCAGTGGCAACAGGATGTCAGCGTGTCTTATTGCCAATGACTCTGCTCCTCCTCGTGGGGAAGGTGGTGTCAGGTAGTCTTCTCCACCGTAAACTTACTACTTCTCTCTTTATAATTAAAAGATAATTTAGGGGCAATTCATTGAGAGTATGTCAATATCCTAATATCCTGCTTCTCAAACTTCTTTTTTCTGTGTGTGTGTGGGGTACTGGAGATTGAACCTAGTTCAGAGGGGCATTCAACCTCTGAAAACTACACCCTCAGTCCTATTTTAGTTTTATTTTGAAACAGGTTCTCACTAAGTTACAAACGGCCTCACAAGTAGCTGAGGCTGGTCATGAACCCGTGATCCTCCTGCCTCAGCCTCCCACGTACTAGGCGTGCGCTACCACACCTGGCTTGAAAAATATTCTATACACTGATCATAGTCATCAAAAATGCCACAGTCATGAAAAACAAAAACTGCTGAACTGTTATAGACCACAGGAGCCTCAGTATAGAAACACAACTACATGCGGTGCTGGGGATGGAACCCAGGGGCATTCTACCTCTGAGTTACGCTCCCAACCCTGTTTTTTATTCTTTATTTTGAAACAGGGTCTCACTGAGATGCAAAGGGCCTCACGAAGTAGTAGCTGAGGCTGTCCGTGAACCATGATCCTCCTGTCTCAGCCTCCCAAATGCTGGGATTACAAGCGTGCGCTACCACACCAGGCTAATTCCCTGGTTTTGATAACTAGGTTATGCTTACATAAATTATCAACATCAGGAGAAGTTGGGTGAAGGGTGCCTATAAACTCTCTGTACTATTTCTGCAATTTTTCTGTAAGTAGAAAATGATTCAAAATTAAAAATTAAGAAAAAAAAGATACATAGAGGAAGGAAGCCAGACACTCAACTAAAGATACATGAGTTTAAGGTACAAAAGCGTCTTTATCTTTTCAACTTCCGTATCAGTATTCTAACTAATGAACTGCCACTTCTCAGGCAGGTACTGGCTCCGCCCATATTTTGTTGATACTTCTGAAGCGAAAAAAACCCTTATATTCAAGTTTTTAAAAATCAAGTTTGTTTCAGAAAAAATTCCAAATCTTTACTTAAATGAATACAGTAAGTTGAAGTGGTATAATACATTAAGCTGCTAATAGGAATCTTTTAATACTATTTATTAAGTTATTAATATGGGTCTCTATATGTAACATTACAGACGGTCTTTCAAAATCTAAGAAAATACAGTCTGCTATCTAGCCCAGGAGAAATACAAGACCGTTCTTCCGGTAAGTGTAGCACAAGCGCAGTCGTCTCTCGTTTGGACATCACAGGCAACTCTCACAGTCAGGAGAGTCTTCACTTCCACTAGGGTTCTGACTTCTTGAGTAATGGCTGCTTTGGAGTCAAATGTCCAGCTCAGGCCACCCAGGGACGCACGGCACCTCCCAGTGGAGAGGAAGGCCCTCCGTCCTTCCCCGGCAGCCCTCTCTGCTGCACGCCGGTCCTGCGACTGAGCTCGCCCTGGTCAACCTTGGGTATGGGGCTAGTAGGAATCTTAGTAAAAACCAGAAAATCAAGGACTGCCACTTGTATATATCTGATTTTTTTTTTTTTTTTTTTTTTTTTTGGTGGTACTGAAGATTAAACCCAGATCATTGCACCTTCTAAGGCACAGGCCCAGCCCGATTTTATTTTTTAATTTTGAAACAGGGTCTAAGTTGCTGAGTATGTTCTGGAACCTGTAATCCTCCTGTCACAGCCTCCCAACCATACCTGGCTACACCTACCGATTTTCTTTTTTTTTCCTTTTTCTTTTTTTGCGGGCCTGGGGATGGAACCCAGGGGCATTCTACCTCTGAGCTACACTCCCTGTCCCATTTTTTATTCTTTATTTTGAAATAGGGTCTCACTGAGTTGTAGAGCCTCACTAAGTAGCTGAGGCTGTCCGCGAACCACAATCCTCCGGTGTCAGCCTCCTGAATGCTGGTATTACAAGCGTGCGCCACCATGCCCGGCTACACCTGCCGATTTTTAATAAGTACACCCTATGACCAAGACATGCCAACCTGAGTTGATCTGTGGCAAGAGACCCATAGTTTTATACAACGTGGAATATGAAGTATTCTTATTTCATACATGAAGTACAAAGTTAAATAATTATGAGTAATTAATTCCATGCTTGTATTACTTCCAGAATACTGCAGTCCCAGGCCAGCAGCTAAACCATGGTGGAGCTCTGAGTGCGTCGTGCCAGCTGAGCACTCTTCACTGGGCACCCTGGTGGGGAATTGAGGCAACACATGTAAATTTATTCCTATTTCCCATTCCACGCACAAGGCAGAACCCTTTATCATCGTGGCCCAGCGTGTGCTGTGGAGTGTTTCTGTGTGTGGTAATGGGGACTGAACCCCAGGGGCACTCTACCACTGCCTGACAGCTGCCCAGGCTGCCTTGAGTTGCGATTCTCCTGCCTCAGTCCGAGTGGCTGGTGTCACAGGCATCTACCACTGTGCTGGCTGGCGCCATCTTTGTAAGTGTGTTTGTGTATGTGTGTGGGGGTCACTAGGGATTGACCAGGGGCATTCTGTCTCTGAGGTCCACCCCGGCCCTCTTATTTTTTGAAAGAGAGTCTCACAAGTTGCCTGCAATCTACGATTCTCCTGTGTTGGCCTGCCAAGAACCATGATTACAGGTGTGTGTCGCTCACCTGGCTGGAACCATCTCTTTTGATTGTAGACCTAAAAAGCCAAAATAATTTCTAAGGAAAAGTAAAAAAGTCAGGCGTGGTGGTGCACGCTTGTAATCCCAGCACTTGGGAGGCTGAGACAGGAGGATTGTACAGGTTTGAAGCCAGCCTCAGCTACTCAGTGAGACCCTGTTTCCAAATAAAGTATAAAAAAAAAAAAATAGGTCTGGGAGTATAGCCCAGAGGTAGAAAAGACCCTGGGTTCCACCCCAGCACCACCAAAAAAAAAAAAAAAAAAAAAAGAGAGAAAGAAAAAAGAAAAAAAAAGTAAAGAAACTGCCTTAGAGATCAGGCTGTTGAGATCAGGCTGCTGAGATTATTGAGATCTATTAGGATTAAGTTTTATTTTCTCATGGTTCACAAGTTTTTATTAATATTATTTCTAGTGAACAAATCATGATTGTATAAATCTATGATGTTGTGTTTTCATACATGCATACCATGTGAGATTAGATCAATCTGATTAGCAAATCCACCCTCTTGCTTACCTATCATTTCTTACAGTAGACCCAAATCACCTGTCTTTGAACACCTTCCTTTTTCAAGGGGACTGCATACCAAAGGGGTCACACATGGATATATAAAATGGAGACACGAGGCAACAGCCAGGTTTCATTTCTGCGAGGTGCCATAAGACACGAGTTTCAGCTGTGATTTCCTTCACAGAGGCGCGCTCACTGCATGAGCTGGTTTGCACCCAGACACAGTGGGGCACACCTGCAATCCCAGTACTCGGCAGGCTGAGAGGATTGCAGGTTTCCGGCCAGCACCGGAACACTTAGCAAGACCCTGCTTCACAATAAAAATAAAGCAGAGACAGGCATGGTGGCCCACACTTGTAATCCCAGCATTGGGAGGCTGAGACAGGAATCGGATCCCGGTTCACGGCCAGCCTTAGCTACTTAGCAAGGCCCTCCGCAACTTAGTGAGACCCTGTTTCAAAATAAACAATAAAAAAATAGGGCTGAGGGTGTAGCTTAGAGGTGGAATGCCTCTGGGTTACATTCCCAGACCCACAAAAAAAATAAATAAATAAAATAAAATTTGCCTGGGGGTGCAGCTCAGTAGTAGAATGCCCCTGGGTTCCATCCCCAGTAAACCCTCGCCACACCCCCAACACAGAGTAGTTTGGGGCTTTAAATGAAAATATTACTTTCCCCAAAGAGGATAAGCACGATCCGGGTGCTTCTACTTCCCTTGCTCACCTTCTATCAGTCTGTCCTTAGAGACTTTCTAGCACCTGGATGTCCTTCCTCCAGGCCCCGCATGGCCGCCCACAGGCCTCTCCAGGGTCCTCTCTGCCGCCTCCATTGGCACTCCCCGCAATCACTCTGTGCTCCTGGCCAGCCCTCACCAGCACACCAGGCCCGACTAATAGCCTGGTGATAACGGCCTGGTTTCCCACTCGCGCGGGCCCCACACGGCAGGACGCTGCTGCCCTCCCTGCACTGACAGCACAAGCCAGCAGAGAGCTCTCAGGCACCGCTGGTGCAGAGGGCACGCCTCTGAGAAGACAAGGGAACAGGGCTACATGCCCTTTCTTGCACTTCACCACCAAGAGCAGCTCTCACGCTACTCTGCGTAGCCCTGCGCCCCCGTGGCTGCCACACGCAGACCGCTAGGATGCCTCTGGGGCGCCCAGGCAGTCTGGTCCACACCGAGGTCTGCGGGGAGCCTAATGAGCCCGAGTCACTTCACCGGCGGCAGGACCAGGGCCCAGAGGGACGGTGAAGCCCCTCGGGCCGCCGGGGGCTCAGCCTGACTGTGCTCCGCACCAGCCCAGGTGCCTTCGGAGGCGAGGAGAGCAGAAACACGGCCCACCCAAGGCGACCCGCAGAGGACGCCAGCCAGTTACTTGGCCTCTCCTCCCACGGGGAGGTGCGTGACCTCCCTGACACTGGCAGGCTCTGACCACTGCGATCAGCAGGGAATGGCTGCCCTGTGGGGCGCCCGTGCCAGCTTCTGAGCCCAGACACAGGGGACTCTCAGCCTTGTCCTGTCTCTGGGAATACTCGCCCTGGGGACACTTCACCGGGTGACCCGACTCTGCTACCCAACGCCCCAGACACGCGTGGAGGCCCCGCGGAGGCACTGTCTCAGTGCTAGCCAAGCTCCAGCCAGCAGGTGAAGTCCACTCGGCCCCACCGCGCCTGCGACGGCTGTGCCAGTCTCTGACCGCGAGCACCTTAAAGCCCCAGGTGAGAAGCACCCCGCTGGCCAGGTTGCCGCCAAACTCAGAAAACTGACACCACACACCACGTTTTGTGGACACTTGTCACACGCCAATAAATACCCAGAACAAACTCTGCATTTACCGTGGAGACACAGTGAGCAGGACACGCAGCCGGATGGCAGGGGCTAAGTCAACACCACGTGGTCTCTGCCCAGCGAGCACCCCAATGTCACGCTTCCTCGCCCGCTTCCCACCGGCTTCAAGGTCTACCCTTCGGTTGAGTTTTGAATACTACCCAATCTTTCCCCTCCTTCTCTCCGGCTAAGTATTGCTCTTTCTCCCGGTCACACTCTCCTGTGGCCCCAATAATCTGGTTTGCAGTCTCAATGTTTGCATTACTATTCTGTTACTGCACAGCTTAAAACAAGAGCCCGTGTTCTGCCCAGACCTGAGGCTCTGAGGATGTTCCCTGAGGTCTCAGGGGCCGCAGCCGCCTCCAGGCTGGCCTCAACCCACTTCTCAGCTCACTGCTCCAAGGCACAGGCTCGCCCTCTCCTCCGACACGGCAGCTAGCCTCCTCCAGGCGGGCAGGTAGGGCAGCCGTGGGCTTTATTTCTGTTGGTGGTCCTGTGGATGGAGACCAGACTGGGCTTGAGTTTGCAATCCTCCAGTCTCGGCCTCCCAAGTACCGGGATGACAGGTGTGAGCCACCACGCCCGCTGCCACAGTACTCTGTAGTAACCTAACCCGGGGGGTGGACATGCCATCACCATTACTGGTGAGACCAGGCCAGCAACAGCACGCAGAGACTACACATGGACGCAGGGCAGGACCACTCAATATATCACTACATTAATTTTCTGAAACACCTTTGATTAAATCCCTTAGGGTGGCTCCTCGCTTCCTATGAAAGAGGGTTATAGCTAGGCCTGCCTGATGCTGTTCTTCCCAACTGCCAGGATCAGCCCCCACGCCTGCCCAACTCCAAAGGCCCCGGCCCCGGCCCCGGCCGTGCTCCTGCTCCCACGGCCGCTTCGCTCCCTTCCTAATAACTGCACAGAACCGTTTCTGTAGGCTACGCATCCCTTTCCCTGCCTCACTCTCCAAATCCTGTGCATGTGTCTGAGCCACGTTCACGGACGGCATGAAGGAAGCCCAGCCTCTAAGGAGACCACCGGCCGTGTGGGTTAGGAAAGGCTGGTCCTGTGAACAGCCTGGTGCTCTAGATTCCGGGAGACACCAGGCAATCATTACATATCGACTTGATTTTATTTATAAATAGACCATCACCTACATTTTTTATACAAGCAAGGGAAAATATCAACAAGAGAAATAATCAATGATTCATTCTTTTTTTTTATGTGTGTGGTGCTAAGAATTGAACCCAGGGGCATTCTATGTCTGAGCTACACTCCCAGACCTAATTTAGTTTTTATTTGGAAACAATGTCTCGCTAAGTTGCTGAGGCTGGCTTTGACCCTGCAATACTCTTAGCCTCCCAAGTACTGTGATTACAGGTGTGAGCCACCACACCTAGCTGGTTCTCTTTTTTTTTTTTTAAGTGGTACTGGGGTTCCTGGAAGCCCTTCTACCTCCAGGCTACACTCCCAGACCTATTTTATATTTTTTTATTTATTTGGAAACAGGGTCTCTTAAGCCAGCGAGGTTGACTATGAACCTGCGTGATCTTCCTGTCTCCACCTTCCAAGCGCGGGGATTACAAGCATGCGCCACCATGCCTGGCTGATTCATTTTTTTAAAAGTGGAAATGACATAAAAATATAGCCTAAGATGTGATTTCTAGAAGAGCTTTTCAGTACAATTATTTTGCTGGATTTAGAAAATGACGTATCGCTGGGCGTGGTGACGCACGCTTATAATCCCAGTACCTGGAGGCTGAGACAAGAGGATTACAGTTCGCAGCCAGCCTCAGCTACTTAGTGAGGACCCCTGCAATTTAGTGAGACCCTGTTTCAAAATAAAGAATAAAAAATAGAACTGGGGATGTAGCTCAAAGGTAGAATGCCCCTGGGTTCAATTCCCAGTACCCCCAAAAAAGTGATATATTAATAACAGTTTTAAATCTTCCAATCTTGCCCTGAAGCCAAATCTCATGACACACACACACACACACACACACACACGCACCCGACAAGTTTAAGAAATAAGCCTATCTTCAAGCAAAACCGCTCATTCTTCTGGCATACGAGCAGCACAGCACAGGGCGCGCTGGCTCGCGACCTCGGCTTTATTCTACTCTTTCAACACGCGCGTTCCAGCACCGCAGCCCGCCAGGCGCGGCGCGGCGGCCCTCACCTCACGGGCACGAGCCCCAGCATGTCATCACGTCGCCTTTCCTTCTTCTTCAGCTCTGACTCTGTGGACCTGAGCTTATCCGGAGCGAGCCGCAGCTTGGCCTGCAGGTCACTGACGACTTCCTGCAACTCGGCCTCCGTCTGGAAGACTCTCTGGCACACGGGGCAACACGACTGGCTCTCATCCGTCAGCTGAGCGATGAACTGGGAGTAGACCGCCGTGGCTCCGGCCAGCATGGCTTCGGAAGAAAGAATCTCCAGTGAGAAAAATACATTTCTGTTTCTATAAATATGATTTTTCGTTAATTATAAATACACTAAAATGAAATAAAAGGCATAATTAAGTCTTCTCCCAAAGGACAGATCTGTATAAATTATCTTTTTTATAATGTTATATATGAAAAGTTTAACATCTATCCAGAACTTTCTAAGTGCCAGACACTGTTCTCAGAACTTTACATTTATAATCAAATTTACTCCTTTTTGATACCCTGGGTGTGAGTAGCTGTCTTCATTTTGTAGATAAAGACTCTGAACCCAGGTTTCAAGAAGTTGCCCAAACTCATGCAGTAAGTCCCAAAGCCACAATGGGAATCCAAGCCATGTGGCCAGGACGAGACCCATCTCTCCATCCACCTACCTACCTACCTACCTACTTATTTACTTGATGCGGTGCTGGAGATTGAACCCAGAAGTAGTCTACACACCCCCAACCCTATTTTTTTTCAAGATTTTATTTGGAAACAGGGTCTAAGTCGATGCAAGCTTCATTGAGTTGCGGAGGCTGCATTCAAACTTGTGATCTAGCCGTCACAGGCATCGTGGCACACTCCTGTAATCCCAGTACTTGGGAGGCTGAGCCAGGAGGATCACAGGTTCAAAGCCAGCCTTGGCAACTTAGTGAGGCTCTCAGGAACCTAGTGAGACCCTGTTTCCAAAAAAGAAGTAAAATTGGGCTGGGGGTGTAGGTTGGAGGTAAAATGCCTCTGGGTTCCATCCCCACTGCCAAAACACCCAAAAAAATCTGCGATCCTCCTGTCTCACTCAGCTTTTCAAATACTGGGAATACAGGTGTGCACCACTGTGCCAGCTCCTAACAAGACTTAAAACTCTCCCGTCCTCAAGGGTTACCTGTAAATGAAAACTCAAAGTGCCAACCTGCCTTGACAACCAATGGGTAGGCAGGTGACTCACCTCGCTGTTTTGAGGATTTTTCAATATCCTCTTTAAGTCTGTCTAAATCACTTTCAAAATCCTGGCTCCCGCAAACATCGAAAAGCTTGTCTTCATAACTGGACAGCTGTTCTTCCTTTCTTTTTAGTTCATTATTTATATGATTCCTATTTTGCTCAGTTGAAGCTAGTTCCTTGCTAAAAAGAAAACAAACGTAGATTAAAAACGTGAGAAATGAGCTGGGTGTGGTGGCGCGAGCTAAGACAGGAGAATCACAGTTCATGGAAAGCTCAGCTACTTAGTGAGGCCCTTTGCAATTCAGTGAGACCCTGTGTCAAAGAATAAAAACTAGGGCTGGGGGTGTCGGAGGTAGAATGCCCCTCGGTTCCCAACCCAGTACCAAAAATATAGAAATAAAAAAATAACGTGAAGAAAAATTTGAAAGGCAGATAGAAGGCAAACTGCTAACAAATTGTCACAAAGGGCCGGCGTGACCAAAGACTTCTAAAATGTCCGTCTGGCTAATTAGTGAAGTCACAGGACCGAGCCTGGGCCGTGAGCGTGCAGAGCGTGTGCTCCACCACTGAGCTGTAGCCCCAGCGCAAACGCCTTTCTAGAAGGACGGTGACGCCCTGGACACTGACTCAGCTGCCATTCCTGGCTACGGCCTGCTCCCAGAACACTGGACTCAGGCAGAATTCTGCCTGCCTGGGGACGTGGAGGACCCATGGTCTTGGGGCCCAGTTCAGGGCCTCAGCCAGATGCTTGCTGCTGTCTAGAGGGAATGAAGGGGGGCGGCCTGTACCTTACCATTTCCTTACTCTCCTGTAAACAGTTATCTTTGGTCCTGCAGTCCCTCTCACTCAGCAAAGCTTTTGCTAACACCAGAGATGGTGGCACACCCTTATAATCCCAGTGCTTAGGGGCTGAGACAGGAGGATCATCGTGGGTTTGCAGCCAGCCTCAGAGGCAGAATGACCCTGGTTTCAATTCTGAGTACCACACATACACGTAAAAAGATCTTGCTTACTAATACAATTTTTCTCCATCAACTCTTAAACAGCATCTTCGCAAACCTATCAGGATTTTTCAATTTTTAGGTTATGATGTATCAGCAAGTCACAGAATTTAACTTAATGCATGGTACTCAGCGTGTGTGTGTGTTGTGTGGTACTAGGGGACTGAACCCAGAGGTATTCTACCTTCAAACACCTCCAGCCAGATTTTATTTCTTATTTTGAAACAGGGTCTCACTGGGTTAATGCGAATCTCACTTCTTGATGAGGCTGTCCTCAAACCTGTGATCCTCCTGTCTTAGCCTCCCACGCGGCTCAGCATATTCTTAAAAAGTGAAACAGAAGACAATATATTGGAGTAGATTTGCTTCAGGTAAGTGTACGTGACTGCACGTGAGCTTGTCCTAGTCCCCACTATGAGCCACAGTAAAAATGGGGAAAGAACCAACACGGACAGCACTCGGAGCCCAACTCCACGGAGCACTTTCGTCGTGGCTGCCGAAGAGCCGAGGAGAGTGCAGCCTTCCCCTGCTCTAGCTCTAAGCGCCCTGCTGGGCGGACCGCTCCTGGAGGCGGCTTCCCAGACACCGCCCTGGCCAGCTCCCCCTGCCTGGCCAGTCCCAGCTCCTCTCTCCACGAGCACTCACACACCAGCACGCGTCTCCTAGGAACCTAACCAACCCCACCAATCTGCGTGAAATTCTGACCCTCCGCTTTGACCACCAGCTAAGGTAGCATCTAAGAAAAATGACTGCTTTTATAATTATTCAGAAAAATGCAAAGACAATTATAGAAATTTAATCTTGTTACTTAGATCTACAAACTTTTATGGGACAAGAATTCAAAATTACTATACATTATCATTTGACCTAAGAAAAATAGGTCAATTAATATGACATATGCCATTTTGTAACAATAATTTTTTTGGTGGTACTGGGGATGGAACCCAGGGACCTTCTACCTCCAGGCTATACCCCCAGACCTATTTTTATATTTTTATATTTTATTTGGAAACAGGGTCTCACTAAGTTACGAAGGGCCTCACTAAGCTGCTAAGGCTGGCTTCGAACCTGTGATCCTCCTATCTTAGCCTCCTAAGTACCGGGATTACAAGCATCCACCATCACACCCGGCTGAATAAATTATTTTTAAAAATTAATAAAAGCATGAAGCAAGACATTTCTATTACAATAATAATATTCCAACTACTTACTTCAATTTGGCAAGTCTGTCCCTGGTCTGATTAATTTCTTTTGATTTGCTATGAAGCCAGTCTTCAAGTTGTTTTTTGTTGGGAAAATACCCCAACAGTGAAGTTAATTCATCACCGTGCCTAGACTTTATCTTTCTGATTTGTTCTTCCTTGTCAGCCTATATGTTAAAAAAATTAATTAAGACAGTATTCCACTTTATATCAAGAACAAAAATAAATTCTAGATTGAGTAATGCTCTTGACTTAAAAATAAAACTATAAAAATGCAAGAAGAAGCCGGGCGTGGTGGCGCACGCTTGTAATCCCAGCATTCAGGAGGCTGAGACCAGAGGATCGCGGTTCGTGGACAGCCTCAGCTACTTAGTGAGGCCCTCTGCAACTCAGTGAGACCTTGCTTCAAAACAAAGAATAAAAAATAGGGTAGGGGTATAGCATGGAGGTTGAATGCCCCTGGGTTCCATCCTCAGACCCACAAAATAATAAAAAATTAAAAAATAAAAATAAATTTAAAAATAAAAATGCAAGAAGAAAACAAAGTATTTCTTAAAAGTCTTAGATTGGGAACGGTCTTGCTAAACCATAAGGGTAAAAGTCTGATAACGTTTTACAACTTCTCTACCTCTAAAGTTAACAGCAATGTGCACATATGTGTTTGGGGGTATGTACTTCTACATTATCAGTTTTTTGTAATTAAAAACAACTTCTGCTAGGCACAGAAGCACATGCCTATCATCCCAGCTACTCCAGAGACTGAGGCAGGAGGATCTCTTGAGCTGGAGAGTTTGCAGCTTGGAAAACACAGCAAGAGTCTGTCTCAAAAATAAATAAATACAAGTAATTTTTAAGCTTAAAAGTCTATTTTACAGAGTGTTAAGCTCAGTTAACCTCTAAAATACAAGGCCAATGCCAAACCAATACCTCACAGTCTATCAGTAACGATGCAAGACAGACTACTTTAGACCCCAAAGTCCAGCTAGAACAGAAAGGAACCGCACTCTGTCTCGGGTCAGCATCTCCAACTGCGTGCGGGTGGTCGTTTGCTGGTTCAGCTGCTCCATCTCCTGGTCCAGCTTGCGCAAGGTCCTGTCCAGGTCCACCTTCTCGCTCTGAAGGCTCACGACCTCTGTTTTCAGGGTTTCCACACTGCTGTTCTTCTCGGCCTTGCTTAGTTCACGTTCCTAATCAATAATCAGATACACAGGTCTGTATTATTTTGTGTCAGAATTAAAATAACGACAAGGTGTATTCCTCAGAATAGTCAAACTATTATATGCTATATTCAACAAGAGAAAAAACACAAGACTACATAAGCTTTAGGGAAAATCTTCTTAAAAGTTACTAGGCTATAATGGTACAGAATTAGTAAATACACCTGGAAGAGTCAAAGAGGGAAACAAGAACCATTCTTAGAAAAACTAGGCCTAAGTATATACACGAATGGCTTGTTAAGCAATTAAGTATTCACTAAATCCACATGTGATTCATTACACTGCCTGGCATACAGAGACTGGGAAAACAGGATGATGTGGTCCCCGTGACAATACTGTGGTAAAGTACCAGACCGACGCAAATATATGCTGTAACAGCGGGTTAAGGCCAAAACAATGTTTACTTATATGATCAAGATGGGGCTTCAGAGAGGATTCGCCCCACCTTAGGCTGCTTACTCTGGTGATGGAGAGGTGAAAAGAGGGGATGAATTAGCAGGAAGAAAATCCGGAAATTCTTGAAGAAAAAGAGATTGGCTAAGAAAAATTGTTCATCACAGAAAAAGTGGTAACAAGTCAAAATTAATACAAAATTAATATAAAATTAATATAAAATTATATATAATATAAAATTAATATAATATAAAAATGACCCTAGTGGGAATATACCTGCTTGTGACTTAGGTAAATGGCGCTTCCCCAAGACCTCACAATAGTCACCAGGTTCTGCGGTGTTTCCACGCCCCACCCCCAGGAGTTTGACTGGGAAGAGGTCTCAAGCGTCCAAGCCTGAGGGCAACCAGCCCTGAAAGGCTTCCTGATGACTCTGTCAACCACCAAGGTCCAGAAACAGAGATGGTGAGAAAGACACCAGATGAGGTGGTGTGGGATGGGGCCCTCCGTGGACTTGCGTGTACATCCCCATCACTCGGAACGGCATCAGGGTGTGTGGTTATGATGCAATGATAATAAAAGCAAACTTCAATACAGTACTATGGATGGCATTCAACATATGCCTAAACAATTGTATTTCAACACAAGATATTCAGGTAAGTCCATTTCACACGAGAGAATGCTATCAACGTCAGAATGCAAGATCTAAATGCCTTACACATCAAGACTGTTAGATCATTTGAACGGCTTACGGCTTTGGAGAGCTCCTGGTCCAGCTCGAGGATCCTATCTGAAGACCCTTCCAGCTGCTGCAATTCATGTTTCACATTTTTCAGCTCATTCTGCTTTTTACTTAGGATTTCTGATTTTAGCTCAATTATTCTTCCCAGTCCAGTTTTTTTATCCCTTATCTCATCTATCTGTTTTTGTTTCAGAGTTTCTTTTTCTGCAAAGTCATTCTAAACAAATATGTAAAGAATGGGCATTATTAATTCTTTCACTAAACAAACAATTTTCATTGCAAAAGTTACATATATACACTGAGGAAAATTTAAAAAGTCGTTTTAAATGTAACATGCAGCACCAAAAATAATTATTAATTGTGAGCAAATTTTTTTTTTGTAACTAGCCTTAAAAAGAGATTTTACTACACCAGCGAAGGTGGTCCATGTCTGTAACCTCAGTTCTTGGGAGGCTAAGAAAGGAGGATCACAGGTTCAAGGACAGCCTCAGCAACTTAGTGAGGTCTTCAGCAACTTACTGAGATCCTATTTCCAAATAAAAAATAAAATAGGGCTGTGGATGTAGCCCAGAGGTAGAATGCCCCTGGGTTTAATCCATAGTACCAAAAAAAAAAAAAAAAAAAAAAGAAAAAAAGATTTTACTTAAAAAACATTGCTTCCATAAATTTTTTTTTACCTTACAGCAGATTATATATCCTGACACTAATCTAAAAATATGTCAGATAGGGTTCATCCAAAAATTACAACAATTCAACTACAGAATCTGACACAAAAGAACATAACAAACACTGTATTTTGAAATATTTACCATCAGCTGATTGGCACATTCTGACTCCTTTTCTTGTCTTTCCTTCACTAGCTTGTGAAAATTTTTAATCTGTCTTTCAGTAAATGGTCCCCGCTCGAAGCCATCTAGTTCCAGCTGTGTTGCCAGAGACTGAATTGACGAGTCTCTGGCTCGAATATGCTCTTGATGGCGATCTGCCTGTAACTGCAGACGACCTTGAAAGATAATAAAGTAATACTTTTTATTGCTTCACACACACACACACACACACACACACGTGCGCACATATATGTATTTTGGTGCTAGGAATGAAACTCAGGGCCATTCTACCTCCAAGCTACAGTCTCCGGCCCTATTTTCTTTTGAAACAGGGTCTGAGCTGCACAAGTGCTCACTAAGTTGCTGAGGCTGGCCGCGGCTGCACTCCTCCTGTCTCAGCCTCCTGAGTACTGGGATTACAAATGTGCAGCGCGCCCGGCTGATCAGTTTATTTTCAAAAAGCTGAAGTCACTGTAGATTCGTGGGCAGTTGTGAAATATGACGCGGCGGGAGCTGGGCAGTGGCACGCCTGGGACCCCAGTTTCTCAGGAGGGGGAAGCAGGCTTGCGGCCAGCCCGGGCAACTGAGTGAGACCCTGTCTCAAAGTAAAATAAAAAGGGCTGGGGACAGAGCTCAGTGGTCGTGCACCTGCGTGGTACGCACGAGGCCCGGGCTCAATCCCAAGCGCCACCAAGAAACAGATAACACGTCACCCTCTTGTGTAGTCTGCCTTGTTTCCTAAATGAGAAGGCTTTGCAAAACTGCAGTGCATTACAACCAGATGTCAGTGCTGTTACAGCAACCCTATTCAACCTCCCCAGTGTTACTGCACCCATTGTGTGTGTATGAAGCTCCATATTTTTATGATCTGTATAAGTTCATAATCCGCTAAAACAGTGAAGACACTGAGTGGTCAGACAGGGAGAAGCCACTCAGCGCTCTTCCATCAGCACTGACCACAGCCGCCTCCCCCTGGGCCTCTGCTCCACACCCCAGCCGCCACTCACATGTCCACCATTTCTTAAGTTTTGACATCTGAAAATGTTATGTAAATGGAACATACTATGCCCAGCCTTTGGAGACTGATTTTTTTTTTCATTCAGCATAATTTCCTGGAGATTCTTCATTCGTACACAAAATAAAAACATTACAGTGAGAAAAAAAACTCAGTGAATGCTGTCCTACCCTGCTCGACAAGCAGTTCTGATTTTTCTTGATTGAGAAGCCGAGACTCTTTGTTTAACTTCTCCAGCTCACGCTGACAGTCTACCAGCCTCCTCTCTTTCTCCCTCACTGTTCTCTGGTGATTGTGGTATAAGTCATTCAGCTGCTCATCAGTCCCTTGAAAAACCTGCGTGAAACCAAAAAGCCTTTATGTATAAATACAAGAAACCATCTCACTGAGGTATGCAATATAAACCAAAGCTTACTCAGGATCTTTAACATAGACACAGAAGTAGTAAGAATACCAAGTTCTGGAGCTGGGCATGCATGGTAGTGCACACCTACAATCTCAGGACTTGGGAGGCTGAGACAGGAGGATCACAGGTTCAAGGACAGCCTCAGCGATAGACTCTTAGCAACTTAGTGCGATCCTGCCTCAGTAATAGAGTCGGGGTGTAGATCAGAGGGGAATGCCCGAGTCCAACCCCCAGCGCCACGCACGCACGCACGCACGCACGCGGTTATCCCCCCAAGCCGTGGCGAGCATGTTGTAAATGAGGTCCGTGAGCATAACCCCAGCAGCTCACGGAGGACACACTCCCCACAAACCCTCTCCATCTTCTGCTCCAGCTCACTGTTGTCTTTCTCCATCTGCTTCTTCCTGCTCTCCAGGGCTTTAATGTCATGGTCAAGTCTCATTATTTTAGAGAGATTGTGTTCGATTTCTTTTAGACGATTCTGAAAACAAACATTTTACATAAGTAAAATGCACTTGATTGCCGAGCGTGGTGGCGCACGCTTGTCATCCCCGCGCTGGGGAGGCTGAGACAGGAGGATCGCACAGGTTCGAAGCCAGCCTGAGGCTCTCGGCAACTTAGTGAGACGCTGTTTCCTAATAAAATACAAAATAGGTCTGGGAGTGTAGCCCAGAGGTAGAAAGCCTCTGGGTTCCACCCCCAGTACCACAAAATAAATAAATAAATAAATAAATAAATAAATAAAAAAAAAAATGCACTTGAGTTTAAAGTACTCATGGATAAAGAGAATAAAACATACAAGGACCAGCTCTTAGTAAAAATGACCTTGTTTAATGCAAACATCAGCACTGTACAGAAGGCACCAAGGATCAGAGATGTTAAGTAACCAGGCCAAGTCCTCAAACTAGTAGAGAAAAGCAGAAATAAAACCCCACTTTAACATCAAAGCCCAGGCTCTGCCCTCAACGCCTCCCACAAGGGATTCATTTGTGGGCACTGCAAGCCGCAGTACGTGAAATACCACATTTTAAGGCGAGTTAATTATTATTGCTGTTGTTAATATCAATTTGTAATGCTGGGGTTTGAACTAAGGGCCTACCGTATGCTAGGCGAGTATTCTACCACTGAGCTATATCCCCAGCCCTAATTTACTCTTAAAAATTTTATTTTATTTATTATTATTACTATTTTTTTGGTGGTACCGGGGTTCCTGGAAGCCCTTCTACCTCCGGGCTACACTCCCAGACCTATTTTTACATTTTTATTTGGAAACAGGGTCTCCTAAGCCAGCGTGAGCAGCTGGCTTCGAACCTGCGCGATCTTCCTGTCTCTGCCTCCCAAGAGCAGGGATTACAAGCGTGCGCCACCGCGCCCGGCTACTCTTAAAAATTTTAGAACTAGAGCCAGATGTGGTGGCGCACGTTTGTAATCCCAGCATTTGGGAGGCTGAGAAGGGAGGATCACGGTTCACAGCCAGCCTCAGCTACTCAGCCTTTGTAACTCAGTGAGATCTTGTTTCAAAATAAAGAATACAAAAGAGGGCTGGGGGTGTAGCTTGGAGGTAGAATGCTCCTGGGTTCCATCCCCAGTGCCACACACACACACACACACACACACACACACACACACACACAAAAAAAAACCCCACACTAGAGCCAGGCATGATACACATAGTTATAATTCCAGTACTTGGGAAGGTGAGACAGGAGGATCACAGGTTCAAGACCAGCCTCCATAACTTAGTGAGATGCTATTTGAGTTAAAAAATAAAATCAGGCTAGGGTACAGATGAGAGGTAGAATGCCCCTGGGTTCCATCCCCAGTGCCACAAAGGCATACACACACACACACACACACACACACACACACACACACACACACACACGTTAGGACTCTGCAGTAACGTGTATTAGAACGTGTGGCGAGCTGGCAGTGCATTCCAGCCTGTAGGCGGACACACACGGGAGACCACATCCAGGCAAAGTGTGCTCAGGCAGAGGACCGCAAGCGAGGGAGGACAACGGCCAGAGGCCCCGGGCCAGCTGGCTGCCTGTCTCCTAGGAGCGATGTGGCCTGGTCCAGGGCACCCCTTGGATGACAGCGGGGAGCATCTTCCAGGGAATGGCCTACGATTCCACAGCTGACCGGTCTCCTTCTAAGACAGTTTTGGAACCTAACTCTTAAATTAACATATTACACTTATTACTAGTGTTCAGATATGGACTGTGAACTTTGTAGCTGAATCAAAATGTATACTGAGCTGCAATGTTAGTATGAAAACGAGACTTCTGTGTATGTTCTGTACACTCGTGGACAGTGTGATCACCACGTAAGAGGCACTTCTTTACTAGTCCTCCAGCGGGTCTCCAGCCTGATCGGTGTTTACTATTCGCTGAATCAAGAACAAGAGATTGAGAGACGGAACTTCATGACAGTCACCGCGGCGCAGCCCGAGGGCGACTCCGCTCCAGCCCTGAGGCGCTGGGTACAGGAAAGGTAAACTGTGTGCGCGGCTTCAAAGCACCCTAGTCGATGAGCAACCAACACTGCCCAATACAATAGACACAAAGGCCAGGTAGATCCTTGACCCTGCACTTCGTAAGTGTACTGCCCTGCGCCTGGCTAAGAAATAAGTTACTAGCCCCCTCCCCTCATAACCCTCAACGCTGCAGGCCCAGCGCCGCGCCGGCTGCAGAGCCCGCATGGCTAGGACTGGGAGAAAGAACTGAAAACGAAAACTGAAATGGCGCACATAATTCATCTGAGAACTTCAAACTGTCAAAACTTCTACAAGAAAATTTTTGTGGTATTAGGTGGCAAAGGCTGTGAACTTTCTAGGTATGAAACGAAAAGCACAAACCACAGAGGAAAAATTTATAAACTGTACCTCATCAAAATTTAAAACTCAGCCAGGCGTGGTGGCGCACGCTTGTCATCGCAGCACTCGGGAGGCTGACACGGGAGGATCGCGGTTTGCGGACAGCCTCGGCTACTTAGTGAGGCCCGCCACCTAGTGAGACCCTGTTTCAAAAATAAAGAATAAAAAAAAGAAAGAAAAAAGAAAAAACCTTAAAACTCAGCTGGGCGTGGTGGCCCAGGCTTGTAATCCTAGTGCTTGGGAGGCTGAGGGAGGACTGCAGGTTCACAGCCAGCTCTGAGAAACCTAGTGAGACCCCGTTTCCAAATAAGAAATAAAATAGGGCTGGGGTACACCCCAGAGGAAGAATGCCTATGGGTTCAATCCCCAGTAACAAAAAAATAAATAAAATAAAATTCCTACCTTAAAAGCTTCTAAGAAAACAAAATATTTATAGAACATGTATCTCATAAAGGGTTTATATCCAGGATTTAAAAAAAAAACCTCACAGTTAAATAATAAAACGATGTCAGGCCAGACATGGTGGTGCACACTCGTAATCTTAGCGTCCGGGGGTGAAGACCAGAGGACCGTGGTTCATGGACAGCCTCAGCTACTGAGCGAGGCCCTTTGCAAATCAGTGAGACCCTGCTTCAAAAAATAAAAGGACTAAAAATAGGACTGGGGTGTAGCTTGGAAGTAGAATGTCCCTGGGTTCCATCCTCAGTACCGCAAAAAAAAAAAAAAAAAAAAAGAATCTGAGTGTTCTACCAAAGACAATATTCAGAGGACAAGTAAGGACACGAAAAGGCAGTCAAAATCAGCCTGGCACAGAGGCGCACACCTGTAATCCCAATACTTGGGAGGCTGAGAGAGGAGGATCACAGGCTTGAGGCCAGCCTCCACAAGTAGTGAGACTCTGAGCAAGCTAGCAAGATGCTTTCAAAAATAAAAATAAAAATAGGGCTGTGGATATAGAGATAGAATGCCCCTGAGTTCAATCCTCAGCACCACACACACACAAACTTACACACAGGGAGCATTCTATAAACTGTAAAAATTCTCTAGAGAGATCAGTCGACTTTTACAAGAGATTTTTTGGGGACAGGTCTGGGGATGAAACCCAGGGGCATTTGACCTCCGAACTACACCCCCTGCCCTTGTTTTTTATTCTTTATTTTGAAACAGGGTCTCACTGAGTTGCGGAGGGCCTAAGTAGCTGAGGCGGGCTGTGAACCTGTGATCCTGCTGTCTCAGCCTCCCGAGTGCTGGGATGACAAGCGTGCCCAGCACAAGAGATCTCTAAAACACAGAACCGGGGCAGGAGTGGTGGTGCATTTTTGTAATCCCAGTACTTGGGAGGCGGAGACAGGAAGATCCAATGATAGCCTCAGCCGCTTATCGAGGCCCTCTGCAACTTAGTAAGTCCTTGTTTCAAAATAAAGAATAAAAATAGGGCTGCCGGGCGTGGTGCCGCACACTTGTCATCCCCGCGCTTGGGAGGTGGAGACGGGAGGATCGCGCAGGTTGAAGCCAGCCTCGCTGGCTTAAGAGACCCTGTTTCCAAATAAAATATAAAATAGGTCTGGGAGTGTAGCCCGGGGGTAGAAGGGTTCCACCCCCAGTACCACCAAAAAAAAAAAAAAACAGGGCTGGGGTGGAGCTTGGAGGGAGAATGCTCCGCTCCTTAGTTCCAAAACAAAAAACAAAGACACACGCACAGAACTGTACAGCTGGGTAATCACACTGCCTTTTTTCTTTTGGTGATTCTGGAGATTAAAACCAGGGGCATTTTTACCTCCGAACTCTACCTCCAGCCCTGCTTTATTTTTATTTTCAAAACGGACTCACTAGGTTGCCGAGTCTCACCACTTGCTGAGGCTGTCTTCTAACATGTGACTCTCGTGTTTCAGCCTCCCAAACACTGGGAACAGAGACATGTACCGGCAAGGCAGCTCCAACTATGTCATTTAAAAGATCAAATTACTGCCGGGCGTGGTGGCGCACAGAAAATAGGTCTGCGAGTATCGCCCAGACGTAGAAAGCCCCTGGCTTCCACCCCCAGCCACACACACACACGCGCACGCACACATGCACACATACACACCACACACACGCACGCACACATACACACCACACACGCGCACACACACACACGCACGCACACACACACACCAAATTACCTTTAAGGGATCAAGTTCGTTCTCATAGGATTTAACAATTTCCTTTGAAGACGTTAACTGGGCTTCCTTATTAGTAATCTGGTCACGAATCTCACAAGCTTTTTCTTTATTTTGCCTTAGGTATTTCAGTTCTGTTTGACATTCTTTTACTTTTTGACCTTGTGTCTGGCGTACCTGACGAAGTGTATCTAAGGCTTTAATGTACCTTGGAAGAGAAAAAATAAAAACGAAATTTCTGGCTAGGTTCTTTAAGGCATACTTATACAATGGAATATTATACAGTCATTAAGATTACATTTATAAAGAGTTTTTGGTAACTTGAAAATGTCTGACATAATGGCATGAGAGAAAATTACATTTATACACTATATCAGGTAAATAAACATACATACAGGAAGAAAATGGAAAGGAAGTGCACCTAATGGTTGCCAGGAAGTAAGAAGTAATAACGGATGACCTTTTAGCTTTTAAAATACTTTCTTTTAGCCAGGCACGGTGCCACACACCTGCAATCCCTTGGGAGGCTAAGACAGGAGGACCGCAAGTTCACAGGCCAGCCTCAACAACCTAGGAGGTCCTCTAGAACTTAGGGAACTCTATTCCCAAATAATACACAGGGCTAGGGGCATAGCTCAGAGATAGAATGGCTCTGGGTTCAATACCCAGTACCCCTCCCACACACACACATTTTCTTTCAAAAAAGAAACATCCAGCCAGGCACAGTGGCACATGCCTATAATCCTATCCCTGGGAGGCTTAGACAGGAGGATTGTAGTTCTGAAGACAGCCTTAACAACTTAGCAAGGTGCTGTTTCAAATAGAAAATAAAACAGGGTGGCTGGATGTGGTGGCTCCTGCTTGTAACTTCAGCATTCGGGAGGCTGAGACAGGAGGATGGCGGTTTGCGGACAGCCTCAGCTACTTAGTGAGGCCCTCTGCAACTCAGTGAGACCCTGTTTCAAAAATAAAGAATAGCCGGGCGTGGTGTCGCACGCTTGTAATCCCTGTGCTTGGGAGGCGGAGACAGGAGGATCGCGTAGGTTCGAAGCCAGCCGCGCTGGCATAAGAGACCCTGTTTCTAAATAAAAATATAAAATATAAAATAGGTCTGGGAGTGTAGCTCGGAAGTAAAAGGGCTTCCAGGAATCCCAGTACCACCAAAAAGAGTAAAAAATAGGGCTGGAGGTAGCTTGACGGTGAAATGCCCCTGGGTTCTATGCCCAGTACCGCCAAAAAAAAAAAAAAAAAAAAAAAAAGGGTGGAGGTGTAGCTCAGAGGTAGAATGCCCCTGGGCCAGCCCCAGTACCACAACAGAATAAAGAAAAATAGCAGCAGCAGCCCAGCCGGGCCAGGTGGTGTACGTCTACAGTCCCAGCTACTCAGGAAGCTGAGACAAGAAGATCATTGGAGCCCAACAGTTTTAGGCTACCCTGGGCAAAACAGCCAGAATTTATCTCAAAAAAACAAAACAAAACAAAACAAAACTCACCCCCCCCCCAAAGAGGGTGCTAAATTCAACCCCTAGCACCACAAAAGAAACGTGGCTCAGTAACTTACCAGGTCATAAAGAAACTTAAGGGTCACAAACCTTGTTGCTGAAAAAATCTCATCGAACTTTTGCTTGAGAGCCTTCCCTTCACTTAAAGGCCAGTTAGAATCTTCTTGGTGACAGAAAATTACGTTATTGAGCACGGATTTGGAAACTCCAAGAGAACTTATCATTTCCCGGTCAATTTCCGCACACTTAGAGCTGAGACTGACCTTTTCACCATGTCTACAGAAGATAGAAATCAAGAATGTAAGTAAAATAACCTTTGCCTGCACCTAATTCTATTGCTTAATCGATTCTTGTCTTTAAAAATAGAAAGCCCCCCAGCGACCCCATCACAATAGGCTCCCTCCGCAAAGCCTCTTGGATGGAGCGATTCGCTGATGAGAAGGTGGGCAGAACAGGGCGGGCAGGAAAGAATGCAGGTTTATTTACATATCTGGACCTCTAAACACAACCATTTAAGATAGCTATACATAACACGTAGGGGAAATTATACTACCTTCCATCCCAGAACTCAAAAATAAGGGAATGATATGAATGAGGCAAAGCACAATGAGAAGAGCAGACAGGCAGCCGGCACGGTGGGCACGCTGTCATCCCAGCACTCGGGAGGCTGAGACAGGAGGATCGTGGTTTGCAGACAGCCTCAGCTACTTAGTGAGGCCCTCCGCAACTCAATGAGGTCATTTCAAAATAAAGAATAACACATAGGGCTGGGGGAGTAGCTCAGAGGTAGAATGCCCCTGGGCTCCATCCTCAGTTCTGCAGAAAAACCAAAAGGAGAAGATAGGCAAAGGTGCCTAAGTAAAACTTCTAAGAAGGTATAGTTCAAAACATGGCTCAGTTACAGGCTGCTCAGGCAGGCAGCGGCAGTGTCCGTCTTCAGTTTTTCATACATTCGAACTGGCATTTTGAAGCTACGGAGTGTACCAAGAATGCTCGGCAGCAAGCGAGAATGGACACGCGTAGGCCAGGAGGCGGCACGCAGGCCATGAGGGTGACTGCGAGCTTGTGGGAAGGGCTGTCAGAGGTGGGAATCGATCCGTGGGACTTGGCCAGCCAGGGCTTAGGTTCCTGGCCGTGTCACTGGACCAGAGCGAGAGCGGCACCCAACACTGAGATCAAAGAACCCGACACACCCACACCACAGGACGCTGTCTTACAGAGATCAGAGTGCGTCACGTGCTTGGTTCTGGGCGTGCGGCGCCTGACTTGTCTTTGAAACAACTGATAGATTATATGAGCAAGAATTCCCAGGAAGAGATGTGGGGGAACACAGCGACGCAGGACCGAGCCTGTCGTCCAAACGTCACTGGCTGGGTCAACTAAGCACGATGTGGCTGTGAAGGAGGAGCCTCAACCACCATTTCTAAAATAAAATAAAAATAAAATAGTGCTGGGGCTGTAGCTCAAAGGCAGAATGCCTCTGTGTTCAATCCCCAGCGCCACAAAACAAAGCAAAAAAAATTCCCATTTAGTGATCTGTGGTACACAGAACATTCTAATTTCTTATTTTGTGACTGCTAAGTAACATGGCAGAAAAGAATTAAGATTAAAAACAAGCCAGGTGTGGTGGCCCACACTTGTAATCCCGGTACTTGGGAGGCTGAGACCAAAGCTTTGAGGACAGCCTCAGCAAGTAGTGAGACTCTCATCAACCTAGCGAGACCCTGTTTCAAAACTAAAAAAAAAAAAAACAAAAAAAACAGGGATTAGTAGTAAGAATGATTCAGCATGAGAATTACTCTGCCCACTAATGTTGGCTCTGAAGACAGGAGCGTTACCACAAGCCAGAAGTGTGGGTGGGCTCTAAGAGACCAAAAAAGGAGGACACGGAATCTCCACTCCAGGCTCCAGAGGACCGACTCGGGGAGGCCTCGGCAACTCGGTGGGACCCTGCTTCAAAATGAAATTTAAAATAGGGCTGAGGATGCAGCCCAGAGGTGCAATGCCCCGGTTCAGTCCCCAGCAACACACACACACACACACACACACACACACACACACACACACAGAGTCTGTTGAAAGAAAATTCATATTCTTCCCTAAAGTAGTAGAGAAACAAAAGAAAGTTTCAGAAGCCCCAAAGACTGACAATGAACTTTCAAGTACAACATGGGCACCCACTTTGTCCTGGTAATGACGCCCTCCAGGGTTTTAAACTCGGTCTTCCTGCTCTTCTGAGAGCACACCATAGACCTCTGCACAGCCACACATTCTCCATTGACATCGCGGAACTGCAGGCGGATCTGGGCTCTCACATCTGTTTCGTGAGCAACCTGAGCAGTAAATAGAGAACAATTTCGCTGCCTTAATAAGCACCAGAATGTTAGTTCTAGGGAAAAAAAAAAATAACAATCTTACTTATCCAAGAGGAGGAGCCAGGCATGGTAGCGCAGGCCTAAAATCCCAGGACTTGGGAGGCTGAGAGAGGAGGATCGCCAGTTTAAGGCCAGCCTCGGCAATTTGGCAAGACTGTTGGCAACTTAGTGAGAACCTGTTTCAAAATAAAAAAATAAAATCGGGTTTGGGGTGTAGCTCAGAAGCAGAAAGCTCCTGGATTCAATCCCCAATACTGCCTCAAGGAGATAAAACAAATGAGGAAATTTTAAAAAAGGGGGAACTTAGATGAGTGATATTTTTATACGCTATTCAAAATCCATGGGGTAAAGCAAACTGTTTAACTGATTTGCTAAAATGACTGGGGATTGGATCCAGGGGTGTCTTACCTCTGCCACACCTGCAGCCCTATTCATTTTTTACTTCTGAAACGAGGTTTGCTAAATTGCTGAGGCTTACTTTGAACCTGAGATCTTCCTGTCTCTTATACAGAAGTAACGCGATCACAGATGTGTGCCACCATGCCCCACAATACAGTATTATTTACTTTCTTTATTCCACACCATTAGGAGACGAGGTATGTAGACTTTTCAAATAAATACATTTTATTGTGGGTTGTGGGGCGCATACCTGTAATCCCAGTATTTGGGAGGCTGAGACAGAAGGATCGCAGGTTCGAGGACAGTCTCAACAATTAGTGAGACTCGAATCAACCTAGCAAGATCCCATTCCCAAATAAGAAGTAGAAGCCGGGCGTGGTGGGCACGCTTGTACTCCCTGCGCTTGGGAGGCTGAGACAGGAGGATCGCACGGGTTCAAAGCCAGCCTCAGCTACTTAATGAGGCTATCAGCAACTTAGACCCTGTTTCCAAATAAAATATTAAAAAAAAAGGTCTGGGAGTATAGCCCGGAGGTAGAAAGCCTCTGGGTTCCACCCCCAGTACCATCAAATAAGAAATAAAATCAGGTGGAGGATGTGGCCGGCTCAAAGGCAGGTCGCCAATGGGTTCAATCCTCAGTACCACACAAAGACAAAAAACATTTATCTTTTTAAGTACTAGAAATGCCTTTTTTTAACTTAAAAAAATGCAGAAGCTAACAAAAGTGGAAATACAGATATAACTTCCCCCCAAAATCACTTGAAATAAGTTGTTGACCTGATATTTGATCTCCAATATTTCCTACAAAACAAGGACTTTTCAACTCTAAGGATCAGAAAATTGATAGTGATATCCATTACTACATGGTTCAGAGGCCCCATTCAAGTTCTACCGATTGTCTCAACACCCCTACAACCCGGCTCCGGGTCAGAATTTCACGCTGCATTTGGCAGCCGAGTCCCTCAGTCTTGTTCAGTCTAGATGCTCACATTCTCCTTGGCTCGGTTTGAAAATCAAAATCTTCGCTAGTGCCATTACCTTGGGATCATGAACAAACGTATTTCCCTTGGTTCCAGGAGGGAAATCTCCAGTACAAACGTATTTTAGACATTCAATGATGGTCTAAGGAAACAGAAAATTATACTATTTAATTATAACAACGGCAAGAGCTTATCCATTATAAAAATATTCCTCATGAAGACTATAAAAATGAGATTAAATTTTATGGCATAAACCTATAATAAAGATACAATTAAGTCTAAATAATAGCTGTTATGTATTCATAGTAAAGCTATATGATTTAAAAGGTATCCAAGCTGGGCACGATGGCACATACCTGTAATCCCACTACTTGGGAGGTTGAGACAGGAGGGTCGCAGGTTCAAGACCAGCCTCAGCAACTCAGCCTCCGCAGCTCAGATCCTATTTCAAACTAAAAAATAATATAGGACTAGGGATGTCGCTCAGCAGTAGAATGCCTTTGGATTCAATCCTAGTTCCACAAAAAAAGGGGGAAAAAGTATCCTAAGATAAAAAATTATTATCTGGAAAAGATAACTCCTTATTTATAATCAATGCCCTTTAAACTAATTTAATAAGAACAATGGCTAGCCGGGTATGTGGTGGTGCACACTTGTAATCCCAATACTTGAGAGGCTGAGACAGGAGGATCCCACAGGTTCGAAGCCAGCCTCAGCTACTTAGTGAGGCTCTCAGCAACTTACTGAGACCCTGTTTCCAAATAAAGTATAAAATAGGTCTGGGATATAGCCCGGAGGTTAAAAGGCCTCGGGGTCCCATCCTCAGTAACACACACACACACACACACACACACACACACACACACACACGAAACAATGGAAGCTCTATTACATACAGCTTCCTATGTGCCAAGTCCTGAATTTTCCCAACAACCCTAGGCTGGAAAAACCATGTACCCCCATTTTATAAGTGAGAAACCGAAGGCACAGGGCAATGACGGCACCTGCCAGCAACTACATAAGTAACAAACGGGGCATGCATTTGAATTCTGGCCGCCCCTGCTCAACACTTTCAGTCTCCCTTCCAGTAGTGAACTCAGCACAAGGCTAAACACATAGAGGGCACTCAGTAAATAATTTTTCATGTAAACAAAAGTTGACAGCCGGACATTCAACCCTCTCAGCCTTCTCTTTCCCAGGGCTTTGCTTTCCGCAAACTCTCCCTTTAGACTCTGCTCATTACTGTACTGACACTGTCTCCGTCTTTTTCATGCCACTTTTCTTGAGCAAAACGTCTCTTTGCCACAGCTCTCACTAAAATTTCTAGATAGTCTTTGGTCTTTTAATAAGTGCGGTAAGTATACCCCGTTTGGGGTGGGCATGAGTTTTATCTTTTTTTTGGTGGTACTGGGGTTCCTGGAAGCCCTTCTACCTCGGGGCTACACTCCCAGACCTATTTTATATTTTTGATTTGGAAACAGGGTCTCCTAAGCCAGCACGGCCGGCTTCGAACCTGCGCGATCCTCCTGTCTCCGCCTCCCAAGCGCGGGGATGACAAGCGTTCGCCACCACGCCCGGCTATTCTTTATTTTGAAACAGGGTCCCACTGAGTTGCAGAGGGCCTCACTAAGTAGCTGAGGCTGTCGGGAACCAGGATCCTCCTGTCTCAGCCTCCTGAATGCTGGGGTTACAAGCGTGCGCCACCACGCCCGGCCCGGTTTCATTTTAAAATTAAACTACTTATTTGCCATCTAACTATGCTTAGCATAGCCGGGCGTCATGATGAACATTTATTGTCATCCCAGTACTTGGGAGGCTGAGACAGGCCAGCTTCTGCGACTTGGTGAGACCTTGTTTTCAAATAAAAATAGGGCTGGGGGTGTAGCTGAGATAGAACGCCCGAGTTCAATCCCCAACACCACACACACACACACACACACACACACACACACACGAGTTTAATTATGCTTAGCAGTGTTCATGTTCAGCACCTGTTTTTATTTTATTTTTATTTCTTTGCAGTACTGAGGACGGAACCCTGGGGCATTCTACCTCTGAGCCTAGTTTTTCTTCTTTTCTTCGAACCTGGGCCTCGCTGAGTCGCAGAGGGCCTCACTAAGGGGCGAGGCTGTCCGCGAACCCGGACCCTCGGTCTCGGCCTCCCGCGTGCGGAGCACCGCGTGGCCTCCGCGCCCGGCTTCTGGCGTGCACGGACCCCGGGCCGGGCGGCTCGGGGGGCGTCCGCGGGCTTCGGGCCGGGCGCCTGGGGTGCGGGTCGCCGCTCGCCGGCGGGGCGCTGCTCGGGACTTACCGTCTTCCCCGCCCCATTGGGCCCCACCAGAATCGTCAGGGGGCTGAAGAAGGTGATAATCTGCTTATCCTTGTCCTCTATGCCAAAACTCCGCACGCCCTGAATGCTCATCTTTTCGATCCGGGACATTTTGCCAACGTGTGCCTGCACACCGGGGCGGGCGGGGCCGACGCAGGCCGCCCCGCCTCCGCGCCGCCCCGGGCCTAGGGCACCCGCGCTGCGGCCGCGCGGCTTCCGCCTCCGCCGGTCACGTGGCCCGGCGCGGCCACGCCCGCGCCGACGTCGGCGCCGAAGCCCGGGGCACGCCGGGAAGCCGGAGGCGGCGATGCGCGCGCAGCAGGGGCGGCCGGGGGCGGGGCCCGGGGAGCTCGCTGCTGGCTTCTGTTTGGGGGCGCTCGCTGGGGATCCCACCTTCCGAGGCTGAGACCGCAGGAGGGCGGTTCGCGGCCAGCCTCGGCTACTTAGCGAGGCTCTTTGCAACTCGGTGAGACCCTGCTTCAAGATGAGGAATAAAAAATAGGGCTGGGGGTGTAGCTCGGAGGTAGAATGCCCCTGAGTTCTGTCCCCAGTACTGCAAAAAATAAAATAAAAAGGAAGACAGCAACTTGGCACACCTCGCTTCTCAAAGTTATATCCTGGCCAGACATGGTGGTGCACGCCTGTAATCCCCATATTTGGGAGGCTGAGATGGGGGATCACAGGATGGCAGCCAGTTTCAACTACTTAAGAGAGGCCTCCGCAACAGCGAGACCCTGTTTCAAAATAAAGAATAAAAAAATAGGGCTGGGGGTGTAGCTCAGAGGTAGAATGCCCCTGGGTTCCACCACCAGTACTGCAAATTAATAATGATAATAATAATTAATAATAATAATAGCAGCTTGATCCCAGGACTCCTCGAGTCATGTGGAATCTGTGCTGGTATTGGAAAGTTGCTTTGGTATTAATTTCCAAAATGTATAGTCAGGGCCTGGGTGCTGTGCAGGGAGGGAGGGAGGGGCGGAGCTGTTACAACACACAGCTCCCCTCTCTCTTTGCCTTTCGTTCTAATGATTAATCTATAGTAAAAACCTCAGAGTCAAATGAAGCTTTTAGCCCTAAAACTATATAGAGGCCATCAGTGCCTCTGTTGACCTCCTCTCCTATGTGACCTGGCCTGGGTACAGGAAAGGTAAACTGTGTGTGCGGCTTCAAAGCACCCTAGTCGATGAGCAACCAACACTGCCCAATACAATAGACACAAAGGCCAGGTAGATCCTTGACCCTGCACTTCGTAAGTGCACTGCCCTGCGCCTGGCTAAGAAATAAGTTACTAGCCCATTGCCTTGGTAACGCTGAGAAGAAGATAGCAATACAAAATCTGCTTAAAGGTCGGAGTACCAAAGAGGGACCAGAGTTCCATTTCGGGGTCTCCAGCGTACGGGTCAGCTGCTGCTTTTTCCTTCTCCTCTATTTCCTACTGATTTTGTAATAAAGACTTGTTAAAGCTGCACTGAGCTGCTTATTAGCTTTAATTTTTCTATTCAACAAACTAGTTGAATAAGAAAAAGAACCCCCACTCTTAAACCGTAACAGAATTGCAGGCCCATTAAGGAGGTCCAGTAATAGCAAAACTATTTTCCTAACAATACTAAAATTCAGTTTTTGTTTTCTCTCTCATTTGTTCCCTAATGTCCAGAGGTTGCCAGGGGTCACATGAGTGCGCTGATGCCATTACGATGGGATGCTGTGCTTGCATTTTGTGTGTGTGCCCAGGCGCATGTGTGTTACTGGAAATTGAACCCAGAGACATTCCAAGCTACAACCCCCCCGACCTTCTTCTTTCTTTCTTTCTTTCTTTCTTTCTTTCTTTCTTTCTTTCTTTCTTTCTTTCTGAAACAGAGTCTCACTAGGTTGCCGAGAGGCTTGCTATCTTACTTGCTATCAAACCTGTGATCTTCCTTTCTCAGTCTCCTAAATACTGGGATTACAGGTGTGCACCTCAATTTTAATTTATAGTTGTAAATATTGCCAGGTAGACACACGGAAATGATCTTTGAGGTCTGGCAGTTTTTGTTTGTTTGTTTTTTTTGTTTTTTGTTTTTTTTTTTTGGTGGTACTGGGGTTCCTGGAAGCCCTTCTACCTCCGGGCTACACTCCCAGACCTATTTTTACATTTTTATTTGGAAACAGGGTCTCCTAAGCCAGCACGTGCAGCTGGCTTCGAACCTGCGTGATCCTCCTGTCTCTGCCTCCCAAGCGCGGGGATTACAAGCGTGCGCCACCACGCCCGGCGAGGTCTGGCAGTTTTTAAAAGTGTAAAGGGACTTCTGAGACTAAAAGATTGGAAACTGCTGGTGTAGACCCAAACTAGGTGCTGTTATACAGCTCTTGAAGTATTGTGCAAATAGGAAGAATGTAAAGGAAACCCACCCGTCAGAACCACCACAGAAAAGGAACAGATACATGTAAAATAAGAGAAAGAGAAATTACCTTTCAAAAGGAAGAATACTGTTTTCTTGAAAATGTACTTCATGGAGGAATATCACCAACAGGCACCTGTAGGTAAATTTAGGAAAGACACGAAAACAAGACATTCAGATAGAAACAGGAACTCTGGATTACTGTCGTGGTTAAATTACCTCCAGCTGAAAGGGACAGATATAGGAAATGCGCCCCAATCACACAATCCAAGAAACGAACTCACAGAATGTAATGTGGAAGCTAAAAGTCTCATGGGTGCAGGGGTGCAGGGGTGCAGGGGAAAGACCGCCTAGAAGTAGTTTCTTGCAGGACGAGAGAACTTAAATGCATCCGTTATTGCAACAGATACTTAAAATTACCAATGGGACAAAACAGATTGAAATGATACGCTCATGCCTTGTTTAACAAACCAAGTGTAATAAAACAACGGGAAAAGGTTAACAACCCTCTCCCCCCAATCTTTAAAATTGTGGTAAAAGACATCTAAAAAAAAATCTAACATCTTGCTGGGCGTGGTGGCGCAGGCTTGTAATCCCCGCGCTTGGGAGGCGGAGACAGGAGGATCGCGCAGATTCGAACCCAGCCTTGCTGGTTTAAGAGACCCTGTTTCCAAATAAAAAATATAAAATAGGCAAATAAGTCTGGGAGTGTAGCCCGGTGGTAGAAGGGTTCCATACCCAGTACTGGAAAAAAAAAAAATCTAACATCTTGATTTTTTCTTTTTTCAGTACTGGGGATGGAACCCAGGGGCATTCAACCTCCGAGACACACCCCCTGCCCTATTTTTTATTCTTTATTTTGAAACAGGGTCTCACTAAGTTGCAGAGGGGCTCACTAAGTAGCTGAGGCTGGCCGTGAACCGCGAATCTCGTCTCAGCCTCCTGGATGCTGGGATGACAAGCGTGCGCCACTGCGCCCGGCTCATCTTGATCATTTTTAAGCATATAGCTCAGTGACATTAAATACATGCTCATCCTGTGTAACCATCGCTACAAATCTTAGCTAGAAATCTTTTCATTGTGCAGAACTGAAACTCAGAAGCATTAATAACTCTCCATGTTCTGCTCCTCCCTGCTCCCACCCCAACTCGTGGACAGCGCCATTCCACTTTCTGTCTCTATGATTCTTGACTGCTGTGTCTGAGAGAAGTAAAATCTCACACGGCGTGTCTTTTTGTGATTGGCTTATTTCACTGAGCATAAGACCTTAAAAAGTTCACCCCCAGAGCTGGGCATGGTGGCGCACCCTTGTAATCCCCACGTCGCTTGGGAAATGGAGACAGGAGGATCGCACAGTTTTGAAGCCAGCTGTGCTGGCTTAAGAGACCATTTCCAAATTAAAAAAAATTATATATATATATATATATATATATATATATATATATATATATATATATAATGTCTGGGAGTGTAGCCCGGAAGTAGAAGGGTTTCTAGGAACCCAGTTTTTTGTTCTTTATTTTGAAACAGGTTCTCACTGAGTTACGGAGGGCCTCACTAAGTAGCTGGGGCTATTTGTGAACCCCGATCCTCCTGTCTCAGCCTCCTGAATGCTGGGATTATAAGCGTGCACCACCACTCCCAGTTCCCAAGCCATATTTTATTTTGAAATAGGGTCTCACTAGATTGATGAGAATCTCACTACTTGCTGAGGCTGTCCTCGAACCTGAGACCCACCTGTCTCAGCCTCTCAAATTCTGGGATTACAGGTGTGTGCCACCAAGCCAGGTGTCATTTCTTTTGAGAATATACCCAGGGATGGGATTGGTGGATCATAAGGCGATTCTACTTTTAAATTATTGAGAAATTACTTTCCACAGTGGCTATTTCATTTTACATTCCTACCACAGAGGACAAGTTCAGTTTCTTCACATCCTCATCAACATGTGTTATTTTCTTTTTTATAGTAGTCGTTCTAATGAGTATGAGGAGGTATCTCACTGTAGTTTTGATTTGCTGTGTGTGTGTGTGTGTGTGTGTGTGTGTGTGTGTGTGTGTGTTACTGGGGATTGAACCCAGGGGCATTCAACCTCTGAGCTACACCTCCAACCCTATTTTACTTTTTATTTTGAAACGGTCTCACTAAGTTGCGGAGGGCCTCACTAAATGACTGAGGCTGTCCTCGAACCTGCCATCTTCCTGTCTCAGCCTACTAAGTATTGAGGTCATAAGCATGTGCCACTGTGCCCAGCTAATCTGCATTTCAGTAATGATTGGTAATATTCACCAGTCACACAATGATGATGATTTATGTGCTTATTGACCATTCGTGTATCTTCGGAGAAGTCTAATCCAGTAAAGATCATTTTTAAAACTCAGGTTTCCAGCTGGGCATGGTGGTGCACGACTGCAATACCAGTACTTGGGAGGCTGGAACAGGAGGGTCACGGGTTCGTGGCCAGCATCAGCTACTTAGTGAGGCCCTCTGCAATCTAGTGAGACCCTGTTTTCAAAAAAGAAATAAGA